>NC_133325.1:635055509-635379676 GCF_042186555.1 Aquarana catesbeiana
GTGCTATTAATAGTATCAGAAGAAGCACACAAGCACCTGGCTTCAAGCAGCTATACTGTAGGTGCAACTGTGCATGGTTACACAGTACACTAACTGGAAATACTTCAAGAGCCTGCCTGTGCTATTAATAGTATCAGAAGAAGCACACAAGCACCTGGCTTCAGGTAGCTATACTGTAGGTTGAACTGTGCAGGGTTACACAGTACACTAACTGGAAATACTTCAAGAGCCTGACTGTGCTATTAATAGTATCAGAAGAAGCACACAAGCACCTTGCTTCAGGTAGCTATACTGTAGGTGCAACTGTGCAGGTTACACAGTTCACTAACTGGAAATACTTCAAGAGCCTGCCTGTGCTATTAATAGTATCAGAAGAAGCACACAAGCACCTGGCTTCAGGTAGCTATACTGTAGGTGCAACTGTGCAGGGTTACACAGTACACTAACTGGAAATACTTCAAGAGCCTGCCTTTGCTATTAATAGTATCAGAAGAAGCACACAAGCACCTGACTTCAGGTAGCTATACTGTAGGTGGAACTGTGCAGGGTTACACAGTACACTAACTGGAAATACTTCAAGAACCTGCTTGTGCTATTAATAGTATCAGAAGAAGCACACAAGCACCTGGCTTCAGGTAGCTATACTGTAGGTGCAACTGTGCAGGTTACACAGTACACTAACTTGAAATACTTCAAGAGCCTGCCTGTGCTATTAATAGTATCAGAAGAAGCACACAAGTACCTGGCTTCAGGTAGCTATAGTTTAGGTGCAACTGTGCAAGGTTACACAGTACACTAACTGGAAATACTTCAGGAGCCTGCCTGTCTATTAATAGTATCAGAAGAAACACACAAGCACCTGACTTCAGGTCGCTATACTGTACGTGCAACTGTGCAGAGTTACACAGTAAACTAACTGGAAACACTTCAAGAGCCTGCCTGCACTGTTAATAATATCAGAAGAAGCACACAATCACCTGGCTTCAGGTAGCTATACTGTAGGTGCAACTGTGCAGGGTACACAGTACACTAACTGGAAATACTTCAAGAGCCTGACTGTGCTATTAATAGTATCAGAAGAAGCACACAAGCACCTGGCTTCAGGTAGCTATACTGTAGGTGCAACTGTGCATGGTTACACAGTATACTAACTTAAAATACTTCAAGAGCCTGCCTGTGCTATCAACAGTATCAGAAGAAGCACACAAGCACCTGGCTTCAGGTAGCTATACTTTAGGTGCAACTTTGCAGGTTACACAGTACACTAACTGGAAATACTTCAAGGGCCTGCCTGTGCTATTAATAGTATCATAAGAAGCACACAAGCACCTGGCTTCAAGCAGCTATACTGTAGGTGCAACTGTGCATGGTTACACAGTACACTAACTGGAAATACTTCAAGAGCCTGCCTGTGCTATTAATAGTATCAGAAGAAGCACACAAGCACCTGGCTTCAGGTAGCTATACTGTAGGTTGAACTGTGCAGGGTTACACAGTACACTAACTGGAAATACTTCAAGAGCCTGACTGTGCTATTAATAGTATCAGAAGAAGCACACAAGCACCTTGCTTCAGGTAGCTATACTGTAGGTGTAACTGTGCAGGGTTACACAGTACACTAACTGGAAATACTTCAAGAGCCTGACTGTGCTATTAACAGTATCAGAAGAAGCACACAAGCACCTGGCTTCAGGTAGCTATACTGTAGGTGCAACTGTGCAGGGTTACACAGTACATTAACTGGAAATACTTCAAGAGGCTGACTGTGCTATTAATAGTATCAGAAGAAACACACAAGCACCTGGCTTCAGGTAGCTATACTGTAGGTGCAACTGTGCAGGTTACACAGTTCACTAACTATAAATACTTCAAGAGCCTGCCTGTGCTATTAATAGTATCAGAAGAAGCACACAAGCACCTGGCTTTAGGTAGCTATACTGTTGGTGCAACTGTGCAGGGTTACACAGTACACTAACTGGAAATACTTCAAGAGCCTGCCTTTGCTATTAATAGTATCAGAAGAAGCACACAAGCACCTGGCTTCAGGTAGCTATACTGTAGGTGGAACTTTGCAGGTTTACACAGTACACTAACTGGAAATACTTCAAGAACCTGCCTGTGCTATTAATAGTATCAGAAGAAGCACACAAGCACCTGGCTTCAGGTAGCTATACTGTAGGTGCCACTGTGCAGGGTTACACAGTAAACTAACTGGAAATACTTCAAGAGCCTGCCTGCACTGTTAAAAATATCAGAAGAAGCACACAAGCACCTGGCTTCAGGTAGCTATACTGTAGGTGCAACTGTGCAGGGTACACAGTACACTAACTGGAAATACTTTAAGAGCCTGCCTGTGCTATTAATAGTATCAGAAGAAGCACACAAGCACCTGGCTTCAGGTAGCTATACTGTAGGTGCAACTGTGCAGGGTTACACAGTACACTAACTGGAAATACTTCAAGAGCCTGACTGTGCTATTAATAGTATCAGAAGAAGCACACAAGCACCTGGCTTCAGGTAGCTATACTGTAGGTTGAACTGTGCAGGGTTACACAGTAAACTAACTGGAAATTCTTCAAGAGCCTGCCTGCACTGTTAATAATATCAGAAGACGCACACAAGCACCTGGCTTCAGTTAGCTGTACTGTAGGTGCAACTGTGCAGGAACACAGTACACTAACTGGAAATACTTTAAAAACGCCTGCCTGTCAGTATATTAGGAAGAGAATAACAGGAACGGATCTAGCTAAACTGAATACAGAGTGTATATATATATATATATAGGCAGGTCGAGTCAGTAGGCAGGTCGAGTCAGTTAGCTGCACTTGCAGTGTATTGTGTGTATATATATATATATATATATATATATATACACAATACACTGCAAGTGCAGCTAACTGACTTGACCTGCCTACTCTAACTTATATCAAATGACACTGTCTATCTATCTCTCTCCACCGCAACACAGTACACAGGCGGCCTTATATAGTGTGGGGCATGTACTAAACCCCCTGAGCCATAATTGGCCAAAGCCTCCCTGGCTTTGGCCAATTACGGCTCTCTGTACACACGACGCTGTGATTTGCCAAGCATGTGGGTCATAGTGCATGCTTGGCCAATCATCAGCCAGCAATGCACTGCGATGCCGCAGTGAATTATGGGCCGTGATGCTCCACTCGAATTTGGCGCGAATGGCCCATAACATTCGTAATTCGTCAAACTACCGAACACACGATGTTTGGGTCGAACATGCGTTCGACTCGAACACGAAGCTCATCCCTACTGATCATAGAACATGATCCACAGACTCGGTAGACCATCTGACTTTTATCAAAATGAATCAGTCCTGGATTACCAGAAGCCGATGTCATTGATTAAGTGTTTTTGGGATGAGGAATCTCTGCAGGACCTCTAGGCTGCCTAGTGTTGTGGGTGTTGATTTCCTCTGGAAAAATGTTTTTGCTGTATTTTTCATGGTCACAATTAACACCCAAAGAACAACTTATCCATACCTGTATTTTTTTTCCACTGCAGCAGATGGGGCAGAGAAATTTACTGCCTATAGTCTACAGCTGGTGGTGTGCTGCAAGGATCTGGGAGTTTTATTTGCATATATCAGGATATTGGGACACTGATGATCTTATGCTGCAATCCCCTGTATATGAGCTGATATGGTGATCCATGTGCTTTGCACTCTGAAGAGGTTTATCGTTACCCTCCAGGATTTTGCCCATAAGGGAAAGCATTTTTGACCCTTTGTTGACTCAGGGGTCCTATCAATGAGGTGAGCAGCAAAGAGTGTCTTATGGTGGAGGTCACATTTCTGGCACCAATTTTCAGTCTTCATTGATGCACATTGTCACTTTTTGAAATCCTGATTTCTATATGAGCTTTCATTAACTTTTTATGATTTTGTTCTTTTCCAATAACTATATCTTTCATGTATTGATTTATTGGATGAGTAGATGTTTTAATTGTGATATTTAGTGCTGCACTATACTTTGTACTATTTTGGGTGCTCTTGCCAATGAGCTGAGTGGTGGGGAGGTTAAATGCCTTGTCAAGCATGTGGTAACCAACTGGTTGATGTTTTTGCCACGCTTTTTGCACTTGAGACAAAGTTTGCAAATAGCAACAGTGCGATCGGCTGCACATGTACTAAAAAAGACACAGACAGCTGAGCTGTGGGAAGTGGGCCAGGAAATAGCAGCTTCACAATGTGATGGAATAGGGTGGCTGCTCTCTACTCTTCCATGATGGCTGCCTCGTTGGGGTTATGCCTCACCCTTACTTTCCTCCTCTGCTCTATCCAGCACCCAAGTCGGGTCAGTGACCTCATCATCATCATCTGCTCCATCCTCATTACCACTGGAGAAAACTTGGCAATATGCTGCGGCTGGGGGAACATGACTGACAATTTGTGTACCAGTGTTCTACCCTCTCTGTTTCTGCCTTCCTCAACCTTTGTGTCAGAACCAATGAATGAATCGAGTAATTGCTGTGCATCGTCAAGGTGCAAGTGGCTGACTCTGTGTTCAAAATAACTCAGCTGACTCCTCCATGCCTGATGCCGGGGCTATGGCAGGAATAGCTTTGGATAAAGAGGCAGGTTTTGCCACTCTGGCAGCTGCAGGGGACGATGCACTAGTCTGTGCTTGGGTGACGGAGGATGAGGAGGATGAGGATGGTTTAGTAAGCCAGTCCACCACCTCCTTTGCATGCTGTGGCTGGTTAGCAACATCACTAAACAGAGGAAATGATGCCCTGCCTGAGGACTGACAATATCCACCTTTGCCTGTGGACACATACGCTGCTGGCCCCCTTACAGTGCCATGGGAACATCTACGTCTCCTTGATGTCCTCCATGATGGGGGGGAGTGGGGGGTGCTTATTAACAAAATGTAATAAAGATGTGTAAATGTGTACGTGGCTGCACTTTAATCAATGGAAAGTGGTGTTTGGTGCACTTTATTTGAGTATTCACGACACAGACACACTATATATATACACATGATCTGAGCACTGAAAGGCTATCCCCCCACCCCTTCAACCAATGCTGGCAGCACCCCCCACTCCCAAAGACAACCTCTGGATATGATGCTGAGCATGTGCACTCAACTTCTTTGGTCGACCATGGCGAGGCCTGTTCTGAGTGGAACTGACCTGTTAAACCACTGTATGGTCTTCGCCACCATGCTGCAGCTCAGTTTCAGGGTCTTGCAAATCTTCCTATAGCCTAGGCCATCTTTATGTAGAGCAACAATTCTTTTTTTTCAAATCCTCAGAGAGTTCTTTGCCATGAGGAGCCATGTTGAACTTCCAGTGACCAGCATGAGAGTGAAAGCGAAAACACTTCTCCCCATTCACACCTGAGACCTTGTAACACTAATGCGTTGTCAGGGCTGGGTTCTCAGCTCTTCTTTTTCTGAGCTCAGGTTGCTCAGCTGTGGGTTAATTGCCAGTACTCATCGTTCCACAGTGACTCATCTGTTAATCATCTCCTGCTCGTCAGTCAAGCCCACAGCCAGCCCATTCTGGCTCTTTAACCACTTGCTGACCTCTGCTCGTCGATATACGTTGGCACAATGGCAGGAGTGGGCTAATGAGCGTACCTGTACATCCCCTTTAATTGGCGGGGCTATCGGGAGCACACGAGCCCACCGCGTAAAGCTTGACCATGCCCGCGGGTCCCGCGGACTCGATGTCCGCTGGTGTTCCGTGATCATGTCACGGAGCCAAAACAAGTCAAACCAAAGCATTTCCTCATTCTGCCTAGTGTCATGACAGGGATCTACTGCTCCCTGTCATTGGGAGCAGTGACCGCTGTCATGTCAGTGGTAGCCCATCCCTCCCTACAGTTAGAAGCACTCCCTAGGACACACTTAACCCCTTGATCGCCCCCTAGTGTTTAACCCCTTAGTTTTTTTATATTTTTGGGGGGATATTTATTATAGCAAAAAGTAAAAAATATTGCTTTTTTTTCAAAATTGTCACTCCTTTTTTGGTTATATCGCAAAAAATAAAAACCGCAGAGATGATCAAATACCACCAAACGAAAGCTCTATTTGTGGGGAAAAGGTATGTCAATTTTGTTTTGGTGTAACGTCCCACGACCGTGCAATTTTAAGTTAAAGCGACACAGTGCTGGATCGCAAAAAGTGCTCTGGTCAGGAAGGGGGTAAAATCTTCTGGGTCTTCGCCTTGGTCAACATATCTATATCGGTAAATCACATTTACCATCATGACAGTGATACAACAATGTAGTGCCTATAAAGGCTGTACCTTACACCTTATTATAACATTTTAATGAGTTGGTATAGATGCCCTCTCACAATACAAGAATCTTCCCCTCTGCTTCAAAGACCTGCTGAAGATGTGGAAAAGAAGGGAATTATGTCACACTTGTCATGGATATGCTCTCTGATACAATACTTTTTCCCATGTTTATCATGCCTGACATGACACTGTCATGGAAACACAAACACCAGTGTCTCCCAAAATTGCCTGGCTCTCTAAATGTTCTGGTCCTATTTCTACAGTTAAGAATTTGCTCTACTCTTTTACTACCACCTGGCTGCCAGGAATGTGATCCTAAGACACTGGGAATCAACCCTAATCCCAATGAAGAAGGAGTAAAGCGCAGAACTCACCCACCTAAAGTACAATTTCTAGAGGAATTGATGGTTCAGCACCCTGACAGGTATTCTATCTATATGACCACCTAGACCATGTGGATTGTTTTATTGAGTACCCCACAATGTAAAGTCATTATCTCCTTGGAAACAAAGGTGTGTGCCATCCCAGCTCAAATACTTAAAGTGGATGTAAACCCAATTCATGAATTTTGAGCTGGGCATGTATTGTATATCTATATTTTTTTATCTCTCTTCAAAGCCCTCTTAGCTTTGTCCTGCTTCATTCTTTTGTTATCAGCATAAGAACTTTTGACAAGCTCTCTGAGATGGGAGATAGAAGTGTGTGTTGGGGAGGTTGCTATAAATAGATTAGCACACAGCTAAACTATACACAGGCAACCTCTGCATGTGTGGGGAGGGGTGTGTACCTTTCCTCCAATCAGCTGTCTCACAGTGTCTAGCAGTAATCCCCTCCTACAGGGGAACCAGAAAGAGAAAAGTAGAACAGGACGTGCACTCCCTAAACAGTATATAAAGCTGAAGACAGCAGATATACATGTAAAACTTATGTAGGAAGATTTGTTTCATCCCTGTGTATCATCCGAGGCTGTTCACTTTATTGGGTATAAAGAGGGTTTACATCCACTTTGAAGAGTAGGTCCAGCCTCAACACTAAAAATTAAAGTCAGCAGCTACAAATACTTGCAGCTGCTAACTTTTAATATATGGACACCTGTCCAGGGAGCCCACAATGTTGGCACCCCTACCGATCTTTAGATCGGCTGTCGGGTGCAGCTACCTTTCCTTTTGGCTTCACAGCTGGTTCCCTACTGCGCATGGGTAACACAAGCTGTGTTTTCTAATTGGTCCAGCGGCGGAGATTGGAGGAGGGGGCCGAACTTCCGAAAGACCGGGTCATGGCCCTGTCTCCCGAGAGTGGGGAACGGTGCCTGACAAAAACAGGCACCTGTTCCCACCTCCCCCTGAAAAGTGCCAAATGTGGCACTGGAGGGGGGAGGAGACAAATAAGCGGAAGTTCCACTTTTGAGTTGAAATCTGCTTTAATGACCTTGCTTCTCAGTCTACCTTTGGTAAAATGCCAGTTTCAACAAATCACCCAAGCTGTACACCTAAAAAATATTATGAAGATTCCTAAATGTAATATCCTTTGGGTCTGGTATGCATTTGGAGGGGAAGACCACGCCATTTATTTATTTTTTTTAATGGCATGGTGTCCCCCAAAATCTATACCAGACCCTTATCTAGGTATGCAGCCTGGCAGGTCAGGAAAGGGGAGGGAGGACCAAGCATTGGGACTGCCAGACCCGAAAAATAAAAAAAATAAAAAATGCTCTTGCTTTCTGGGAGGTCTCCCACCATATGCCACCTCTGCGCTTTGACATTTCTTATATAGGTAATGGGCCCAGCATGCACCAGTCTGTGATGTCAGAAGAAGGCGGTGCTACTGGGTGATGTAGCCAGGTGGCCCCGCCCCTTACATTTATAAGAAATGTCAAAGAGCAGAGGAGGATTTGTTAAACACTGTCTTTTGTGTTTATTCCTTTTTGACACTTTTTAGTGAATGGGTAGGGGTACTATGTACAAGTTACCCATTCACATAGGGGGTGCCCTTGTTAAAAGGGCTCCAAGATTCCGACCCATAGACCTTGACAACCACAGCCCAGGGTTGTGGGGAAGAGAACCTTGTCCCCATCAACATGAGGACAAGGTGCTTTGGGCCCATGTTGAGGG
The DNA here is from genome assembly GCF_042186555.1 of Aquarana catesbeiana. Taxonomy (NCBI): domain Eukaryota; kingdom Metazoa; phylum Chordata; class Amphibia; order Anura; family Ranidae; genus Aquarana; species Aquarana catesbeiana. Next base: position 635,063,897 of record NC_133325.1, read on the forward strand.
CATGTGGCCTGGTATGGTTCAGGAGCCCCTCCCCATTCCTGACCTGCCAGACTGCATGCTCAGATAAGGGTCAGGTATAGACTTTGGGGGGGACCCCATGCCCTTTTTAAAAAAAAATGGTGTGGGGTTCCCCTCCTAATCCATGCCAGTCCTGTAGGGTCTGGTATGGACTGGGGGGCACCACCCCATTTTTTTGTTTTTTTTTTCTATAGCCAGGTTGCGGCAATTGTAACCGCGAGTCATTGTAAATGGGATTTGACACTTTTCTTTTCCTTTGAAAATGTATTTTTTGCTGCAGCATGATGTATGCATGCTACAGATGTGCCACTTTACAGATTCATTAAGGGGACCCCCCAGGCACAATATTTAAAGTATTTTTTAATTTTCATTGTTGCACTTTAAGCAACTGCTCCTGAAAAAACAATTTTTCAATTTTTTTTATTGAAACATGTTCCCCAGGGCAGTATCCAAACCCCCATACCCCTTTTATGGCCAATTACTTGCATATAAACCTTTAAAATGGGTACTTTTGATTTTTCCTGTTCGGCTTCCATAGACTTCAATGGGGTTCATTGTTTGGGTTAGAACATTTCACCTGTTCAGGAGTTCTGCTGCAAATTGAACAGGGGGGGGGGGTGTTCGTCCCATCCCTATTTCTAATCAAAGTTGTCTGCACTATGTTCCAGATGGTCAGTTGGTTTATAGAATTCCTTTCTGTGACTATTTCAATTTTTCTAATTACATTTTTTATTTAAATAAAACCATGTTTTTTGAAAAAAAAAACTATTTGGCATATTATAATTATTTATAAAAAAATGGAAAAATTTAGAAAAAATATCCAGATTTGTAGAAATACATAAATTATAAATAAGACATATGAAAAATGCCAGCTGTTTTTTCCATATACAGTAAATATGTTGCGTGTTTAACATTAATGACTTCTAAATATAAAGACAGTTTTCATTTTGTTATGAATCTTTTCAATCTCCTGTGCTCATAAAATCATTTGTCAACTTATGTGGGTGTAAGTGGGTGAAATAAATGATTCATTTTTATGATGTTTTGAATATTTAAGTACTCAAAATGTTATATTAGTCTGCATTTCAAGGAGATTTATTACAGATTAGCAATTTTAAAAAATGCCATTGCTTATTGTCCCTTTCAGTACATTATTATTAATTGGTGTCAATGTAAACACCCTTCAAGCCATTTAGACTCCATGTCTGCCAGTGTACTGCAAGCTATTAAAGTTCTGTCTGTATATGTGTAACCCTGTTCTGTAAAATTCTTAAAAAAAAAAATTCTAATGACCTGCCTTTATTTGTAAACTGTTTGACTTTTCTGTCCCCATTTGGGAAATAAGGGAATTATTAAAAAAAAGATATACCACCATATTTTGAGTTTTGAGAATATAATGCAGTTCTGTTCAACAGACGTCCCTAACCCCACCCCACCAGAAGCCTGTAGATGGCTGGAAAATAATCTGAAACAAGCACAATTAAAAATGTTAGTTTCCAGGGACATCCTCCCACTTGTGCAATCCTGTGACCACTGTGTCTGGTTGATCTCTGTATTATGTGACTGATCACATGATAACATGTAAACACAACTATTATAAATGGCTTTCATTTATGACAGCTTGCTTACTATTGTGATCTCTGTGATCGGTCGGTCACACAACAATCTGATCACAGAGCGATACAGCAGTCAGAATACTAAGCAAGCTGTCATGAATGAAAGCCATTCATGACAGTTAAAATTATTGATTTTATAGTAATCATCATTATAACAAGCAATCACAGTGAAAAAAAATCCAGATCACCTTCCTAGAATAATACAGTGTTAAAATGTTGATACTGTACTGCTCTGGTGACATAAAAAAAAAATGGTAGTGTCCCTGATTACCTTATGCCTTAGCTTCAATTTTTATCTTAAAAGATTACGTCTCACTAGGGATAAGCTTCGAGTTCGACTCGAACTCATGTTCGACTCGAACATCAGCTGTTCGCAAGTTTGCCGAACAGCGAACAATTTAGGGTGTTTGCGGCAAATTTGAATGCCGCGGAACACCCTTTAAAAGTCTATGGGAGAAATCAAAAGTGCTAATTTTAAAGGCTTATATGCAAGTTATTGTCATAAAAAGTGTTTGGGGACCTGGGTCCTGCCCCAGGGGACATGGATCAATGCAAAAAAAAGTTTTAAAAACGGCCGTTTTTTCGGGAGCAGTGATTTTAATAATGCTTAAAGTCAAACAATAAAAGTGTAATATCCCTTTAAATTTTGTAGCAGGGGGGTGTCTATAGTATGCCTGTAAAGGGGCGCATGTTTCCCATGTTTAGAACAGTCTGACAGCAAAATGACATTTCAAAGGAAAAAAGTCATTTAAAACTACTCGCGGCTATTGCATTGCCGGTCCGACAATACACATAGAAGTTAATTGATAAAAACGGCATTGGAATTCCCCACAGGGGAACCCCGAACCAAAATAAAAAAAAAAATTACATGGGGGGGTCCCCCTAAATTTCATACCAGGCCCTTCAAGTCTGGTATGGATATTAAGGGGAACCCCGCGCCAAAATAAAAAAAAAACGGCATGGGGTCCCTCCAAAAATCCATACCAGACCCTTATCCGAGCACGCAACCTGGCAGGCCGCAGGAAAAGAGGGGGGACGAGAGAGCGCCCCCCCTCCTGAACCATACCAGGCCACATGCCCTCAACATTGGGAGGGTGTTTTGGGGTAGCTCCCCAAAACACCTTGTCCACATGTTGATGAGGACAAGTGCCTCATCCCCACAACCCTGGCTGGTGGTTGTGGGGGTCTGCGGGCGGGGGGCTTATCGGAAATCTGGAAGCCCCCTTTAACAAGGGGACCCCCAGATCCCAGCCCTCCCCCCTGTGTGAAATAGTAAGGGGGTACAAAAGTACCCCTACCATTTCACTAAAAAACTGTCAAAAATGTTAAAAATGACAAGAGACAATTTTTGACAATTCCTTTATTTAAATGCTTCTTCTTTCTTCTTTCTACCTTCATCTTCTTCTTCTGGTTCTTCTGGTTCTTCCTCCATGTTCTCATCCAGCATCTCCTCCGCAGCGTCTTCTTCCCTTCTTCTCCTCGAGCCGCTCCGCATCCATGGCATGGAGGGAGGCTCCCGCTCTTCTCTTCATCATCTTCTTCTCTTCATCTTCTTCTCTTCTTCATTTTCTTCTCTGGGCCGCTCCGCATCCATGCTGGCATGGTGGGAGGCTCCCACTGTGTGACGCGTCTCCTCTTTTGACGGTTCTTAAATAATGGGGGGTGGGGCCACCCGGTGACCCCGCCCCCTCTGACGCACGGTGACTTGACGGGGCTTCCCTGTGACATCAAGGGGAATACCACAGGGAAGTCCCGTCATGTCCCGTGCATCAGAGGGGGGCGGGGTCACTGGGTGGCCCCGCCCCCTGAACCATACCAGGCAACATGCCCTCAACATTGGGAGGGTGTTTTGGGGTAGCTCCCCAAAACACCTTTAAGAACTGTCAGAAGAGGAGACGCGTCACACAGCAGGAGCCTCCCACCATGCAAGCATGGATGCGGAGCGGCCCGGAGAAGAAGAAGAGAAGAGGATGAAGAGAAGAGCGGGAGCCTCCCTCCATGCCATGGATGCAGAGTGGCCGAGGAGAAGAAGGGAAGAAGACGCCGCGGAGGAGATGCTGGATGAGAACACTGGAGGAAGAACCAGAAGAACCAGAAGAAGAAGAAGATGAAGGAAGATAGAAGAAAGAAGAAGCATTTAAATAAAGGAATTGTCAAAAACTGTCTCTTGTCATTTTTAACATTTCTGACAGTTTTTTAGTGAAATGGTAGGGGTACTTTTATACCCCCTTACCATTTCACATGGGGGGCGGGATCTGGGGGTCCCCTTGTTAAAGGGGGCTTCCAAATTCCGATAAGCCCCCCGCCCGCGGACCCCCACAACCACTGGCCAGGGTTGTGGGGATGGGGCCCTTGTCCTCATCAACATGGGGACAAGGTGTTTTGGGGGGCTACCCCAAAGCACCCTCCCAATGTTGAGGGCATGTGGCCTGGTGCGGTTCAGGAGGGGGGGCGCTCTCCTGTCCCCCCTCTTTTCCTGCGGCCTGCCAGGTTGTGTGCTCTGATAAGGGTCTGGTATGGATTTTTGGGGGGACCCCACGCCGTTTTTTTAAATTTTGGCACGAGGTTCCTCTTAAAATCCATACCAGACCTGAAGGGCCAGGTATGGAATTTAGGGGGACCCCCACATCATTTTTTTTTTAATTTTGGCGCGGGGTTCCCCTTAATAACCATACCAGACCTGAAGGGCCTGGTATGGAATTTAGGGGGACCCCAACATTATTTTTTTTATTTTAATTTTGGTTCGGGGTTCCCCTGTGGGGAATTCCCATGCCGTTTTTATCAATGAACTTCTATGTGTATTGTCGGACCAGCAATGCAATAGCCGCGAGTAGTTTTTAAATGACTTTTTTTCCTTTGAAATGTCATTTTGCTTTTAGACTGTTCTAAACACGGAAAACATGCGCCCCTTTACAGGCATACTATAGACACCCCCCAGGTACAAAATTTAAAGGGATATTACACTTTTATTGTTTGACTTTAAGCATTATTAAAATCACTGCTCCCGAAAAAACGTCTGTTTTTAAAACTTTTTTTGGCATTGATCCATGTCCCCTGGGGCAGGACCCAGGTCCCCAAACACTTTTTATGACAATAACTTGCATATAAGCCTTTAAAATTAGCACTTTTGATTATTCATGTTCGTGTTCCATAGACTTTAATGGTGTTTGCGTGTTTGAACAAACTTTTTTCCTGTTCGCATGTTCTGGTGCGAACCGAACAGGGGGGTGTTCGGCTCATCCCTACGTCTCACGTGGTATTCTCAAAATTAGTGCATTCTAGGATCCCTTACATTCTAAGTGACAATGGCAAAAAGCTCAGTAATCCAAAAGACATTACTAACCAATTGGCCAAATTCTGTGCAAAACTATATAATTTGATTTCCTCTGACTAGGCCTTCCCCAAGTCCTGCAGAAATCCAACAATTTTTGCACTCCGTGCACCTCCTCTCAATATGCCCAGAATGCACAGAACATCTCTCCATCCCCTTCATGATGCAGGAGGTGCAGAAATGTATATCTTCCCTTCCTCTCCACAAGGCTCCTGGCTCTGATGGCTTTGTGAACTAATACTATAGGATGTACGCATCCCTACTTTCCCCACATTTATGTGACACCTTTAACCATACGGCAAACACAAGCACAATACCTAAGGAATTCCTGTAAGCACTTGTGGTATTCACAAGCCTGGAAAAACATCTGCTACCCCTCCTAACAACTATATTGCCTATATCCTTCCTAAATACTGATATCAAAGTATTTGCTAAGCTCCTAGCGACTCGTCTCTCATTTTATTTACCAAATTAGTACAAATGGACCAGGTGGGATTTGTGGCTGGTAGACAAGAATCGATTGGAACCAGACAGTTCATAGACCTTTTGCAGTGGGCTGAATATCACCAAACGCCTTTTCTGCAATCGATCAAGTCCACTGGCACTACCTGACGGCTGTACTCAGTAAATAAGGATTCTCAGGTAATATACTGAACTTCATTATCAGTTTATATTCCAGTCCCAATGCCAGAGTGTGGACCTCTGGAATGATTTCTAACCCTTTAAATATTACTAATGGCACCAGGCAGGGGTGCCCACTATCCCTTTTAATATTTGCTCTGGTTATGGAGCCCCTTGTCCAAGCTTTTCATGATTATTATTATTATACAGGATTTATATAGTGCTGACAGTTTGCGCAGCGCTTTACAACATTAGTGCAGACAGTACAATTACAATACAATTCAATGCAAGAGGATTTAGAGGGCCCTACTCATTAGAGCTTACAATCTCTGAGGGAGGGTCAAGTGATACAGCAGGGTAATAGGTGTGGGGGATGAGCTGATGAAGAAAATAGAAGTGCAGTTGTTAGGTGGAGGGAGGATAGGCTTCTCTGAAGTGAAAAGTTTTCAGTGATCACCTAAAAATGGATAGATTTGGAGACAGTCTGACAGATTGGGGTAGGGAATTCCAGAGGGTGGAAGAGGCTCGGGAGAAGTCCTGGAGGTGAATATGGGAGGAGGTGATGAGGGAGCTAGAGAGCAGGAGGGCTTGGGAGAAACGAAGAGGATGATTTGGTTGGTATTTTGAGACTAGGCTAGTGATGTAGCTGGGGGCAGAGTTGTGGATGGCTTTGTAACTTATTTTTAGTATTTTGAATTTAATTTTTTGGGCGAGTGGCAGCTAATGGAGGGATTGGAAGAGAGGGGTAGTAGACACTGAACGGTTTGTAGGGTGGATGAGTCTGGCAGCAGCATTCATGATGGACTGAAGGGGGATAGTTTATTTAAAGGTAAGCCAATGAGGAGGGAATTGCAGTAGTCAAGGCAAGAGATAACCGGGGAGTGAATCATGAGCTTTGTGGTTTCATTGGTTAGAAAGGGATGTAGTTTAGAGATGTTGCAGAGGTTGAGGTGGCAAGCTTTGGAGAGTGATTGGATGTGGGGCCTAAAGGAGAGTTCAGAGTCCAGGATAACACTTAGCACCCTGACATGTGGGGATGGGTGAATGGTTGTGCCATTGCTCTTGACAAAGAAGTCAGGGGAAGAGGTACGTGGAGGAGGAAATATTATGAGCTTGGTTTTGGACAAGTTGAGTTTGCGGAAATGGTGTAACATCCAGACAGATATGTCTGTTAGTAAGTTAGTGATGTGTGAGGAGACTGATGGAGTGAGTCGAGGGGTGGAGAGATAGATTTGAGTGTCGTCAGCGTAGAAATGATATTATGATATTGAAAGCCGTGGGAGGTAATCAACTGTCCCAGGGAAGAGGTGTAGTTTGAAAATAGGAGAGGTCCAAGTACAGAACCTTGGGAGACCCCGACAGAGAAGGGAAGAGGAGAGGAGGAAGTAGCCACTGAAGAGCACATTCACGGAGGCCGAGGGAGTAAAGTTTTTTAAGAAGGAGAGGGTGGTCAACTATATGAAAGGCAGCTGAAAGGTACAGAATTAGGAGCACAGAATAATGTCCTTTGGTTTTTGCAGTTAGTCATTTGTGAATTTTAAAAGAGCAGTTTCTGTGGAGTGTTGAGGGCGAAATCCAGATTGAAGGGGATCAAGAAGGTTATTCTTAGTGAGGTGGTCACTCAGTTGGTTGTAAACCAGGTGTTCAAGGAGATTACCCCTCAATCGCAGGTATCCAAGTAGGCAACACAACTCATAAAATCAGCCTATATGCTGACGATGTTATAGTCTCACTCACTGATCTGCTTAACTCTCTGCCTGCACTATAAAATATTCTAGACAAGTTTAGCTGCATATCCTTATTCAAATTTAACCATAACAAATCATCTTTGCTTGGCATCTGCTTACCAACCCCGATTAAAAATGCTGTTACTAAAATTGTATCTTTCTCGTGAGCCCCTAATTCTTCTCTGCATTATTTGGATATCCATTTAGTTTAACCCTCTTCCCAACTTCTTCATATCAACTTTCAAATGCTTCTATCCAAACTTTCTTGCATATCCCAGGATCTTCAGATCATCAGTGCTTCATGGGCAGACCGGATGGCATTGCCAAAAACGTTTTTCTTACCTCATAAACTACTTTATATCTATTCAGGACTATTCCTGTACCGATTTTGCCCACGCAACTTGGTAAACTCCAAGTCATCTTAAAAAACTTTTTATGGAAAAATAACCATCCTCGTATCAAATGTTTCAACCTCTGTACACCAACTAATAGGAGAGGTGACAGAGGGCAACCTTGCCTTGTACCATTGGTAATAAATAAGCTCCCAGATAGAAAGCCATTGATCTTCAATTTAGCTGACTGATTTTTGTAGAGGGTGGAGGTCCATGCCATCACATGGGACCCCAAGCCAACAAATTTGCATGTTTCCAATATAAAGTGCCAGGCTGCTTGGTCAAAGGCCGTCTTCACATCCATGGACAGGAGAAGACCCTCAATCTTTCATGAATGAGCTGCATAAATTTAATTTTGGAACTTTGTTACATTGTCCTTTGCTTCTCTACCTGGCATGAAACTGGCTTGTACAGGACCAAACAAGCCATGAAGTAACGGTCTCAGTCTGTTAGCCAGGATTTTCGCCAATATCTTTACCATCCAGATTTAGTAGAGAAATTGATCTATAGCTAGAGCACTCTGAGGGGTCATTGTTTGTCTTGGGAATAACTGTGATGAATGCCGACAAGAAGTCCGGAGGAACTTCTCGAGGGTTCAATGCCCTAGTGTGAGGATCCATTAGGCTAGTCTCTAATGTCTTCTAGTAGATGGAGGTAAATCATGGACTTTTCCATGACTTTAGGTCTCCAATAACATGTCTAATTTTGGATGTTTCAATAGGCCTCTCCAATTGGGCAATTGGTAATAATACTCAAGAGCTGGCATAGCATTAATGTTATATGTTACGTCTGAAGAGCTGCAACCAAACTAGTGATCTCTCACTCTAAATTGTGCATAAATATATGTAAATCTCCTATAGGTTGATATACAATCGTGCTATATATTGTGATAATGCCTCATAAATTCCAAACTACTACATAAAGTGCCAAGTGCTATAAATTAGTCAATATATAAATGTGCTAAATAATGAATAAATTACCATTTAACTACAACAAACATGTGTATGTATAAATGAACTATAAAATATATAAATATAAATTGATCGCACACAAAAAATGAATCTTCCTAATGAAATACCAATAAACTCTATATCAAGCACTGGTGATCAGAAACTCGCATTAAAAAGAGTTCTGTCCATTGTTATTACTGCTGTTGAGATGAACTGCGGCCAGGTAAAAACACATGAAAAACAATAGCAACAAATAAAAGTACCAGATCTTTGCAAACAATGACTCTTGCATACGGTGGTTTTATAGATGGAGTGTGCCCAGCTGATTTAATCACTCTTTGCTGATAATCGCCATGTTTTCCAGGGCTCAAACATGTAAAAAGAAAAAATAATAGTGTAGTACTGTTCCCTTGAGAATGTCACGTGACCTGTGACGCAACGCGTTGGGAGGAGGAGACAGTGATGTCAGCCACGAGTGTGCAGGCACTCGAACGGGCTGAGAGGAGGAGTAAGCCTGACTGCTACACACGCTGTCTCATTCAGCGAACACATGTGATTGCATCAGCTTGAGACAGCTGATAGAAAGTCTCTGCAGTACTACACTATTATTTTTCTTTTTACATGTTTGAGCCCTGGAAGACATGGTGATTATCAGCAAAGAGTGATTAATCAGCTGGGCATACTCCATCTATAAAACCACCGTATGCAAGAGTCATTGTTTGCAAATATCTGGTACTTTTATTTGTTTCTATTGTTATTCATGTGTTTTTACCTGGCCACAGTTCATCTCAACAGCAGTAATAACAATGGACAGAACTCTTTTTAATGCAAGTTTCTGATCACCAGTGCTTGATATAGAGTATATTGGTATTTCATTAGGAAGATTCATTTTTTGTGTGCGATCAATTTATATTTATATATTTTTATAATTCATTTATATATACACGTGTTTTTTGTGGTTAAATGGTAATTTATTCATTATTTAGTCCAATTGGGCAATGCCAACCTCATCTAAGGTGGGGAGATTAGTCTCAGTCAAATAATCCTGAATGATTTGTAATCCATTCCCTTGAGCTCCCGTAGGTTTATGTTGTTGTGATAAATTGTATAGTTCAGTATAGAAATAGTGGAAGTCTTTCTCAATTTGCTCATTAATAATGTCATGTTTCCTTTTACTTTTGATAACTGTAATATTGTTGAAGTTGAAGGTTTGGGTGTAAGGGCTGTCAAATCTATGGCCAGAGAGATAGGAGCATGGTCTGAAATTGATTGTATCCCTACGTGAGCTTCTGAGACCATGGATAAATCTCTGTGGGAAATAAAGAGATAATCTATACGTGAGTAACGGTTATGTGGCATGAAATAGAAAGTAAAATCTCTGCCTTCTGGATGGTGAAAGCACCAGGAATCTATCAATTGCAGGGAGTTTAAGAGTAATTTGAGTTTTTTGAGGATTCTATATGTGATACATGTCTTCCCCGAAGAAGCGTCTATGGTGGGGTTCAAAGGAATGTTAAAATCTCCTCCCAATATTAGACATCCTGGAACAAAAACATCCCAGAACAGAAACAGACATCTTCCTTCTGAGTCCGTCATTTGGTCTGTCAGTTCAAAGGAAGCATTTTTGCTCACCAAGATTTATACTCCCTTTGGAGGCATCAATGGTGGAATGATAGGCTTTAGTGAAGGAGTCAGTCAGCTACGGTACATGGTGCGTCTTAAAATGGGTTTCCTGTAAAAAGGCAAAATAGGTTCTACCTTTTTTGAGTTCCCTGAGGAGAGCTGATCATTTTTTTTGGGATATTTTGGCCCTAGACATTATGTGAGATCACTGTAGGGTAGTGGAGGAAGTGTGAACCTGCAAATTAAGCTACAGAGGACTGTTATGATACGTATACAGCAATATTAATTGCTGCTTTAGATAGAGGGTAACACCAAGAACAGAAATAGAGGATGGGAAGAAACAAATACAATTTAAAGAAAACAGACAAAGAGATACGCATAAAACCCCTTTAGGTAGATTACAGTATCTCAAAGATCTCAATTAGTGCACCTTATTATGGATAAAATGTTGCAGTAGAAGGTCACTTTGTGGGGGAGAGGGAGGTGCCAACTAATATGGGCAACACCACCTAGGGTGTAATATATTGTTATAGAGATGAAACTATCTACGCAAGTGTTAGGTGAAAGCTAATTAATCAACCTTGCACCAGCTGTAGCCTTTAAAGACAACCATGTCTATAAGTTGGACAAACAGGGTGACTGAAATGCTCTCATCATCTATGGATGAGCCACATCTAGATGATCATCATGGCTGCAGCAGGTTGTAAAATAGCCAGGGGGTTCAGTCTCACAGTGCAATGGTTTTCCCATGTTTAGAAAGAACATGGTATATCATTGGCCTATCACTATGAGGCTAAGCTCCTCTGGTAAGCATGAACAGAGAATTAGTAATGAGCACAGACTTTTCAGATAAAGGTGTAAAGACACAGAACAGACTTTATATCTGAATAAGAATTACTAATACTAAACATGTCAACCCAAGTACTGAAATCAGTAGAGTCAAAAACAACTAGGTTGAATCAGTCATCTCAATTCTAACTCCTGAAAAACATTACTGAGTATCATATGAGAGATGAAGATATGTCAGAAACAAAAAAAAGGGTATATGCAACTGCAGATGAGAGCTAGAAATCATACATCCTCAAAGGCCCTTAAGGAATGAACTCTGGTGTTTGGAGTCCCAGCATTTGATCTGCCATGTCAATTATGTTTCATCTTCTTGAATTGGCATTTCTCTGGAGATATAAAAGGAGAATATGGGGGACTTCTTTCCAGGGGTGGTAGGAGAAAGAATTGATACCATTCTGGGAGGTCAGCTAGGTCAAGTTTTAGGGAGTCGCAGAAGTCTGGTAGATTTTCTGGTGTATGCAGAGAGTGTTGCATTATGGGTCACAGTCAAAGCGAATGGAAGGCATCACGTGTACCTCAGCTCCTTCTCACGTAGTTTATTCAGGAGGGGATGCAGTGCCTTGCAATTTTTCCTTGTCAAAAAGTTTTATTGATCATACAAACAATTGAAAATGTATTAATTACTTATACAAGGATATATATGGTTTAGCTCTGTGTTATACAATAATAGTTATGTAAATGATTAACATAAAGTTTCTAATCATTAATAATCATGTACACCTGACTTAAAAATGAAAGGTGGAAAGTAATACATTTACTTCTTTTAAGTTATTGTATATAACTGTACCACCTATAATTATATCATATTGGTTATGTGAATACAAATCAGGTGCGCTCTGAAAAAAGAGCTATGATATAAAAGTGGGGGAGAGGAAGAAAAAGGAGAAGAGAAGTAATAGAGAGACAAAGAGAAAGTTCACAAGGTTGGTCCAAGGCCCAGTCTAACATACTCTTTACTTTCCACAAAATGAATAACTGGATGATTTTATGAGTCAGTTAATCTGTTACCATGGCAATCTGACCGGGTCATTAAAATTAGACGGAAAATGATACTTTATCCATGGGTGCCACAACTTTTCAAATTTTGGGATTTGATTACAATCAATAGCTGCCATTTTAGCATGTGGCATTGTGTTATTCATTCTTTGTATTGTTTCGGCCAGTACCAATATAGGAGATTTCCATGCTTTGGCCATTGTTTGCTTTGCCACAGTTAGTAATTGGACCAAGAGTTTAAATTGAGAAAATGTTAACCATTCTGGCTTCAAGTTTAGCAAAGCTGTGATTGGGTCCGCTGTGATTGGGTCCGGTTGTATCAATTTTTTGAACATTTTGGAGGCAATCATGAAAATTTCCTTCCAGAATATTTGGGCTATTGGACACATCCACCATTGTGTAGGTGCATGCCTAAATCTGGGCATCCTCTAAAACAAAGGGCTGAAGATGTAGGTGAATATTTAGCCACTCTGGCAGGTACAAGGTACCATCAGGTTAGGACTTTGTAATTTGCTTCCAATGCCATAACATGATTTAGTTGTGAGCCATACACCTAACCAATCTGTGTCCTCCAAGGTTCGCCCCAGGTCCTCCTCCCATTTCCGAACATAGGTTGGTTTGTCGAGATTTGTGTTTACAATTTATTGACTGTAGATTGATGATATTATTCCTTTTGCAAGTGGTTCATTTTTACAAATTGATTCAAATTTGGATAATTGGGACAAGGGTGTTTCCACATTTAGAAGTAGTGTAAAAAAATTAATTTGGAGATATCTGAATATCTTTGAGTGTGGTAAATCATAATTTTCTCTTAGCATTGGGAATGGAAGAAAAAATGTAGGTGTGGTGAAATCATGAAGTGTCTGAATATCTGAATTTATCCAAGCTTTAAATGATTTAGGGTAGATCCATGCTGGGTAAAAAGCCGGATTCCTAAGAAAGGATAAAAGGGGGTTATGTGGTGATTGTAGTTGATATGTGATTTTTGTTTTATCCCATAGTGATAAAAAGTGCTTAGTTATAGGATTTTGAAGTTTGGATCGGTCTTTGGGTTCCATCCATAATAAATTTGAAATTGATAATGGGTCACATTCTGATGCTTCTAATAATATCCATAATGGGATTTCCTGTTTTGCGTGGTACTTGGTAAGACTGGACATGTGAGCTGCTTTATAATAATTAGCAAAGTTAGGATACCCCAGGACTCCTTTAGTTTTGGGGAGATGTAGCGTATGTATAGGTATACGTGGCTTGGAAGAACCCCATATAAATGAGGTTGTCCTTTTTTGTACTAATCTCAAATAAGAATGAACTGAAATAGGAAGAGTTCTGAACAAATATAGTAATTTAGGCAGAATAGTTATTAGTTGCATTTATCTTGCCTATCCAGGATAGAGGAGGTTGTGACCATTGTTTTATTAAGTTTGTGATCTGTCTCAATAAAAGTGGATAATTGGCTGAAAATAAATCTGTAGATGAGATGCTGTCAGGTGAATTCCAAGGTATGGAATTGATTTCTCTTCCCAGGTAAATGGGAGTGCTACCTTCGCCGGGATTAGTTCTGTATTGAAAAGTGAAATATTGAGCGCTAAACATTTCTTAGGGTTAATCATAAGTCCAGAGAAGGCTGCAAACCCATCAAGAATGGCTAAGAGATTAGGACCTGAGATTTGTGGTGATGATAAGAAAAGCAAAATGTCATCTGCAAACATACAGAGTTTGTGTGAAAGACCTCCTATTTCAATGCCAGTTATTGTATGGTTTGTTCTAATATGTTGAGCTAAAGGTTCTAATAAAAAGGCAAACAGGAGGGGGGATAATAGACAACCCTGTTGAGTGCCTCTCTCGATGTCAAAATAATCTAATTTATATCCAGCATATTTTATATACGCTTTAGGTTTATTATAGAGTGCTGCAATCCACTTTATAAAATGAGGACCGAATCCCCACTTTTGTAAAGAATAATTCATATACTGCCAGGATACTGTATCGAATGCCCTCTTAATATCAAGGGATAAGAAGCAAGAAGGGATTCTGCGCTTTTTAGCAAAAAGTGCCAGAAGCGTTGCCCTGCGTACATTATAGCTTGTCTATTTGGCATAAAGCCTACTTGGTCTCTATGTATTCGATTACCTATGATATTATTAAGACGTTTTGCTAGAATTTTTGCTAAAAGTTTGATATCAAGGTTTAAAAGAGAAATGGGCGATAATTTACACAAGAGGTATCATCAGAGAGAGGTTTAGGGATCATGCACACGGTTGCCATTAATGTTTCCTGTCTAAAAGAATGTCCTTTTAACAATATGTTGAAGGCTTCCGCTAGAATAGGGAAAAGAATCTCTGAAAATGTTCGATAATATAATGCCGAGTATCCATCTGGGCCAGGTCTTTTGTTAATTTTTTGGTCATGAATGGAGTTAGCTACTTCTTCTATAGTTATAGGTTCTTCCAATGTATTTTTTTGAGTCTTAGATAACTCAGGTAAGGTAATCTGAGAGAAAAAACATTCAGCTTCTGTAGGGTTGAACTCTTTGGTTGACTTGTATACAGAAGCGAGACAGTGGACAAATTTGACTGGGTTGCTAGTATAAATGTCCTTTGATAAGTTCAAACATATTGGTTTGAATGATTTATTATTTGAGTTTAGTGCTCATGCCAAATATGTGCCAGGTTTTTTTGTTCTCATATAAAAATTGTGTCTAGAGCTTTTGAGGGATTTGCCTACGGATTCTGTGAGAAATAGATCATATTCCGCTCTGATTTTTTCCAAAAGAGATTTTGTACTCTGAGATGGGTTATCGTGAAATGATATGGAGGCTTCATTAAATTCTGATTCTAGCTTTCATGCCAGAAATTTGCGTTCTCATTTAAATAATGCCATTTGTCTATGTAGAACACCATGCAAAACAGGTTTGTGGGCTTCCCACAATGTTAAAGGGGAGATGTCTGGATGATATCTGTATTATATGACAAGTATTCCTTTAAAGCCTGTTCCACTATCAGGTGGTGTGATGGGTGCTTAAGCATTATGTGTGGGAGATACCAGGATGGGTCATGTGCTTTCGGTATGGTTGAGGCTATAGTTGTATAGACCGCATTATGGTCTGACCAAGGAATAGGAATTATATCTGACGCAAGTATTTCCGGTAACATTCCGATTGTTAGGAAAATATGGTCAATTCGGGTGAAGGATTGGTGAGGGTGTGAGAAATAAATATATCTCTTTTTTAACAGATTAGTTTCTCTCCATGAGTCTACCATATTGTATTTGGAAATCAGTTGGGGGAAAGGTAATTTGGATACAGTTCTGGATGGGATAAAGGGAGATTTATCAAGAAATGGGAGGAGGACCTGGTTGGAATCTCTGCACATAATCACAGTGCCCATTCTATGCATATTGATCACTTGCAATAGGTGTGAGAGGAAGGGTGTGGTTTGTTTATTAGGAGCGTAATATGAAATTACAGTGACTGCTGTATCCATTATGTAACCCATGAGCATTAGGTATCGTCCTTCTGGATCTTTTATTTCTGAGGAAAGAGTGAATGGTGTTGACCGGTGGAAAGCAATGAGAGTTCCCCTTTGTTTTGTATTGGCAGAAGCTGTAAAAGTTTGTGGATAAAAAGGGGACATGTATTTAGGTGTAGAATTATTGGTGAAGTGTGTTTCTTGTAGGCACACAATGTGGGCCTTCTTGGTATGGAAAGTACGGAATGCTTTGGTCCGTTTCTGTGGTATATTTATGCCCTGAACATTCGGAGATAGGATATTTAATGGTGCCATGGTAACTGATCAAATAGGTATGACTTACCAAGTATCATACAATACTGACTGCATGGATCAACCTGTGTGAACTTAGAGAATGAAAAGTAAGAGAAGAATCCAGTGGAGTCTGGAGTAGGGATGAGCCGAACACCCCCCTGTTCGGTTCGCACCAGAACATGCGAACAGGAAAAAAGTTTGTTCGAACACGCGAACACTGTTAAAGTCTATGGGACACGAACATGAATAATCAAAAGTGCTAATTTTAAAGGCTAATATGCAAGTTATTGTCATAAAAAGTGTTTGGGGATCCGGGTCCTGCCCCAGGGGACATGGATCAATGCAAAAAAAAGTTTTAAAAACGGACGTTTTTTCAGGAGCAGTGATTTTAATAATGCTTAAAGTCAAACAATAAAAGTGTAATATCCCTTTAAATTTCGTACCTGGGGGGTGTCTATAGTATGCCTGTAAAGGGGCGCATGTTTCCTGTGTTTAGAACAGTCTGACAGCAAAATGACATTTTGAAGGAAAAAACTCATTTAAAACTACCCGCGGCTATTGCATTGCCGACAATACACATAGAAGTTCATTGATAAAAACGGTATGGGAATTCCCCAAAGGGGAACCCCGAACCAAAATTAAAAAAAAAAAATGACGTGGGAGTCCCCCTAAATTCCATACCAGGCCCTTCAGGTCTGGTATGGATATTAAGGGGAACCCCGGCCAAAATTAAAAAAAAAAAAATGACGTGGGGTTCCCCCTAAATTCCATATCAGACCCTTCAGGTCTGGTATGGATTTTAAGGGGAATCCCGCGCCAAAAAAAAAAAACAGCGTGGGGTCCCCCCAAAAATCCATACCAGACCCTTATCCGAGCACGCAACCTGGCAGGCCGCAGGAAAAGAGGGGGGGACGAGAGTGCGGCCCCCCCTCCCTCCTGAACCGTACCAGGCCACATGCCCTCAACATTGGGAGGGTGCTTTGGGGTAGCCCCCCAAAACACCTTGTCCCCATGTTGATGAGGACAAGGGCCTCATCCCCACAACCCTGGCCGGTGGTTGTGGGGGTCTGCGGGCGGGGGGCTTATCGGAATCTGGAAGCCCCCTTTAACAAGGTGACCCCCAGATCCCGGCCCCCCCCTGTGTGAAATGGTAAGGGGGTACATAAGTACCCCTACCATTTCACGAAAAAAGTGTCAAAAATGTTAAAAATGACAAGAGACAGTTTTTGACAATTCCTTTATTTAAATGCTTCTTCTTTCTTCTATCTTCCTTCATCTTCTGGTTCTTCTGGTTCTTCCTCCGGCGTTCTCGTCCAGCATCTCCTCCGCGGCGTCTTCTATCTTCTTCTCCTCGGGCCGCTCCGCACCCATGGCATGGGGGGAGGCTCCCGCTCTTCTCTTCTTCTTTTCTTCTCTTCTTCTCTTCTTCATTTTCTTCTCCGGGCCGCTCCGCAATCCATGCTGGCATGGAGGGAGGCTCCCGCTGTGTGACGGCGCTCCTCATCTGACAGTTCTTAAATAACGGGGGGGTGGGGCCACGGGACATGACGGGACTTCCCTGTGGCATTCCCCGTGACGTCACAGGGAAGTCCCGTCAAGTCACCGTGCGTCAGAGGGGGGCGGGGTCACTGGGTGGCCCCCCCCCCCGTTATTTAAGAACTGTCAGACGAGGAGCGCCGTCACACAGCGGGAGCCTCCCTCCATGCCAGCATGGATTGCGGAGCGGCCCGGAGAAGAAAATGAAGAAGAGAAGAAGAGAAGAAGAGAAGAAGAGAAGAAGAGAAGAAAAGAAGAAAAGAGCCAGAAGAACCAGAAGAACCAGAAGATGAAGGAAGATAGAAGAAAGAAGAAGCATTTAAATAAAGGAATTGTCAAAAACTGTCTCTTGTCATTTTTAACATTTTTGACAGTTTTTTAGTGAAATGGTAGGGGTAAGAACCCCCTTACCATTTCACACAGAGGGGGGGCCGGGATCTGGGGGTCCCCTTGTTAAAGGGGGCTTCCAGATTCCGATAAGCCCCCCGCCCGCAGACCCCCACAACCACCGGGCAAGGGTTGTGGGGATGAGGCCCTTGTCCCCATCAACATGGGGACAAGGTGTTTTGGGGGGCTACCCCAAAGCACCCTCCCAATGTTGAGGGCATGTGGCCTGGTACGGTTCAGGAGGGGGGGGCCGCACTCTCGCCCCCCCTCTTTTCCTGCGGCCTGCCAGGTTGCGTGCTCGGATAAGGGTCTGGTATGGATTTTTGGGGGGACCCAACGCCGTTTTTTTTTTTTTTTTTGGCGCGGGGTTCCCCTTAAAATCCATACCAGACCTGAAGGGTCTGGTATGGAATTTAGGGGGAACCCCACGTCATTTTTTTTTTAAAATTTTGGCCGGGGTTCCCCTTAATATCCATATCAGACCTGAAGGGCCTGGTATGGAATTTAGGGGGACTCCCACATCATTTTTTTTTTAAATTTTGGTTCGGGGTTCCCCTTTGGGGAATTCCCATGCCGTTTTTATCAATGAACTTCTATGTGTATTGTCGGCAATGCAATAGCCGCGGGTAGTTTTAAATGAATTTTTTCCTTCAAAATGTCATTTTGCTGTCAGACTATTCTAAACACAGGAAACATGCGCCCCTTTACAGGCATACTATAGACACCCCCCAGGTACGAAATTTAAAGGGATATTACACTTTTATTGATTGACTTTAAGCATTATTAAAATCACTGCTCCTGAAAAAACGGCCGTTTTTAAAACTTTTTTTTGCATTGATCCATGTCCCCTGGGGCAGGACCCAGGTCCCCAAACACTTTTTATGACAATAACTTGCATATTAGCCTTTAAAATTAGCACTTTTGATTTCTCCCATAGACTTTTAAAGGGTGTTCCGCGGCATTCGAATTTGCCGCGAACACCCCAAATTGTTCGCTGTTCGGCGAACTTGCGAACAGCCAATGTTCGAGTCGAACATGAGTTCGACTCGAACTCGAAGCTCATCCCTAGTCTGGAGTGGAGAAGAAACAAAAAACATATAAGGTTAGAGTATATACCTTATGATTCAATATATATATAAGTAGTCACAAGTTGCCCGTGACAGAGAATATAGCTCTGTCAGGGGAAAAAATGCCTTTGTCAGACTCCCACATATTATGGGTGGGAGAACGAGGAAGGCTAACGGAGGCACACGGATCTTCCGCTTGTAGGAGAAAAGTGCTATAGTAAGAGCATCAAAAGGATGCCTAGTTAATTGGAGCGCAGGATACCTAATATTTTAATTAGTCGATCCAGGATAATTGCGAAAAGTTATCACCTCCCTAAGTTAGCCAATTCGCCTAATGATATACCA
Source organism: Aquarana catesbeiana (assembly GCF_042186555.1). Lineage (NCBI taxonomy): Eukaryota > Metazoa > Chordata > Amphibia > Anura > Ranidae > Aquarana > Aquarana catesbeiana. The sequence continues at coordinate 635,083,119 of NC_133325.1, forward strand.
TTTAGAACTATGGTAGGGGTGGCGACTATTGTTTATGATGTTTGGAATTATCCTAATGCAATTCTGAACTGGAACAGGTTTTCTAATAAACTGGAAACTAAAAAACTGTTATGTTGCTTATGTACTCTTTATGTATGTATCTAAAGTAGTTTCTACCTCTTTTGTATTTAAGTTTAATAATCAAAAATAATAAAAATAAACTGTTGTATATTTTAAGAATATGTTCCTGAATGAAAATAATTATTCAGAATTACGAAAATGTTTTGATACTAAATGGAGCAGTATGAATTCAAAAGAAAAAGAGGGAAACAAGTAATAATATACTTAGTTTGTATAAATGCCCTGTTACGCTTGGCTCCTTTTCTGCGTTTTTGTAGCAGTTAATAATTCATAAATATAGATAGAATATTTTGAACGAGTAAGTAATTCCCTATTGTACTTTTAGGGTCTCAAGGAAAAAGAACTAGTAACAATAAAGTATATAACTGATATGTAATATGACCTTATTATGTGGATAGCAGGATAAGGTCATATTAAGTCAAATATTAATTTCTTTTAGAGAACAGTCTCTGAGCAAGTGTACTGAAAGAGATTCTAGAGATAAAGTACTTAATCCAGGGAGTCTCCTTGGTCTTTGTCTAAGGAGGAGGGGGCATAATGGCTTCTCTTATGAGAGTGGTAACTTCCATTTTGCCTGGAAATTTGCTGAGCGCTGCTTGGGGGTGAAGATGATGACATTCTTCTGCGTGAAGAGAGATTATTGCTTGTGGGTTCCATCAAATGCAATTTTAGAAGGTTCTCTTGTAGTTCATCTGTAGATCTGTTCATGTATCTGGTACCTTGATATGTGAATTTGACAGAAAAGGGGAATCCCCATTGGTATGTAATGTTGTGGCATTGCAGTTCAATTAGCTGGGGTTTCATGGATCGTCTTTTAGCAATGGTGAGTTGGGATAAGTCAGCAAATAGTTGATAATTATGGCCTTGGAAATTCAGTTCTCTTTTTTCCCTTGCAGCTGCTAATATTTGCTCCTTTGTCCTGTAGTAATGGAATTTTGTGATTATACCAAGTGGGGGTCCATCTTTCTTTTTTGCTGTGAGTGCTCTGTGTACTCTGTCCAATTCCAAACGTTCGATTGGAATAGCCGGTTGCAGTTCTTGGAAGAGGGCAGTGATTGTTCTATGACTATGTTCTATACCTCATATGGAACTACTGTTAAAACTCTACCAGGTCTTTATTGTTGTCTATGTCCCTTTGGGGAATGTTTCTAATCACTAATGCCGCGTACACACGGTCGGACTTTTCGACCAGACTTGTCCCACGGATGCCGATGGACCAAATCCGGCGGACATTCCGATCGTGTGTGGGCTTCACTGGACCTTCAGCTGACTTTTCCAGTCGCAAATCTGACGGACTTTAGATATGGAACATGCTTCAAATCTTTACATTGTAACTCCGCCGGACCCAGAAATTCGCTCATCTGTATGCTAGTCAGACAGACAAAAACCCATGCTAGGGCAGCTATTGGCTACTGGCTATCAACTTCCTTATTTTAGTCCGGTGTACTTCATCACGTACAAATCCATCGGACTTTTGTGTGATCGTGTGTAGGCAATTCTCGTCGTTAGAAAGTCTGTTGAAAGTCTGCCAAAAGTCCGTCGAAAGTCTGTCGGACGGACTGTCGGACATTTGTAGTTGAAAAGTCCGACCATGTGTGCGCAGCATAAGACACAGTAACTAACGCAAGAAATGAGGGAAATCTCCCAGCTGAAAAACAGAAAGCAATAAAATCCTGGAAGAGGCGCTAACCCTTAACTAACTCATTTGTGAAAAATGCAAAGTCCATTAGTAGTTCATCCTGGCACCAGTATCCCCTTCATCTTGCTGTATGTTTAGCTGACCCAGGGAATATACCACCTCACAGATGCTGGACATATCTTATCCCACATTTAAATATATAGTTACACAGTCATTTCAGTGCATTAATCATCAAAGACCCTACAAAATTGTAAGTATTTCATGTGACCATTATCTTGCTATTTTTATCATGTACATTTATTGAGGATAAATTTCATCTTTATTTTGTGCATTACAATACTCAAATTAATATGCATATTGCAATAAAGCTCTTTTCATTGTTTGTAGTAGTGTGGATATTATTTACTAAGTGTATTTTAAGTGTTCATGCTTTCCTTAACTTCAGGCAGCACCAAATACCTTGTGCTTCTGGGTCGTGGGACTTCCACCCATTCTGGTGGCCAACTGTTAGGCCTGAACACTGTCACATGACAGTTCAGGTGATGTCACTGCTCCCCCAAGGCACCAACACTAATTGGTTAAAAATTTACAAATCTTTTCACATATATTTATTTATTGCAGAAAAACATTATGACAGAAACACATAAGACACCACTGTATGCACCTCTTATGCCGCGTACACACAATCGGAATTCTTGTCGGAGAAAGCTATGATGGTTTTTTTCGATGGAATTCCACTCAAGCTTGTCTTGCATACACACGGTCACACCAAACTCCGACCGTCCAGAACGCGGTGACGTACAACACATACAACGGGTGTAGAAAAGGAAAGTTCAATAGCCAGCGCACCACCCTTTGGGCTCCTTCTGCTAATCTTGTGTTAGTAGAAGTTTGGTGAGAGATGATTTGCGCTTTTCAGACTCCTGCTTTTTCAGATCGTTTTACTGCTCTTCAGTTTGTGCTTGTGGGTTTGTATCTGTTTTTCAGTGCGTGAAGTCAGTTCGTATCTGTTTTTCAGTGCGTTCTTGTCCACTCATTACTGATTTTAAGCTCGCTCTTCACAGGCCTTGCTGTTCTTCAGTGCATTCTGTTTAGTTCGTTCTGACCAGCCAACCGTTTTGAAGCCATGTTGCGGGTACGTGCTCATCGTAGAGTTCTTGCTGTGCGGGGGCTTGGTGTAATAATCCTAATTATGTTGCTCAGTTGGGCCTGAGGCCGGACTTTCAGAAACTCCAATGACGGCCCTGGAAGCTGGCCGTCCTGGCTTGCCCCCCCAAAGCACCCGTGAAGTGCGAGAAAAATATGTAGAACATTTTACGGGTAGGGGGGCCATTGCTATGCCAGCACATTTTGAATACATTTTCTCTTTTATCAGATCAAATCTTAATTTTCATTTACTGCTTGGGTTTCTTTTAGCTGTCATCTAGGTTCTCCTAGTGCACTTGTGGTTTTTCCATTATTAAATAACACCCATTGTCACTGTAAACACCAACTTAACACAAAAAATGGTATTGATCATTGAAAGAAGAAGCCACACATTGTTGAGTATAAAACCTTTTACTCCGTGCACATTCACATGTGTGTTTTATAAAAAATTTGGCAATAAAAAAACACTTTGAAAAAAAAAAGTTTTACCTTGAAATTTCTGAAAAAATACAGAAACAGGCATGTTTACAAACATAACATACACAACTCTGGAACTTACAAAGTTCAACATTGCAAAAAAGAATGGAATATCAGACATTTTATAGTGTGAAAAAGGTCTTGATCTTGCCTTCATCAGATGGGGTGAAGTCACCCCTGTAAAAGCCAAATTTAGAAGATGCACACAAAATGTGAGTCAAAATGGGGATTTCCTTTCTGATCCCATACCTAATGTCAACATGTGCTATCTCCCATCATGGGGGATCAATGGACGTGTTTTGGGGGTGCAACCACTTCCTCTCACCTACTAGAGTTGGGAGGAAGGGGTTGCACCCACAAAACACATACATTGAAATCCCTTGATGGCAGATTGCACATGTTGACACACTGTGTGCATCTTCCAAATTTGGCTTTTAAACTGTATTAAAACTTTAGATAAAATTATTGTAAAAAATAAAAAAAAATTCCAGGAACCTTTTTAGGATTTAAATTCTCCCTAGTACATCAATCATGTTCTTCAGTCTTTGTTCAATCTCCTTTGTTTTTTCTTTGATAATGTCCAAATCCTGACTACAAAACATGATTTCCTGGATGAAATGACTCGATTTTGGTACCACAACCTGAACACCACCTAAAATAAAAATACACACCATGTATTATAAATATTCAGGCATACATCTATTACCTGAATCTGTGGTGTCTGACACTGACCTGTTGTGGTGACAATCACCACCACCTCTCCTTCCTCCACATCCTCAGGTTGTGACCTTTGTTCCCCTTCTTCAGGAGGTGTGGGAGTCCCTGGTGTCCTCATATTTTCCAAGTCTTTGCTCCCCTATGAGAATGAAACAAAAGGTATACTTAGCACACAGATATTTGAGCCCAGAAATAGGAATATGAATATGATTGCTTGGAAGTGGGGTACAATTGTCTGTTTTGACAGTTCAAAGCTGAACACATGATTTTTTTCCCTTACCAAAGCTGGAATACTTCCCTTTTTTGGACAATTTTCACACATGTAGACACCCCAAGTATCCACTGAAGCATCTGTGTGGGACACCCTAAAAAGTTTGTTCTTGTGTCCCACACTAGTGCTCCAGAGTCCAGATGTGTAAACAGCTGCTGAGTGTCCTCTTCTTACATTACACTGAATCAAGTTTGCAATTCATTCTCATTTGAAACACATCTAGACAACAATGTCCTAAACTTTTTTGAATACAAATTATCATGACCAAATGTAGTTAACCCTGTATCTGGCAAAAACAGCATTTTTTTTGCAAACAAACGATGTTTACTACGACCGAATACTGTGACCACAAACATGAAAGTAGCCATTTTAAATTGTCCACAGTAAAGAAAAGCACATGGCGCAGCATGCAAGTAATAATAAGAATAGGAACACACGACAACTAATTACTTTTAAGGAAGAACTTTCTTGATCCTACTGTACTGATGCTACTCTCTTAATTTGAGGTCCGACCAGCGTTTCCTTAATTGCTCCTTGGATCATCGTACCCCAAACTTCCGGCGCAAACTCTTCACAACTTTAGTCATGATCTTGGCCTTTCTCACATTTGGGTTTAAGTACGGTCCATACTTCCCATCATAGTTGGCCCTCTTCAGTATGTTGACCATCTCCACCATCTCTTCAAAGGACATATTTGAGGCCTTAAATCTTCTCCTCCTGGATCAGGACGTTTCTTGCTCCGGGCATTCCTCCTCATTACTGCTATTAAGCACCTGCTGTGTCTCTGCCATGTCGTCTCCCACTGCGACGAAAGAGACGGGGCAGGGAGTATTCTAGAAAGAATGTCAGGGGAAGGAGACGCGGGTGGAGTTTCACGCATGCGCAGTGTATATAAAGCGTAACACGCATGCATCATATGTACGATCTGTGAGCGGAGGAAGGTGTAGTGGAAGTGCCGATCATTATAACAAAGGTACAATTTTAAGTTGGTGCATCAGTGGCCTATACTGCTTATAGATTGAGGCCTATATTGGGTCAAGATTAGGAGAGTTTTGCCTGACATTAGGGTTTGTCTTGTGTTGTGTCTTGCAGAGAAAATGGATCTATTCAATGACGAGAACTTTATGCCCATATTCATTAATATGTACAGGGAGCTGCCCTGTCTGTGGCAGATAAACCAGCCCTATTATAGCAATCAAACAAAGAGGAAGGCAGCGCTGGATCAATTAGTAGAATTTGTGAAGCCGGTGATCCCCACGGCAGACATCCCCTATTTGAAGGCCCTAATTGGTGGTATGAGGAGCACTTATAATAGGGAGCTCAAGAAGGTCCAGGATTCCCTGAGATCAGGAGCTGCAGCAGATGACATTTATGTCCCCAGGCTGTGGTACTATGACAGACTGCATTTTCTGGCAGGCCAGACTGAACCCAGGCCTCTCCAATCTTCCGTCCACACTTCCTTCCCCCCCAGCTGAGGCTTCTGACGTCCAAGCTGGGCCTTCCAGGCAGCAACATGTGGAGGAGCCCAGCTTGAGCCAGGTATAGCATTCTTCAAAATATTTCTGGTTGTCAAATTAATGATGTTAAATATATGCTAATTTTGATCACTAATTTCTTATTTCACAAAGTGGTTTGCATATTAATAGACAGTAGTGGCCACAAATGATTGGGACAAGAATGAAAAATGCTGGGGTCAGAATGATAGTCTTTTCTATTTGTTAACATTAAACAGTGATGAGTTGAAAATTGTGTGTGATTGATGAACCAAAAACTAAAACCATGTCCCTTTTTCATACACAGGAAAGCCTCAGCCAGACCGTGGAAAGTGGCAGCCAGGAGGTGGCCGGGCCCAGTAGCCTGCCAGAATCGCAGGTCCCTCCCCTCTGCCTTCCACCAAAAAGTGGCAGGAAGTGGAGTAACGTGAAGGAGGCAGCAATTGGCCTATTTATGAAGGCTACTGCGGTCCTCAGAACCCCCACAGTGTTCAAGAGGACTTTGCATACATTACAGCATGCAAAATGTTGGAAATGGAGGAGGGCCAACGCCTCTTATGTGAGGAAGTGATGTTACGAGTCCTAAACAAGGGGTTGAGGGGCCAACTCAAAAGTCAAAGCCACATTTGTGAGTTGAACCATGGTCCTCCTCCTCCAGGTCCTCCTCCTATACCTCCAACACCACAGCCACAGCCTGGAAGGAAGCGTCAAAGGAAGACCAGAGAGTGATGGCCTGGGTTCAGTCTGGTCTGGCAAAAGATGCAGGCTGTTTTATGACCAGAGCCTGGGGACAGATATGTCATCTGCTGCTGTTCCTGATCTCTTTTAGTCCTGGACTGGATTGTGCTCACTATTATAAGGACTCCTCAGGCCACAAATTTTGACTGTAAAATTATTGATGTCTACCCTGGGGTACAAAGGCTTTGCAAAACTCACCAGTTTCTCCAGCGTTGCCTTCCTCTTTATTTTGTTATGACCCAGAATAAATGGATATTTTTCAGAAATACTTGCCTATGTGTTTTACTTCAAAAAGGACAGGTTTTTTTTGGAGTAGGCAGGTACATTTAAAAAATACAATGTCAAATTAACAAGGGACACCAACCAACCTCATTGAGATTTACAAACACAATAATGGTGTTGTGGAAACGTGACATACAAAAAGAAAAAAGGAGATCACTATAAAATAATTTAAAAAAAATAAATAAATGGAGATCACTATAAAATAATTACAAAAAAAACAACAGGAGTTCTTGATTAAAAAAAAAATAAAAAATGACTATAAAAATGAATTCTAAACATTATTAGAGAGATCTGGCTTTAAAAACCAAAAAGATTATTTAGGAGAGCACGAGAAATAATAAAGAAATACGTTTGTGAGAAGTCTATGTGAATATGAGCAGCAAAACAACTTCATTCTTCTAGCATTATAAAAAAAGAAGAGAATGCGCTGCATTGAAAGATTTCAAAATTTGCAGTGTGACGAATGTGCCATCTCCATTATGAACGGTCATTTTACCTGACTGAGCGGCTCCATCTCGTACTTGATTGTGAGCATACACACAAATGGAATTTCCGATAGAAACTTTTTCCGTTGGGAAAATTGAGAACATGCTCTCAATCTTTTGCTGGCGGAAATTCGGCCAGCAAAAGTCCAATGGAGCATACACACGGTCGCATTTTCTGACCAAAAGCTCTCATCGGTCTTTTGCTGGCCGAATTTCTGATTGTGTGTACGCGGCATTACTGCTCCCAACACACACTGACCTCCTCAGGAGGGGGGCCCTGACCTCTATTTTTGATTCTAACATAAAGCCAGCACACACTTGTGCCATGAGTGTGCTTGTTTCTTTGAAAACCTGGCCCAGACCGCCATTCTAAACAGTAGCACGGCCTCTGCCACATCACACACACACACAAAACATATATATCTATATGTTTTCATATACATAAATATACATAGGAATCTGAAAGGATATCCTACACATATTAGCCAGGGTACTTATAAAAATCTTATTAGGATATTGCATAAAAAAAATTTGAACAAACATATTTCCAAAAAATATTTATGCTCAGTTCATCACGAATCAGTTGCTACATTTCATTTTCACGTCTCAGATGTATCTTGTCAGAAGACAAAACAACATTTATTAATGTATAAAAAAAACTTGTAGACATACAGTAAATATGATTTGATGCAACTTAAAAACATGATGTGTTTATAAATGTGAACCTTACAATTTCATTGTTCTAAAAAAGTACAGTATTAAAAATGACATATATTATTTGGGGAGACCAAGTACATGAAGAAAATTCTTATGCCCTGTACACACGGTCGGACATTGATCGGACATTCCGACAACAAAATCCATGGATTGTTTCCGACGGATGTTGGCTCAAACTTGTCTTGCAAACACATGGTCGCACAAAGTTGTCGGAAAATCTGATCGTTCTGAACGCGGTGACGTAACGTCGGGACTATAAACGGGGCAGTAGCCAATAGCTTTCCTCTCTTAATTTATTCTGACACGCTTTGTGCGTCGGATTTGTGCACACACGATCGGAATTTCCGACAACGGATTTTGTTGTCGGAAAATTTTATAGCAAGCTCTCAAACTTTGTGTGTCGGAAATTCCGATGGAAAAAGTCTGATGGAGCCCACACACGATTGGAATTTCTGACAACAAGGTCCTATCACGCATTTTCCATTGGAAAATCCTATCTTGTGTACAGGGCATTAGAATGGAATACTGCCGCTTTGCAAAGTTCTTTAAAAATTAAATCTAAAGCTTTACCTATGTACAAAACTGCAGAATAGGTAAACCACATTTTAAACATTTGTGGGGCATGTCAAAAAGTCTTTAATATGTAACCTAGTATTTATAATTACCAAATGTTTGCAATAAAACATGCCTATAATATAATGTCTGATTTATCTTTTTAAGCCAGAATCCATTCCTTTTGGTGTAGATACAGAGCACTTCCCCCCTTCCTGCCCAAGCCAATTTTCAGCTTTCAGCACTGTCGCTTTTTAAATGACAATTGCGCAGTCATGCAACACTGTACCAAAACAAAATTGTTATAATTTTGTTCCCACAAATAGAGCTTTCTTTTGGTGATATTTGATCACAACTGGGGTTTTTATTTTTTGCTAAACAAATAAAAACAGACTGAAAGTTTTGAAAAAAAAGTTTCTTTGTTTCTGTTATACAATTTTGTAAATAAGTAAGTTTTCTCCTTCACTGATGGGCACTGATGAGGCTGCACTGATGGGCACTGATGGGCACTGATGAGGTGGCACCAATGAGGTGGTACTGATGGGCACTGAAGATGAGCACTAATCTGCAGCACTGATGGGCACTGATAGGTGGCACTGATGGGCACTGATAGGTGGAATTGATATGCAGCACTGATTGGGCATTCATAGGTGGCACTGATAAGCGACACTGATGGACAGTGAATGGCTGAACTGATGGGTACTTATGGGTGGAACTGATGGGCACTGATAGGCGGCACTGATGGGCAGGTATAGGTGTCACTGATGGGTGGCACTGATGGACATTGATAGATGGCATTGATAGGCATCACTGATAAGGAGGCACTGGCAGGCATTACTTATGGGCACTGATTGGCATCATTTATGGGCTTTGGTTTGCATAATTTATAGTCACTGATTGGCATCCCTGGTGGCCATGTGTAGCATACCTGGTGGGCATCCCTGGTGGTCCTCTTGGCATCCCTGGTGGTCCTGGGTGGGCATCCTTGGGGGGGGCTGTGCTGATAAGCAATCAGCGCAGACCCCCCCATCAGGAGAGCAGCCAATTGGCTCTCCTCTACTCGCATCTGTCAGACGCAATAGAGGAAAAGCCGATACATGGCTTTTTCTGTTTACACAGTGATCAGCTGTGATTGGACACAGCTAATCATGTGATAAAGAGCCTCTGTCAGAGGCTCTTTACCTTGATTGGACTGACACAACGCACCACCGATCACCACGCTGCATGCCCCCACGGGCACATGCTGGCTTATTATCCTGAAAAACATCATATGACATTAGGTCAGGATAACAGAACCACTGACTGACTGTCATTTTGCTATAGGCTGGGCGGGAACTGGTTAAAATGGTTGTAGACATGAAATCTAAAGAAACCATATCCTTCTATGGTGTGTGCTTGTCTCAATTAAAAGCACTAAGGAGTTGATTTGCTATAATTGGAGAGTGCAAAATCTGGTGCAGCTGTGCATGGTAGCAAATCAGCTTCTAACTTCAGTTTGTTCAATTAAACTTTGAAAAAAAAAAACTGGAAGGTTTCTGTGCAGAGCTACACCAAATTTTGCACACTCCACCTATAGTAAAATCAACTCTTAAAGGTCATTTCTGTCTGCTGGTGACAAGGGAGTGACCTCCAGAAGATTGCAAGGAAGAACATTGACAGCACTATCTAAATATAAGTGGTTGACATGGAATCCTTGAAATGTAAACAGCAAGCCGTAGTTAAGGGCTAAATCAGGTGATTTATTGTTCACAGTAAAAGTAAAAGTACAATGTTCACAGTCAAAGTTTAAAGCCAAAAACAGGTGATACAATACCAAGCCGGTATGGATGGGGTGTGGATGGGCTAATGTCTGCTGGGTCCAGTGGGCATGGAGATGGAAGGAGTCCGCCATGATATGCAGCCACCACTGCAGAGCCACAGATGCTCAGGAGCTGAGCTGGAGTCCTCGGTTTGCGCTGACAGGGAGAGCCGATCGGCAGCTCTCCCTGTCAGAGGAGGGGTCTGTGCTGATAATCAGCACATTGATTATCAGCACAGCCCCCTCAGATGTGCAAATAAGCTACCAATCAGTGCCCAGCATTCCCCATTAAATCAGTGCCCACCACAGTGCCAATCAGAGCCCACCACAGTGCCAATCAGTGCCCACCACAGTGCCAGCACATTGATTATCAGCACAGCCCCCTCAGATGTGCAAATAAGCTACCAATCAGTGCCCAGCATTCCCCATTAAATCAGTGCCCACCACAGTGCCAATCAGAGCCCACCACAGTGCCAATCAGTGCCCACCACAGTGCCAATCAATGCCCAGCAGTAACACCTGTCAGTAACACATCAGTACCTCATCATCAGTGCTGCCCATCAGTGCCACCTGTCAGTGCCACCTGTCAGTGCCAATCAGTACCACCTATCAGTGCAATTCAGTGTCGCCTGTCAGTGCCCATCACACCCGCCTGTCAGTGCCCATCAGTGATGCCTGTCAGTGCCCATCAGTGCCGCCTGTCAGTGCCCATCAGTGCTACCTATCAGTGCCCATCAGTGCTGCATATCAGTGTCGCCTATCAGTGCCAATCAATTCCACATATCAGTGCCTCCTCATCAGTGCCTATCAGTGCCACCTTATCAGTGCCAACTCATCAGTGCCAACTCATCAGTGCCCATAGGTGCCACCTCATTAGTGCCCATCAGCGAAGGGGAAAACAAAATTTTATGACAAAAACTAAGAAAAACTTTTTTTTTTTCAAAAATGTTGGTCTTTTTTAGTTTGTTTATCAAAAAATAAAAACCCCAGAGGAGATCAAATACCACTGAAAGAAACCTCTATTTGTGGGAAGAAAATGTGTTACATGACCGCACAATTGTCATTCAAACAGTGCTGAAAATTGTCCTGGGCAGGAAGTGGTGAAAGTGCCTGGTACTGAAGTGGTTAAAACCAATGCAGGTATTTAGTGTGATTCTGTGTGTACAAAAATAAGATTGAATTAAAAATAACAATAATAATTGTAATTCTTAAAAAATAACAAAACATACAAAATTGGGTTTATATAAAGAACAAAAAAGTTAAATAAAAAAAAATGGGGGGCGTGGCTTGGAGCCGAACGAGAATGGCTGCCTGATCTCCTCGCTCGGTCCCACGGAGGTCCTGCAAACAGCCTAAAGGAGCCCTTACCTGCTAACAATATGGGGAAATCGAAAGATAAACCTTCCCAGTCCCGGTCTCGATCCCCCAGGGGCATGGATCCGCTCTCCGGACACAACATTCCGGAAATCTTCCGGCCGCGATCACGCGAGGCCCCGGCTTCATCTCCGGCCTACTCCGGAACACGCGCCTCAAGCCCCAGCCCTGCCAGAAGATGCTCACAACGTGCAGAGAGCCCATCCACTGCCCGTCCACTTACCATGGATGATCTCAGGTCGGTGGCCACAGACATCAAAGAATCCTTTGCTGCTGCCTTTACAGACCTCAGGAGGGAGATTCAATCGATGCACATGAAGATCGACGACATAGAAACAACCACTATCCGCCATGATGCCGCTCTACAACAGCTGCAGCGTTCATCTCAGAGTTACAACAGCCAGCTCAGAGATCTACACAGGCATATGGAAGATTTGGACAATCGCGGACGCCGCCATAATGTGAGGGTAAGAGGAATACCTGAGTCCGTCGAACAAAACCACATAATACAGGCCACAATCCAAATTTTTAATGACTTACTAGGGAGACCCCCCGAGACCCCCATTGAATACGAGCGTCTACACAGAGCTCTCAAACCCAGAGGCAGAGAATCAGACCCTCCCAGAGACGTGATTTGCTGCCTGGTGAATTTCAGATTGAAAGAAGACATACTAAGAAGAGCCAGAGAGCGCCGCAGCTTAATGTATCAAGGGGCAGAAATCAAGATTTTCCAAGATCTGTCCCCCATAACCCTACAAAACAGAAGAGACTTACGCCCGCTGCTCGACCTACTGCGCCAAAAAGAGATCCAATATCGATGGAAATTTCCCTTCTGCCTGTCTGCAACAAATGCTGGACGCACTGCCAATCTGAAAGTCCCGGAAGATCTCAGGGGGTTCTGCAATACTCTACAGATACCAGTCATCGAACTCCCGGACTGGTATAGAGACTTTCGCCTTACCCAGCTCCAAAGAACCAACTCCATGGAGGCCATACCGGTAAGAGATGAATTCCACATCAGAAGGCGCAGATCATCCTCTCCAAGACCACTTCCTCAGAGGGATCAGCTGGACAGAGACCGACAAAGCCCAACAGCGTCACCAGCCCATAGGCGGGCTCGGCCAGATCAGCTTTGATCAACCATAACCAAACGTTTGATAACATTACAACTCATATTTAGAGTTGCAGTTTCTCTTAGGTCGCCACCCCAACCCAAGTTCCAGGACCATAGAACCAAGACAGAACAGCAATCCATTTGAAGCTCACAACTCACCTGACAGAAACATACCTCAAACCTGGCCTATACTGGATCCACCAGATACAGTCAGACAATAACACACACCCACAAGCTGAGAAACCCATGAAGATCCCACGCTACACGACTCCACATCAACCCATCTCCAAGACATTTTTCCAGAGAAAATGCCACCCATCCACAGATCCCAACGGAAATCAATCCACTCCACTAAGTGCCTGAACCTAAGCCGCATACATCACCAGTGGAAGTCTGCCTGACTGAGCAACAGGACACCACACCAGCCACCAACATTTTCACACAACTACTAACCTTCACTGAACTCACGAATGACAGCTCAAGATGGACCCCCACCCTTCAAGATGGTGTAATCCACCACAGCTCACAACCCCACTGCTGCACCCCCCACCATCCCCCCTTCTCCCCTTCCCCCCCCACCCCCCTACCCACCCCAACCCCCCCCAACCCTTTTTTTCAGATACCTTCTCCAGATTGAAGACGACGCGACGAAGATATAAACTGAACCTGAGAAATCAAAACAAGTTAGATGCTGAATATACAGTATTCCACCGCGCTCTGAGATACATGTAGAGTTCTTTCCCCCCCCCCCCCTTTTTTTTTTTTTTTTTTTTTTTTTTTTTCCTCTTCTCTCTCTCTCCCTCTCTTTACTGCTTTTAAATATGTTTATTTTGAATGTCTTGATTTGCTTATGGGGGGGGGGTAAAGCAAAGAAAAGAGTAGGGAACAAAAAAACAAAAAAAAAGGGGGCTCATCCCGCATGGACAAGGGCTCTTTCCCTTTCTGACACACTCCTATTCGCTATACATCTGCCAGAGGTGTCCATGGGGGGTGAGCTTCCTAATGATGGGTAGAGTGTATTCAACCAACCACGCCAAGCCCACAGTGGCCGAGCACTGCACAGTCTGTTAGATACCCAATAAAGACCACTTCATACCTAACTCAATGCTAAACTTTGCTAGGAACTACCATAGACAGCTTTGGGATTGAACAACTGCTCGAGTTACAGCTCTATCCTAACTCGATGTCTAGACCACACTCAGACTAACCCCTATACGTAAGCATCAATGGATCCTTATTTTATTTTTTCTCCCCCCATAGTCAATTACTCCCCCAAATTATAGTGAGCTAACCACTCAGAGGCTACGCCACCTTACGCCCCCTCACAGCCTCAATACTTACATCAAGCTCATAACTTACACTGAACCCAACTTAGCCCTAAAATGATTGCTGCTACATGTTTCAGTATTATATCTAAGATATATGTATAGTTGGTTTAACTTTACCTCTTCTCCTAGGCCTCTATGTAGACTGTCCAGGGGGCGACCTCAACATGTTTTTCATCGTGGCTAGTTTATTCCTAAGGCCACAGTTTAATGTTCAATGTTTCAAATATCTATGTTATTGATTGTTTCTACCTTCACATCATCAATCTGAGATCTTTAACCACATACTCTCCCCTTGATATGTAAGCAGGCTCCCTACATACCAGTCGAATAGACCCAAGTTGACCTCCAACGGACAGAACGTCTCTCGAACTCCTTTTCGAGCTCCTTCCACTCCTCCACACAACAGGACAGTGACTATCCTAGTTGACCCACACCGAACGTTTCAACCCATTACAGGGTAAGGTAGCTGGACTACATTTACCTCCGGTAAGTACATCTCACTTCCCGTTACTAATCCCCTCCTGACTTATCACCCCCCTCATACCCTCTATCTCCCCCCCTTTTTCTATTCTCTCTCCCTCTCCCCCCCTTTTTATATATCTGGATTTCTCCCCCTCCCTGGTCTCCACCGGAGCTTCTCCTACTACATCACTCAAACACCTTTGAGGAGCCTACGACTCCTCACAGATCACACCCACCCATATCGGCCGCATCGGCAAATTGCACTCCCTCCCCATATCTATTACACCAACTAGACTCTACCCAACGATCATGGACCCCCTACATTCCACTGTGCAACACAACACGCTTAAAATAGTCTCTCAAAATGTCAAAGGACTAAACATCCCAGAGAAACGTAGTCAAATCCTCAACATGATGAATAAATTAAAAGCAGATGTGATATTTCTGCAAGAAACCCACTTCCGCACGGACATTACCCCTAAACTAGCAAGCCACAGATACCCTACATCCTTCCATGCTACAAACCCTCTAGCCAAAACAAAAGGAGTTTCAATCTTGCTCTCTAAAAATCTTCCATGGCAACTGATAGATTCCTTAATAGACCCAGAGGGCCGCTATGTGTTCTTGAAGGGAACCGTCCATAACCGGACGTTTACCTTGGCAAACATATACAGCCCCAATACTGCCCAGGTCAGCTTCTTCCGTTCTATCGCTGCCCTCCTCGCAAATTTTCAAGAGGGGACTACGATTCTTGGAGGCGATTTCAACGTGACACTTCAGCCCATCCTAGATTCCTCTTCGGGATCTTCCACACTTCCCTATAGAGCACTGAGACAAGTTAAGATACAATTACAAGAACTCCTTTTACACGACACATGGCGCACCCTACACCCGAATGGGAAAGATTACTCCTTTTTCTCCGCACCTCACAATAGATACTCTAGGCTAGACTACCTCCTTCTCTCCCAAAAAGACCTCCCCTTCCTGAAATCTGCCACCATTGAACCCCTACTCATCTCAGACCACCACCCGATCACCCTCTCCCTCTCCTTCCCGGAAAAAACCTTAGTCACAAAGATATGGCGTCTTGACCCATCTCTCCTCACCTCAGAAATTGACACTAACCGCATCCGCACCAGCTTAAGCAACTACTTCAGGGAAAATGATAACTCCGAAACAGCACCCCTGTCCCTCTGGGAGGCACATAAATGTGTCATCCGAGGGGAATTTCTCACAATTCAGGCCAACCGGAAAAAAACACTACAGACAACCTTTCAGGAACTCACCAACAAAATAAAGAGACTGGAAATACTCCACAAACAATCCCAATCACAAGACACATACTTAGAACTCACTCAAACCAGGAAACTTCTGTTGGAAATCCTCAACCGTAAAACCCGACGCAAATTCACATTGAACCAAAAGCTATTTTATGAACAGGGGAACAAGTGTGGAAAGCTACTAGCCAGAGCAATACAATCCAAGAAAGCTAGCACCAACATCCACACCATTAAAGACCCGCTAGGTAATTCAAGCTCAAACTCCGCAGACATAGCATCTCACTTCGAACGCTACTACACAGAACTCTATAACATACCACAGCAACCCGAAAAGACCGCAGGCCAAACCTCCAGAAAAACCCTTATCACAAATTTCCTCCAAAAATTCAGCCCCAAACCCATACCCCGAGAAGAGGCTCGCGATTTAGACAACCCCATTTCCGAAGAGGAACTTAAGAAAGCGATTAAACAACTAAAAACAGGCAAAAGCCCAGGCCCCGACGGTTTTTCAGCGCCATATTATAAGACCTTCATAGACATCCTTTCAGCTCCGTTCCTAAAGACTTTCAACTCCTTAACCTCCTCCAAACTACCTTTTCACAGACTGCTTGAAGCACATATCACGGTCATTCCGAAGGAGGGGAAGGACGCCACTTCAGTCACTAGTTATAGACCAATATCCCTACTCAACGTAGACATCAAATTATTCGCAAAGATACTAGCAAACCGACTCCTTCCCCTCCTTCCTACAATAATAGGGAAAGACCAGGTTGGATTTGTTCCTGGCAGAGAGGCCAGGGACAACACCATCAAAGCTATCAACATAAACCATTGGCTAACTTCCCAAAAACAAAAACAAAAGGGCTTCTTTCTATCCCTGGATGCTGAGAAGGCGTTTGACAGGCTGGCCTGGGACTACCTGGGGGCGGTTTTACGCCACCTAGGTTTACACAACCGAATGTTCAATCTAATTATGTCCCTATACACCACACCAACAGCAAAAGTCAAAGTCAACGGCCACCTGTCAGACGCCTTCTCCATCAGGAATGGAACAAGACAGGGTTGCCCATTGTCCCCCATCCTTTTTATTCTAACTCTAGAACCCCTACTACGCTGCCTACGATCGAACGAGAACATCAAAGGTATTCCCATTGCAGGACACACGTATAAAATAGCGGCTTTTGCCGACGATATTCTGCTATTTCTAAGTGACCCACTTACCTCGATCCCAAACCTCCTCAGAGATTTTGACTTATTTCGACAAATATCCAACCTAAAGATTAACTTCTCAAAATCCCATGCCCTCAACATTTCCCTCCCGACAGACTTAGTCTCCCAATGCCAAGATAACTTTCCCTTTGTCTGGAAACAAAACGCCATTACCTACCTGGGAATCCAACTGACCACACACCTATCAGACCTATACGCTAAAAACTTCACCCCACTGATTCGCACTATCTCCGAAGACCTACGTAGATGGGACAAACCCCATTTTTCTTGGTTCGGCCGTGCGGCCATCCTGAAGATGAATGTGCTCCCACGTATCCTCTATCTGCTACAAACAATGCCCATCAAACTCCCTGTAGCCTTCTTTCACACGATCAAACAACAATTTCTGAAGTTTCTTTGGAAACACAAGCGTCCTAGGATAAGCTACTCCCACCTCTCGAAACCCAAAAATAAAGGGGGTATTGGGCTACCAGATTTGCAGAACTATTACAGAGCTTGCCATCTGGGAAGAATTGTAGACTGGGCAGTCCATGAAGGAGTTAAAGACTGGGTGAGACTAGAAGATTCATTCTCCCACTTGCCCATTAAAAGCACCCCATGGATTCTCCAACGCCACATCCCCAAAACCCTAAAAGACCACCCCCTTATAGAGGCTACCCTCAGGAGCTTTAGGGAAGTTTGTAAGAAATTTCAAATCTCCTCTAACCCAGGACCCCTCACACCTATCCGCCACAACCCAGCCTTTACCCCAGGGATGTCCGACAACTTCCTTAAAGATACTTGGCCACACAAAGATATACTAGCCCAACACTTTTTTAGAGATGGTAATTTCACAAACCGTGACACACTCCCCATAAACACAAGGGATGAACCCTTCCCGCTATGGACCTACTTCCAGATCCGCCATTTTCTTACAACAACACACCGAAATGCGTCTGTGTCCAGAAACTTAACCCCATTTGAAAACCTATGCTCCCAAACTACACCGCAACAGCACTTGATTGCAAATACACACTCCATGCTCTTTGCCCTGACATCCCCCAAAGACACCAAAGCTTGCCAAGCTTGGGAAAGGGAACTTCAAATTGACCTAACAGAAGAGAACTGGGAACGAATTTTCACAATAGCACACAAGGGCTCCCTCAATGTCACGATACAAGAGAACAACTACAAAACCCTATCCCGATGGTACCGTACCCCGGAACTACTAAACAAATTTAATCCTGATATGCCAAACAAATGTTGGAGGTGCTCCAATGATATAGGCACATTCTTACACATCTGGTGGTCCTGCCCTCTTCTCCAGATTTTCTGGAAACGGGTTCATGACATCACTTCTCAGGTAACCACATACCCCCTAGACTATACTCCTACCAGACTCCTTCTCCACCATTCCTCCACTTCAGCCCACACATACAGAAAATCTCTGGGAATACATATGATCAATGCAGCCAAACTATGCATCTCAGCCAAATGGAGATCCTCCTGCAGCCCAACTTTATTTGAATGGTTTTCCCGTATAGACAAAATTGCTGAAATGGAGGAATTAATCCACATTGCAAAAGACACGCCTTCAAAATACTCCCGAACGTGGGCCTGCTGGACCCACTTTTGCACCACAGAGAGATACTCCTCCATTATGAAACCAAACCGTCCCGATTCCTCCCACAATGAATGATCGAATAAACCGAAAACCCCTCTTGAGACATACACTAACCCATCAAAACTCACTGTTTCGCTCAATCCTGCTTTAATGCGGATCCCGGGGGGAGTCCCCCTTCAGACAGGGATCCGCACACGAAAACATCCTTACTCCGGAGACCCGGTGGAGACTGGGGAGGAGTTACCCCTATCCCCTACCTCCCACACCTACCCCTATCCTCTACCTCATCCCTTTATCCCCTTCTTGCCTATGCCTACTCCCCCCTCCTTATCCATACCCCAACTGAACTGACAATGACAACCAACTACCCACTCCCATGACTACCCGAACTTTGGTGTTTAATCCGCCACCTACTTGTCACATTTCAAAAACCGACGAGACTAACCTACCTCACAGACTGACCCTAAGTAACAAGCCCGATACATTGTCACGTGTTCAGGGACAAACCTATGGACCCATAGATGACTACACTCGTACACTCCCCATTTAACCCAAAACTCCTGACACCTTACTCTAAGTGATGCTCCTACCTAATATGGTTCCTGATCTCAGTTGATGTGGTAAACCTCGAGTTCGAGGCTTTCTTACTCTGTTATACGTCTGTATGACCTACAGTTGAATACATAAATGACTCATTATATTGTAGTGACATATGTCATGTTAATATGATTCATGTTGTCTACCCATCTACTGGTTGTAAAAACTGTGTAACTTCTTTTGTTCACAATAAAAACTTTAATGGAAAAAAAAAAAAAAAAAAAAATAATAGTAATAATAATAATAATAATAATAATAATGCAAAGAATGAAGAATACAAATAGAAAATGGTATAAATTAAGAAATAAAAATATATATAAAAAATATTTAAATTATAAAACTATTGGAAAACATTTTGTACAATATGTATATCAAACATGACCTGTGATCTCATATATTATATGTTTATTTTATGGATATAATGCAACACTTCCAATGTCAATAGACATTAGACATGTGCAGTTTGTTTTGTTCATAATTAAAATTCGAACAAATTTTCATTTTTCGGAAATTCGGATGTATCCGAATTCCCGAATTAGAATAGTACCGAATTTAAATGAATCCGAAAGAACAAAAATACTTTTGGAATTTGAATAGTTTTCAAATTCAAATGCTTTTCAAATTCGAAGTTTTCCAATTTCTAAAGAGAATAAAATAGAATAGAAAATAAAGGAATATAATATAAAAAAATCTATTCTATTACTTTATTTTCTATTCTATTTTATTCTCTTTGGAAATTGAAAAATTATTAAAATTTGAAATCTATTCAAATTCAAAAACCTTCAAAACATTTTTAAATTTGAAAACTATTCAAAACTGATTCAAAAACTTTTTGAATCAATCCAAATTTAAATTTGAAAAATTCAAATTGATTTGAAAACTAATAAACAAAACAAATTCCGAAACCAAATTAAACAAATGAAACAAATATAACTAAACTCATTTATGCAAATAAGGAGTCAAAATGAAACAAAAGAAATTTTTTTCATTCTGCACTTCTAATAGACATTTTATAAAAATGTATTCTAAAAATATATGAAAAAATATAAATGAAAAAATAATAATAAGCTTCTTTGTATAAAGCATCTGTCGGGTATATATGTATGTGTATATATATATATATATATATATATATATATATATATATATAAATAAAAAAGAATTTGTACAAACGGGATGGCTACCAATATGCATTACTTAAAGGTAGGGGTATGTTAAAATGTAGAAGTATTTTAAAATGGCACCTCTTGGGGACCAAGCGCTGTCATTATAAGCAAAGACTATGTTTACATAATAGTATGCAATTTGAGAACCCCATTGAGGCCATTGGGGGACAAAAATCAGAATTTGAAGATTCAAAAAGTCTCCCTCTTGCAAAGGAGGGATAATCTTTCATTTTCGGTCTGTGTACCCTTAGAAATGGGCTCAATCTCCATCACCTCCAGGCAAAGGATATCTTTCATGTGTGCCTGTAGGAAATGATGAGGGATGCTATGTTCATCACAGCCTTTTTTAATGAATCTACAATGTTCGCCTATGCGTTTTTGCATGGTGCTAGTTGTGTGTTCTACGTACAGTAGTTTGCACGGGCACCTAAGCACATAAATCAAGAATTCTGTTGAGCATGTAATGAATTGTTTGATATGAAAAATATTGCCTTTGTTATCAGTAATGGTGGAGCGTCCATCTTTATGAATTGACTTGTGAGGCGTCCCTTTTTCCTACATTGGAATACTCCTGTTCTATTGTCAAAATAGAATCTGATATCTGAAATCGGTCTGTTGTTGGTGGTCTGTATTTTACTTGGGGCCAAGGTGTTTTTTGTGGTGCGGGCTCTCCAAAAGGTGACTTGCAGGGCATGTGGTAAAATTGGGCCTAACTTTTGATCTAGCTTTAGAGTATTAAAGTGTTTCCGGAAGATTTTAGAGCTCAATCTATATTGATCGTTGAAAGTTGTAATGAATCTAACTCCATTTGAATTGTCATGTGATGCTGTGGCTGTTTTACTTTTGCCTGAGGGTGTCATATGTGAGTTAAGGGCCTTCTGTATGAGCTCCAAGGGGTAGCCTTTTTTTTCCAAAAACTTCTGTGACATCAAGGATCTTTGTGAAATATAATATTTATTTTCCATGCAGGGTGATGACAACTAGAAAAAAGGAGGTAAGAATTACCCCTAGTGGGTTTGACATGGTTTCTGATGATAATGGCATGGTCATTGTGAGCCAAAACTAAGTCCAAGAAGACAAGTTCGTTGGAGTCTAAAACCTGCATGAAAGACAGGCCCATGGAGTTAGCATTACAATGGGCCACAAAGGAGGAGAACACATCTGGGCCTCCTTCCCAGATGAGCAGGATGTCATCAATATATCTGCCATAAAAAATTAGGTGTCTGGTGAAAGGGTTGTTGGTTCAAGTGTTTTCCTCCTCCCAGTAGCCCATGGTTACATTTACTTAAACCATAGTGAAACTTGCGCCCATCGCTGTAGATAAGATTGGTCTAAAAAGGTGAAGTAATTATGTGTTAAACAAAATTGTATGCCATTCACCAGAAAGTTGGCCTGTCTAGAGTTGATGTCACCACTTTTTGTTAAAAAATATATTGTACAGACCTGAGGCATATGTCAAGGAGAATTGACGTGTATAATGAAGAAACACCTAGGGATGCCCACATATAACTGTCTTCCCAAGAGTATTGCTTGAGCATCTCTATGACCTAATTGGAGTTCCTAATATATGGTAGATAGATGGTAATTGGCAGACTATAGGTTGAAGGAAGGAGTCGATGTACACTGACAGACCGCTGGTAAAGCTATTGGTGCTGGCCACTATAGGTCTCCCCGGGGGATTGTCTAAAGATTTATGAACCTTGGGGAGGTGATAGAAGTAGGGGGTGCTGCATATAGGGGGAATTTGATATACATATTGTTAAAAATGATTTTCCATTAGTATTATAATTTTGATATTTTTTTTTATTTTTTTATCTATTAATTTATACCATTTTCAATTTGTTGTCTTCATTCTTTATTGTTATTATTATTTTCTTTTTTTTAACTTTTTTTGTTCTTTATATACACCCAATTTCATATGTTTTGTTATTTTTTCAGAATTATCATTACAATTATTTATTTTTTTAACTCAATCTTATTTTTGTACACACAGAATCACAGTAAGCCCTGTGTACAGATAACGATGGGTTAATAACAATCTGGGTCCGCAGTTTGGTAATTGCTCTGCCCACTCCCTGCCCCCATCACTATGGGCTTTAAATACACTTGTTGCCGCCTATTCCCGTGACTTGACAAAGTGCATGCACGTGAAACCCGTCATCACGGAAATAGTTCCCCTTGCGTTCCAGCCTGGTTTGATTGCCAATCCACTCAGTCCAGGAGTTTGTGTCTTGGTGATGTCACATGACGGGAGTGCTGGTGGACTTCGGCTTGGCTCCCAAATGTCTGGGGCTCCCAAGCGGTGGCTGCATATGATGGCGGACTTCTTTCACCCTCATGCCCAGTTGACCCAGCAGACATCAGCCCAGCCACAATTGTCCATACCAGCTTGATATCGTATCACCTGTTTTTGTTTTTGGTTTTAAACTTTCACTGTGAACATAGAAACATAGAAAAGTGATGGCAGAAAAAGACTGAGTAACCCATCGAGTCTGCCCATTTTTTTTTGGGGGGGGGGGTGGTTTCCTTTAACCTTGTTGTCTTCCTATAGATTTATGTTTATTCCAAGCATGTTTGAAGCTGTTTACTATTGACTGTATCACTACCTCTGTTGGTAGTTAATTCCAATCATCAATCACCCTTTGAGTAAAATAATACTTTCTAAGATTAGTTTTGAACTTTCCTCCAGTTAGTTTGAGGTCATGTCTCTGTGTTCTTGATTTTAGTTTCTAATTGAAAAGATTGCCTTCCTGAACCTTATTCATCCCCTTGATGTATTTAAAGGTTTCAATCATGTCTCCCCTTTCCCTTCTTTCCTCCAGACTGTACATATTAAGTTTCTGAAGCCGCTCTGGATATATTTTATCCCCCACACCTTTCACCATTTTTGTTACCCATCCCTGGACTCATTCTATCTTATCAATATCTTTTTGAGGTCTCCAGAACTGGACACAGTATTCTAAATGAGGTCTCACTAAAGATCTATAGAGAGGAATCAGGACCTCCTTCCTCCTGCTGGTGATCCATCTAGTGATGCATCCTAGAATTCGATTTGCTTTTCCCACTGCCTGGTCACACTGTTTGCAGAGAACATTCTACTTTTACTGTTAACAATAAATCAACCGATTTACTTACCTACGGCTTGCTGTTATACATTCCGAGGATTCCATGTCAACCACTTATATCTAGATAGTGCTGTCAATTTTAGTGCTTGCAATTCTAGTCACCATGTGTACTATTTCTGATGGCTGCATCTGATTGACCCCTGGGCAGTGGACAATGCAATTCCCCATCAGACATAGTGGTTGGGACACTTTGTTGTACCTCCAGCAGATTGACAGCCTCAGCTCAGTTCCTGTGAGGTGTGTGAAGGGGAGTGTGTTTCTTCCTTTCAATCAGCTCTCAGATCTCTCCTCACTGAGCTCTGCAGAGTGCAACTCGCAGACAATTTTATAAATTAAGCACTTTGAACAGATGTAGAGAGGAGAAGACTGCAGATAGACAGATACAACTACTGTAGGAGGATTTGTTTAATCTCTGTGTATCACCTGAGGATAGTTCCTTTCATCGAATATATGTAAGGGTTTACTACCACTTTACATCTCCAATCATTGTCTGGTGGATAAATCTATAATAACATTTCATTACTAATATTTCTTGTGTCTGCTGCTTTAGTCACAATTGTACACGCTCCTATTCTGCACACTGCTATTCTAATTGGTTTAACCTCCCCTTCACAATCTCGTTTTGTTTACTACATCAGGCGTATGTACTTTGGTATTAGATACTTTTATTGGAATAGGTGAACATTGTAGTTATAGTAAGATTTTTTATCCTTATAACACTAAGCACTATACTTCTGTAAGCAAGGAAGGGCTCATTCCAATATAGGGAAACTGCATGTGCATATTTCTGCCCATGGTTCTGCCAGGCGTGCATTAGTGGGCATGCCCAGCATTGGAATTAGCATACATAACATTTGTATGTCTATTGTATATTTCTCTTTCTACTGCTGATCGTTGTCACCATGATAAAAAGTGAGGGAAAACTTTTCTAATAGAACAGGAGGTGAGAGAAATTGTTCTTATGGGGACCCCAGACTTCAGAAAGATTTCCAGAATTCCTCTCACTTCTATATTCCATACCAAAATATAAACAAAATGGCTTTCTATATACTTTTTTTTGTGAGTGATTTTAGTTTCAATCACTTTTTTTTACGTATGAAACATATAGTACAATATCTTGGCCATTAATAATGTGTCAGCCTTATCTGTGCATAGAGGAAGGCCACAGAATAGTGGATACAGATGATAAAGAGTTATGTGGTAAAACACCTTGGGTTTAAGAAAGGTGTAATGAGGAGGGGGGAGAGAGGGAAGGGGGGATAAAAAACAAAGCATAAGCAAACAAAACCAAAATGTAAAAATGCAACTGTTTATACACATATTGAGGCATAGGTAAGCATTACAGTGGAATAAAATAATGTTACAGTGTAATCAGTTTCTGGAAATTTGCCTCTCTATAGACACCTGTCAGGAATCGATGATTAAGTGACAAGCATATATGATATTGTACACAAAGATATAATGTGACAGTGCAGACTCTATAGGTGTACTGTGTGGGATTTGTGTGAAGTCCAGACATGACATTTTGAGCAGAGGGATTTCTGCTTGCTGTTTTTTATAGCAAACATGAGTTAAAATTGTGTTTGTGTATTCAGTTGAGCAGGAAGAGCGCACATTCTGTGGAGGCTTTCTGCTTCCATGCTGCTGCAATTTTTCTTCACAGGAATAATGCGCTGGATAATAAAGGGATGGTAGCCTCTAGGCCAGAGCAGAACAACAAACAAAGGTGTAAGAGTGTGCTTGTTTCTTCGCAGTCTCTCCAAAAAGTTGGGGAAGTATGGCAAAAAAGTTTGGATAGACATGCTGGAGTGCAATACCAGTGGTGCAGCAATTTAAAATGTGATTCCCAATAAGAAGCACAGTTCATGGCTTTGAAGAGGTTTCTGGTGGCATTCAGCCATCAGCAGAATGTTTGAAAAAGTTATTTTCTCCATAAGGTCATGGATGGTGTTTTTTCTTGTAGGGTAGTCTTTGTGAGCATGCAATAGAAGTAGGAGACCCATTTAGTGGATTTGGATTGGTCTTGGTAGTATGAGAAAATTTCCAAAGGTATTGAAGAGTCAATTTGAGGGAAAGAGTCCAGAACGTGTCTAATTCAGCAATTTGTAGAAGTCTGTATTAAGCAGGTTGAACCATTGTTGTAGCAAAGGTAGAGAGCATTGAATCTTCAAAAAATGACCTATCCCCAGATCAGACCAGTTGGTAACCAAGAGCTTGAAGTTTTCCAGGGCAACTTAAAGGAAATGGTAGTATATTCGCTGCATGTGAACTAAGTTAAGCAGACCTAATGTAGTTCCAGGTCAAAATGGCCACTTTTATGGTAAGATATCGGGATATTTTCTTGACCTCTCTCTGTTCCTCTCTATTCCCTCCTACTTACTTTTGTATACTAAAGTTTACTGGTTATATTGAAAATGGTCTACCAGGAATGGTAGTTGCAGACTTACTGTATGTATCACTCCTCGTGATATCACCATAATATTTTTCTACACTGTGTCTTTCTCTTTTTCTGTATAAAATAGAAAACTTTGTAATAAAAAAAAGATCTGACAAAAGAGATATGGGGATGTTGGGTGGGGGAGACCCAATAAAATGGCCCCCTCAATGACTGATCACCAATTGTTCAACACACTCCCATTACTTGTCAACAGGATATGAGTTGTTCCAGAATCACTGCATGGTAATATGATTTGATATTGGGGACTCTGATTCCTGCTGTGGCTTTGGGTCTATAAAATATGCTATTTTTATTTTTTATTTTTTCAGATATAGTGAGTGTCAATTGTAGCTTTTGAAGGTGAGAAGTTGTTAGTGGTATAGAAAGGGTTCAAAATAATATAAAATAGTTGGTAGTAGTGTCATTTCATGCTTTTGGTTCTACCCATCCAAAAGACTTGGAATTTGGAAAGGTCATGAGTTTCTGGTCGTACTTGTTGAAGCATCATTAATTGAGCGTGTGAACTGGCGCACTCACAGCAGTACCTGCCCGCGAGAATGTTTCCAGCTCAATCCCATCGTGCTGGTTCTCGGTGAGATACATCTCACGCTCGCTGCAATAGGAAAAACACATCTTCCTATTAAAGCAGCGTGAGAAAAACAAGCATGGGTTTCCCCTCCAGGGGTATACCAGGCCCTTCGGTCTGGTATGGATTTTAAGGGGAACCCCCTACGCTGAAAAAACGGTGTGGGGGGTCGCCCCCAAACCCATACCAGACCCTTATCCGAGCATGCAGCCCGGCCAGTCAGGAAAGGGGGTGGGGACGAGCGAGCGCCCCCCCTCCTGAACCGTACCAGGCCGCATGCCCTCATCATGGGGGATGGCTGCTTTGGGGATGGCCGTCATAATGGACTGTGCCGTCATAATGGGCGGGGTCACCCGGTGACATCACATGGTGACCACACCCCATGCCTATATAAGTCGGCGCACACCTCGCAGACGGCATTACAGCAGGAGAGAGCGTTGTGTCAACATCGGTAGAAGAGAAGAGGGAACAGGACGATGGAGAAGACCGGGCCCCGGCTAGTAAAAGAGCTGGAAGAAGATTGCAGGGGTGTCCGGCAGAAGATACTGGAGAGCAGAGAAGAACCGGACAGCGGGAGAAGACCGGGCCCCCGCTAGCAAAAGAGCTGGAAGAAGATAGCGGGGGAGTCCGGCAGAAGATACATAATTTTAGCGGCATTATTCGGCTGCTAGCGGGGCGGGTTTAACACCAAAACACCTGCAAAACACCGCTGGAGTAGCATTTTGCCGGCAGTATCACAGCGCTGCCCCACCAATTTCAATAGGGAGCAGCAGTGGAGGAGCGGTGAGTTCACCACTCCAAAGAAGCTGCTGGCAGGACTTTTTGTGACACCCTGCCAGTGCACCGCTCCAGTGTGAAAGCCCTCACTGGAGTGAATAGAGCCGCTTCTTTAGGGCATTTTTCAGGCTCTATTTTTAGAGTTGTAGCGCCTAAAAATGCCCCAGTGTGAAAGGGGCCTTAAAAAAAAAGTCCTGCTAACAGCACCTTTGGAGCAGTGTATAAACCGCTCCTACCCATTGAAATCAATGGAACAGCGTGGCTACCCGCTAGCGGCCGAATACCGCCGTAAAGTGGTGCTTAAAATAGTGCCATTTTACCGCTGCCACCAGCACCGCCCCAGTGTGAAAGAGGCCTAAGGCCCCTTTCACACGGACTGACCGTTCAGGTCCGCCTCGGACCTGCGGACCTGAACGGACACTCCATAGACTTCTATGGAGGGTCAGATGTCAGTGGTGACATGTCCGCAGACATATGACCCACTCCAATCTGAAAAAGTGTAACGGAGGAAAAAACCTATTTTTCCATCTGTCTGCAGATCGGATCTGGTGACAATGGACTCTACGGTCCATCATCATCCAATCCCGCATAGAGGAGAGTGGCACTCTGACAGGTCCGTCCCTGCACAGTGTACAGAGACAGACCTGTCATCTGCCTGCTCAGCGGGGATCGACGGAGCGATCCCCCGCTGAGCAGAGCGGGCTCCGTACATAGACATGTCCATGTGAAAGAACCCTAAGGCCAACGCCCTTTGTACAAAAATCCACGGGAAAGTTTGTACAAAGTCCCATCTTGTGTATGAGGCTTAAACACCAGAAATTCAAGTTTCCATATCTTTAAAGTTCACCATACACTGGCCAATCAGTTAGATCTTCCATAAATTAGATTTAGTGCAAGAGCCTGTTTGATTTTCTACAATTAGAATTCTTACAGTGCATCTTCCTATTACCGCTTTAGCCTAATGCTCTGTTTCCACTATTTCAACCCCAAAATGCATGATTTACAATGTGCTTTTTTGGCTTGTTTTCCATTATTGCAACTTGTCATGCCACTTGGGACTGAAAAGTTGCATCACAAGTTCTACCCCATGATTTACAATGAGTACCGTTCATATGTGTGCGACTTCAAGTCACAGCAACTTCAAAGTGGTCCCTGCACTACTTTGGTCCCATTTTGATGCAACTTGAGGTCCATATACCTCAAAAATACACAGGCATTGCTTCAAGTTTCGGCAAAAAGTTGCGGGAAGCTTGCGGCAAAAAACACGCAACTTTGAGCTTACAATAGTGGAAAACGAGCCTTACGCCCATGCCGTATACACAGCGGGAACACATCTTTATTACAGAAATCCATATTTGGCATGGAAATTAACCACTTGCTTACTGGGCACTTAAACCCCCCTGCTGTCCAGACCAATTTTCAGCGGTGATGCACTTTGAATGTCAATTGCGCGGTCATACTTAGACAAATTCTTTTTTTCTTTTTTAAAGCTCCCACAAATAGAGCATTCTTTTGGTGGTATTTGATCACCTCTGTTTTTTTTTCTTTTGTTCAAAAAAAAAAAAAAGAAAAAAAAAAGACAAATTTTTATAAATAGTTTTGTATATTTTTGGATATTTTGATATGAAATTTTGCAAACCGGTATTTTTTCTCCCTCATTGATGTACGCTGATGAGGCAGCACTGATTGGTTACACCGATAGGCAGTACTGCTTGGGACCACAGGTGAGCATTGATAGGTGGCACTGGTGGGCACAGATGAGGCAGAATTGCCTCTTCGGGACCAATGTCCCTTGCACCCAAGCCGGTGATCAGCTTTTATTTTTATCCTCATTCTGTCAGCGTGAGAAGAAAACAAACAATTACTGAGCTTTAGTTTACATCATACATACATCATACATCATTTACATAGCATAGACACCAATTGGTTAATAGAAAAACAGATGCAGATTTCTAGGACTGGCCAAAAATAAGGTTTAGAGTCAAAGGCAACTGATGACTTTCTATTAAAAGGTTTAAATGGGTCATTAACATGCATCACAATTGAACTTAGGAATGTATCTTTGCAAAGTTAAACTAATTAAAATACTTTCTTATTTTTGCTTGGGGATAGACTGCACAAGGATTCAAAGTTTTATCAGATGTCTACACCCCTAATGGGGTGAAGACAACTCCCAAATTTTGCCAATTTCTCATTCAAAATTATTCACTTCCTTTCACATAGCCAAACAGGAAGTGAGGGTAAAACCCCACCAATGTATGTCCTTGGGGACACACGGGTCAATCTAAATAGTTTCCCCATTCGGGAAATTGCACTCTAGCATTTATACATCCCAAATTATTATGTATCTTGGGGTTTATTTACTAAAAGGTAAATCCACTTTGCACTACAAGTGCACTTAGAAGTGCAGTTGCTGGAGAGCCAAGGGGGGAGATGCAAGGAAAAAAAAAAAAAAACAAAAAAAAAAAAAAACACCACAGCATCTTTGCCTCTACATGATTGGATGATAAAATCACCAGTGCTTCCCCTCTGATTTTCATCAACCACACTTGTATTGCCTTTAATAAACCCCAAAATACCTAAAAATTTGGGGTGTACACAACAAAGTGCTAGAGTGCAATTTGCATGATGGGGACACTAATTAGATTGACCTGTGTTTCCCCAAGGAAAAATATTGTTAGGGTTTTACTCTCACTTCCTGTTTGGCTATGTGACAGGAAGCAAAGCCAATTTTAAGAAGAGGAACACAAAGCCCAAAAAAAAAAAAAAAAAAAAAAAAAAACCCCACACATTTGATTTCCCTCAGATGTCCACAATTAGAATAGGATTGTCTTCAGCTTGATTTTAGTTCAGTGCTTCTCAACCCTGTCCTCAAGTACCCCCCAACAGGCCATGTTTGCAGGTTTTCCTTCATCTTGCATAAGTGCTTGATTTCAAAGTCAACGGCTTTGTATTTTGGACAGCTATTTTAGATAAGATACATTTCCTGAACATGTCCTGTCGGGGGGCGGGGGGGTACTTGAGTACTGAGGGTGAAAACAACTGCTCAAAAAGAAAATTGAATACCCACCACTCTGAAATGTTACTTTCTTGGTCACTATCCATGGCAGCATACGCACAATCCATGCATGTGCTACCATGAAGGCACCAGGAAAGTAACTTAAAACTAAAAAAAAAAAATAAAAAAGGGATTTGTCTAAGACATGCCAATCAGCCTAGTTAAGTTGCAGCTGGGAAATCCGTTGCATGAAAAGAACACACATAAAAACGTAAAAAATTTGAAACAATTTTATTGGTAAAAAAAAAAAAAAAAAAAAAAAAAAAAAAAAAAAAAAAAAGCAAAATACACACATGTATGTTAATTTGAGACACTAACAGAATATGTTTGAGGTTTGACCCTTTTGCAGTGTAAATTAACAGGCGTTAAAAGGAGTGCACCCACAAATGGACATCTATTAAGGATTAAATCATTAAACACAACATCTTGAGAAAGAATTTTAAAAATAATGCAGCACAGACAGTTAAATCAAAGTGAACAATGTAAAAACAAAAAAAAATTGCCAACATAAAAAAAAGATTTCATGATAAAATAACCACCACCCAAAAAAAATACAACAAACCAAAGTAACAAATAAATTTCAGAAAAACACATCTGTTTCGCAACAACATAAAAAATAAAATACAAATAGAAAATACACGTTAGACATTCGATAAGGACACCCAAATGTGCTCACTTGCCAACCCCCACACACACAATCTTGGTTCTTTTCATGGCAACGTAAAGAATGCTATCTGCAAGCTTTATATAGCATAGGTTTGTGTGCTAATGAGGCAATTGCAAACATATGGACAGTCCATGAAACACACAAAATTCATCCAATGTAGAGAGAACTTCAAAGTGGGTACACCTGTTAACGATGTCCTTAAATTACTAACCCAAAAAACACACTCTGAGCATGCCCAAAAAAATCCAAGCGCTGTTCACACACAAAAAGCACCACCAAAAAAACCCAAAGTCCCTGAGCATGCCCAGACCAACCCAAATGCATTTCACACACCAAAATGCACAGGAAAAAAACAAAGTCCCTGAGCATGCCCAGAACAACCCAAATGCAGCTAGCACAAAATAAGCCACCCCCCTGTCCAAAATTAAGCACATCATCCAGCATGCACCAAAATTACAGATGGGACAAAACACCCCCCAGTCCAGGGGGGCAATTAAAGTGCCTAACATGTGCAAAAGTTATAGAACAAATACCATTGCAGTCTAAGGGCACTGACTTGGTAATTGTACTAGTCCCCACTTGGCTGGCTTATCTTCTAGTTATTGGCCTTAAAATGGGTATGGGGCCCAGGTCCTACCCTAAGGGATATATATCAATGTCACCAATTGGACAACCCCAAAAACTAAATAAGGAGAAATGCCTTTAAATATGCCAAATTGCTTAAGGGCCAGTTCACACCAATGCAGTCCAGTGCATATTTTATGCATCAAAAATGCATGGAAAGTCGGTTATATGGTTTTCAATGGCATAGTTCACACCAGTGCTTGCAGTTCCAGTGCGTTCCAGTTCCAGAAAAAAAGTAGAACATGCTGCATTTTTTCTGCACTGGACTGTACTGGAAAGCTGTAAAACGCATCAAAAACACACTGGAACACACTTGCCCTTATTTAAGATTAAGAAAAAAGAGGGGGGAAAGCACTGGACTGCATAAAAAACGCACCAAAAATGCATCAAAAATGCACTGGAACGCATCAAAAACACACCTACATGCACCAAAAAACGCACTGCAACATACTTGTCCTTATTTAAGGTTAAGAAAAAAGAAGGCGAAAAAAGCACTGGACTGCATCAAAGACAAACCAAAAATGCACTGGAACGCATCAAAAATGTGCATGCAGAAAGGGCCCTTAAGGGCCAGATCCCACCATAGAAACGCAGTCCGGATGCGTTCCAGGTGCTTTTCTGCACGCACGTTTTTTATGCCTTCCAGTGCGTTTTTGATGCAGTCCGGTGCTTTTTTCCGCCCTCTTTTTTCTTAACCTTAAATAAGGACAAGTGTGTTGCAGTGCGTTTTTGGTGCATTTAGGTGTGTTCCAGTGTGTTTTTGATGCATTTTAGTACAGTCCAGTTTATAAAAAATGCAGCATGTTCTACTTTTTTTTTGGGAAATGGAAACGCAATGGAACTGCAAGCACTGGTGTGAACTATGCCATTGAAAACCATATAACCTACTTTCCATGCATTTTTTTTTTTTTTTCAAATAACTTTTTATTATAATATTTTGCGGTACAGAGGTACAGAACATAATAGAGGTAATAGGCGACATGTGTCTGTCATACAATAAAAGAAGGAGAAACAAAGAGTACAAATATACTAGGCTCTCTCTCTCCTCCCTCCTTTCTTTTAGCTCCTATTTTATTTTCATCTTGTAGTTTGCTTATATCTAAGCAAGAAACTGAAACACTCATAGTAGAGTAGAAGGATAGTGAAAGAGGGGGGAAAAGAAGAAAATGAAAGAAGAAGGGAAGAGGGGTGATTGTATAATTCGTTTACTTGTTTATGGTGGGTCCTCTCGAAGATGCCACAGCTCCCATACTTTATTATGTACCTCCAACCTGTCCTGTATCCGGGCTGTCATCTTCTCCATTAACTCCACATCTTTGATTCTAGTGTATAAGGCTTCAAGTGTGGGGGGGAGGGTTTTTTCCAGTGTAGAGCAATAAGACAACGTGCTGCTGTGAAGATGTATGTCGTATGAGTTTTTTTTGAACCTTGGAGATCTTTAATTGTGAGATTCCTAACAGGAAGAATTTGGGGGTCATAGGGATCTGTGTCTCCAATAAGCGAACCAGAAGTTGTCGAACCTTATCCCAAAATGGAGTTATCAGTGGGCAGTCCCAATATATGTGGAGGAGGGTCCCTCTGTCTTTTTGACATCGCCAGCAGCGATCTGAACTAGACGGGTATATGGCATGAAGGGTATCCGGAGTCATGTACCAGTAGAGGAGAATTTTATAGGTATTTTCTTTGTATAGAGTGCAGAGGGAACTTTTTGCTGCCTGTGTCCATACCACCTGCCATTGCTCCATGGGAAGTTCCTCACCGAGAGCTTTTTCCCATTTAATCATATAGTTATGTTTACCTTTGATTTCTAATGGATAAGCATTTAATATTTTGTAGATATCAGAGATGAACCCTTTCTGGGCCGTGCCCGCCAGGATTAGAGTTTCAAAGGGTGATGGGGGGGAGAACTGTAGGTCAGGCGCTATGGACATGGCATAGTGGCGTATTTGCATGTAACTGTAGAACGCTTGTCGCGGTAGGTCAAACTTAGTCTGTAGGTCAGGGTAGGATAGTAATTTGCGGGATCTGGGATCTACCAGGGCTCCGTAGTGGAAGAGATTTCGTGATGTCCACGGGTATGACATCTGGTGGGTGAGGCTGTCTGGAATTTTGGGGTTACAAACGAACGATGTTAGGACTGATTTTTCTGAGGCCAATGTGTGTGAGCGGGATAGTTTGTACCATAAGCGTCGGAGTTGAGTCATAGGTCCCAATAGTCTCTCGGGGGGCACTTCTGCCCCCGCACTCCATAGCAAGCTGTTAGGGTGGGTTGGGGCTAGCCATATTTTTTCTATCTCTGTCCATCTGTTATAAGATCTTTGCGTGAACCATGATGCTATCGCTCGAAGTTGGGCTGCTTGATAATATTTGGTAAGATTGGGAAAGGCAAGACCACCGTCTGAGCGTGCTGCCATCATAACTGATTTAGGGATTCTGTGTCTCTTATAATTCCAGGTGAATTTAAGGAGATCAGATTGGAGTTTATTCAAGTGCTTGGGGGGGACAGGAATCGGTAATGTTTGGAAGAGGTACAATAATTTCGGGAGGATCGTCATCTTAATAGATGCAATCCGGCTCAACAGGGAGATATGGTGTTTTTTCCAGTTAGTGAGCAGGATTCTGATGGAGCGGAAAAGGGGGGGGAAGTTCTCCTGATATAGGGTATTAAACTTTGGGGTGATATGTACTCCTAAATATTTCAAGGAGGTATCTTTCCAGTGATAGCTAAAATTGGTTTTTAAGTGTGCTGTTTCTTCGTCCGAGATATTGATTGGGAGGGCTTCTGACTTAGAAGTGTTAATTTTATAGCCTGAGAGGGCTCCATAACGACTAAGTTCTGCATGTAGGTTTGGGAGAGAAATTCTGGGTTGGGTCAAAGTGAGGATCACGTCGTCAGCGAACAGCGAGATCTTGTACTCCCGACCCCTGACTGAGATTCCCCGTATATTTTGGTTGCCTCGAATGGAAGCCGCCAGTGGTTCGACGCATAGTGCGAATAGTAATGGTGATAGTGGGCATCCCTGTCGAGTGCCGTTGGTTAGCGGGAAGGTAGTTGAGATGGCAAAGGGTGTCCTGACCTGAGCAGAGGGCTTGAAATATAGGTGTTGTATGGCTCTCATAAAGGGTCCTTGGAACCCCACATGTTGTAGTGTTGCAAATAAGAAAGGCCACCCAAGGCGGTCAAAGGCCTTTTCGGCATCTAAACTAAGCAGCAAGGATTCTGATTTCTCTCTATTTGCCACGTCTATCAGATCAATCACCTTTCTGGTGTTATCTCCTGCTTGTCTAAGGGGAACAAAGCCCACTTGATCCTTATGGATAAGGGATGGGAGGATCATGTTCAAGCGGATTGATAACAGCTTTGTGAAGATTTTTAGGTCCGAATTCAGTAAGGCGATGGGTCTGTAGTTGGCGCATAGGGTGGGATCCTTATCTGGTTTAGGGATCACAGTGATAAATGATCGCTGCATATCAGGGGGGATGGGAGAGTCTCGATAGAAGGCGTTAAAAAGTTTGCACATATGGGGTAGTAGGATAGGGAGAAAGGCCTTATAGTATTCATAAGGCAGTCCATCCGGACCTGGGGCTTTGTGTGATGGGAGGGTTTTAATGGTTTGTTCTATTTCTTCTTCGGTAATCGGCATGTTTAAAGTTGCTAGATCCGATGCTTGTATTTGTGGGACTCCACTCTGTGCTAGGTACTGCTGCATATGTTGGTGTAGATCAGGAGGTAGGGGTTTACTAGGTATGTGAGGATTATTGTAGAGTTCCTGATAGTAATCTGCAAAAGTATTGACAATGTCTTTGGGGTGGGACATCAAAGAGCCTTGTTTATTTTTAATCTGGTGTGGCGTGTTCATGTGCGCATTATCTCGTAATTTTCTCGCTAGTAGGGAATGAGCTTTGTTGCCCTTGTCGTAGTACTTTTGTCTAAGCCTAATGATAGCCTTTTCCACTCGTCCCATTGCCAGATCACTCAGAATAGATCTCAAGTGTATGATTTTCTTGAGAAGGGATAATGTAGGAGCTTTTTGCAGTTGAATTTCTAACGTTCTAAGTTCTTTTTCAGTTTGAATTTTAGTAATTTGGGCATCTTTTTTCATGGCAGATGACAGTGCTATACACCTGCCTCTAAGTACTGCCTTGTGGGCTTCCCAGAGTATGGGAGTGGATACATCAGGAGTGTTATTTTCTGTGAAATAGTGTTTCAGGGTGGTGACAAGTTCCATTTGCGATGGGGGATGCTGAAGAAGATATGTGTTTAATTTCCAATTATAAGGTCTACAGTGGGGAGATCCTATTGCCAGCTTGAGTAAAATAGGCGCGTGGTCAGACCACGAAATCGGAAGTATCTGTGCCTCTCGTGTGTTTCTAAGCGTGTGGTTATTTACAAAAAAATAATCGATACGTGAATGTGTCTGGTGGGGGGTCGAGTAAAACGTGTATTGTCTATCGCCAGGGTGGAGAGCCCTCCAGGCGTCAAAGAGAGCATATCTTCTAGTGAGTTTACGAAAAAGCCTCGAGTCTCGGAGGGCTCGAGCTGTTGTCGCCCTGGGGCTCACCACCTGGCGATCCATTAGTGTGGAGTGAAGTAGGTTAAAGTCACCCCCTATCACCAGCATCCCGTGCTCGAGTTTAAATAGGCGAGTGAGTACTTTAGACAGAAAGTTGTGTTGTTTAACGTTGGGAGCATATAGGGCGCAAAGGGTGATTGCTTGTTGTTGCCAGTGTCCCTGTAGGATAACAAAGTGGCCGTGCGGATCACTGTACTGAGTTGTGCAGGTGAAGGGGGCCCCGTTCTTAATGAGGATTGCAACCCCCGCTCTTTTGTGCAGACCTGAGGAGTGGTATATTTGGGAATATTGTTTAGAGGCGAATGTAAATGAACCCCCTTTGTCAAAGTGTGTCTCTTGGACCAAAACGATGTCTGCCCCTGATTGTTTAAATTCTCTCAACGCCAAATGTCTTTTTTTATTGGAGTTTAGGCCGTGTACGTTTAGTGATAAGATCTTGGCCATGATACTGAATGAGTGAGGGGGTATGCCTTACCTGATGTGGAGGAGAAGTTTCTGAGGTTGTAGGTCGACGATACGCATTCTTCGAGAGGAGAACCATTCAGGCTCCACCGATTGTGGAGTATGTCATACGGTAGTGGAAGGATGGGTGGGAGAAGAAAAGAGAGGAAGGAGGGTGAAAAGAAGAAAAGGTAATTAGTACATGCGAAACATTTATAAACTTGTATAGTTAACATGTCTCGACCTTGAGAGGCTAAAGGGCCTAGGTCGATGTGGGATTCCAGGGATCCTCCCAACAAAGGTCCCGAGGGGCCCGTCGGTCGGATGCACCGGGGCCCAAAATTGGTCATGTCGAACATGAACTGTAAAACAATTAACATTGCTAACATTTAACCAGGAGAGGGGTGACTAGGAGTGGGAGTTCCTAATCTCTCGGGTCTCTACTGAGACATGCCCATATTGCAGACTAAAGTATAAAACTAGGGCGCATATATGGGGGGACTAAATTTGCTACATTGTCCAGGGCTAGATCACCCGCGGGACCGGGCGGGAAAAAAGAGAAACTGTTCATCGATAGATGATTTAAAGTGCGAAGACTTTCACTGGAGTCAACCATTCTTTTGCTTGGCACTCTTGCGGGGTGTTTCTCTGTTCCGGGATCGGTTGGAAGAAGGCACCTTCTGCCATATTGTGGGTGGTGCAGGCGGGGTGGTAACCAGATCCCAATCTGGGAGTCGAGGGACGGAGATTCCGATGGTTCCACAAAAGGTTTCTATGTCCTCTGGGTATCTTAAGACAGCAGATTTGCCTTGGGTTCTGGCTGTAAGGCTGAAGGGGAATCCCCAACGATAGTTGATGTTTTCGTCCTGCAATAGACGTAGCAGTGGTTGGAGGAGCCTTCGTTTTTGCAATGTGATCCATGAAAGATCTGGATATAGTTGTACATGGGCATCTTTATAGGTTACTTTGAGGGCTAGTCGGGCTTGCCTCATGATGTCCTCCTTCAGGGGGTATGAATTAATCCTGCAAATAATGTCCCTCGGTTGTGAGGTGGAGCCCTTGGGGCGCAGGGCTCTATGGGCCCTATCCATTTCTATAAAGTTGGTAATGGGTTCACCTAGGAGATTATTGAACACGTCTTGTAGTGTATGTTGAATGTCCTCTGGGCCTTCGACTTCTGGTATCCCCCTCACTCGTATGTTGTTTCTTCGTCCCCTATTATCTAGGTCCTCTACATGCCGCTGCATTTCTCTTAACATAGTGTGGTGGTCTGCTCCTTGGAGTTGGGTTCTGTGTACTGCCAGTTTAGTTTCTTGGATCTCTTCCTCAGCCATCTCCACTCTGTCTGCTAAGTGTTTAAGGCCTGACTGAAGTACTTGTATTTCTGAGCGACAGGTGGACTTTACGTCTTCTATCAGCTGCCTGAAGTCCTCTTTAGTGGGGATCGCCTGTAAATACATTTGCCATTGTGGGGGTACCGATTGGGTGTGAGTTGGTACCGGGTGAACCTGCTCTGAGGTTGTACGTGGTGGTAGGGGGTCTGTGAGCTGCTGTGCTGATCTGGATGGGGGATCCCATGATTCCCACGATTCGTTCCAAAATGGAGTTTGAGCGTATGGGGGGGCCCGTGCTTTATCCAACCTCTGGGGTTGGGGGTCTGGTGTACTCACTTTTTTAGCATAGGTGGTCTGTGGTACTGTCTTTTCTGTGGGTGAGCTGTTGGCCCATGAGGAGGTTAATTTTTGCGCTTTTAAGGGTGGTGAGTCAGAGTCTCTGTGACTGGAGGGTGCTGGGCTCAGTGCGGGCTCTGGTGTGATTCGGGTGACTGAGTACATGGGATTTGGTAGAGCTGGAAAGTCCGCAGAGAAGTCTGATGGGGTCGGTGAGCATGGCTCTATGTTCTGCATGCAGGGATCCGATGCTGTTCTCAGTAGGCGAGGATATGCCTCTGAGCATTGTGTATACTGCTGCGGGGGGAGGGCCATCATGGCGTCCTGTGGGGCCTGTGGCGCTGCCTCATGGATGGTGGGTGCGGGGTTAGGACTCACCATTCCTGACAGAGGAGGCTCAGCTGCGCTGCCCGTCTGGGCTGAATCACGGTCCGTGAGCTGCCTGTATGGTGAGTGAGGCGATGGGGGGATCCGAGCGGAGCCGCGCGTGTAGGCCGCGGATGTGTCCGGCGCCATCTTGGCTGGTCCGGTGGGAGGCATGTCCGTCGGCGGAAAGTAGGACCGGAGGTCCGTGGAAGTTCCCGGCGGGGGTAAAGATGATCCCCTGGCTGCTGTGGATCTAGTGGTCCTGGATCTGCCCATGTGCGGTCAGCGAAGCGTCCCCTATGCGCTGTAATATCACGGGCTGGGAGAGAGCAGGAGGATTAAGCTGCCATCCAGAGCGGCTTCCGGTCACGCCCCCTCCATGCATTTTTGATGCAGAAAAAAACACACTGGACTGCATGTGGTGTGAACTGGCCCTTAAGGAATAAAAGTTATTGAAAACTACTCACAGCTATAATGAAATGTCGGTCCGGCAATTACATAGTTACATATATAGTTACATAGTTAGTAAGGTTGAATAAAGACACCAGTCCATCCAGTTCAACCTGAGTGAGTGTGGGTCTACAACCCTGACCCTTGTCCCTAACCCTGAACATCGCACACTCACATCAATCCCTACCCTCAATCCAAGGTCCCCATTCATATACTAGGGCCAATTTTGGACAGAAGCCAATTAACCTACCAGCATGTCTTTGGAGTGTGGGAGGAAACCGGAGTACCCGGAGGAAACCCACGCAGGCACAGGGAGAACATGCAAACTCCAGGCAGGTAGTGTCGTGGTTGGGATTCGAACCAGCGACCCTTTTTTACTGCTAGGTGAGAGTGCTAACCACTGCACCACTGTGCCGCCCACACATAAAAGTTCACTTATCAAAACAGCATTAAGAAAAAAAACAAAATTAAGAAAAAAAAATGACGTGGGGTTCCCCCGAAATTCCATACCAGGCCCTTTAGGTCTGGTATGGATATTAAGGGGAACCCCGCACCAAAATAAAAAAAATGGTGTGGGGTCCCCCTCAAAATCCATACCAGACCCTTATCCAAGCACGCAACCAGGCAGGCCGCAGGAAAAGAGGGGGTGACGAGAGAGCCACAGGCCAGGTGACCCTGCCCTCCTCTGACACATGGGGAATTCACGGGACTTCCCTGTGGCTTTCCCCGTGTTTTTTACTGTGTTGTGACCCCGCCCCCCTCTGACAACATGGGGAAAGCCACAGGGAAGTCCCGTAAAGTCACCGGGTGGCCCCGCCCTCCGTTATATAAGAAATGTCAGAAGAAGCCAAGCGTCACACGGCTGAAGACTCCCACTGAGGCGGATCATGTGGACGGAGCGAAGAAGAAGCCTGGAGGAAGATGCGGGACGAAAAGAGCGGAAGAAGAAGAAGGTGGAGAAGAAGAAGATGAAGAAGATGGAGGAAGAAGAAGAACACCAAAAGAACACCAGAAGAAAGAAGATGGAAGAAGAAGCCGAAAGAAGAAGAAATTATTAAAGGACTTGTCAAAAACCGTCTCTTGTGTTTTTTAAACTTTTTGACACTTTTTTGTGAAATGGTAGGGGCACATTTGTACCCCATTACCAATTCACATGGGGGGGCCAGGATCTGGGGGTCCCCTTGTTAAAGGGGCTTCCAGATTCCGATAAGCCCCCTGCCCACAGACCCCCACATCCACCGGCCAAGGGTTGTGGGGATGAGGCCCTTCTCCCCATCAACATGGGGACAAGGTGCTTTGGGTGGCTACCTCAAAGAACCCTCCCAATGTTGAGGGCATGTGGCCTGGTACGGTTCAGGAGGGGGGTGCTCTCTCGTCCCCCCTCTTTTCCTGCAGCCTACCAGGTTGCGTGCTCGGTTAAGGGTCTGGTATGGATTTTTGAGGGGACCCCATGCCATTTTTTTTAAATATTTTGGCGCGGGGTTCCCCTTAAAATCCATACCAGACCTGAAGGGTCTGGTATGGATTTTGAGGGGGACCCCCACGCTATTTTTTAAAATTTTGGCACAGGGTTCCCCTTAATATCCATACCGGATCTGAAGGGCCTGGTATGGAATTTAGGGGGGCCCCCACGCCATTTTTTAAAAAATTTTGGCGCGGGGTTCCCCTTAATATCCATACCAGACCTGAAGGTCCTGGCATGGAATTTAGGGGGCCCCACGCATTTTTTTTTTAATTTTGGGTCGGGGTTCCCCTGTGGGGAAATCCCATGCAGTTTTTATCAATGAACTTTTATGTGTATTGTCGGACCGACAATTCATTAATAGCCGCAAGTAGTTTTAAATGACTTTTTTTCCTTTGAAATATCATTTTGCTGTCAGACTGTTCTAAACATGGAAAACATGCGCCCCTTTACAGGCATACTATAGACGCCCCCATGTACAAAATTTAAAGGAATATTACACTTTTATTGTTTTACTTTAAGTATTATTAAAATTACTGCTCCCGAAAAAACTGTCGTTTTTAAAAATTCTTTTTGCATTGATACATGTCCCCTGGGGCAGGACCCAGGTCCCCAAACACTTTTTATGACAATAACTTGCATATAAGCACTTTTCATTATTCATGTTCGTGTCCCATAGACTTTAATGGTGTTCGCGTGTTCAAACAAATTTTTTGTCTGTTCGCAAGTTCTGCTGTGAACCGAACCTGGGGGATGTTAAGCTCATCCCTATTCACTATATGCAACTTTTTTCACTATGCAATTTTTTACATTTTTTGTTTTTTGTGATTTTTTTCATCTGTATGCACTTTTAGAGTATTATTGGACTTATGCACTCTTATTGGATTCTTTTATCACTTTTATCACTTTGTTAGTGTATTGATGTCACACCGAAGAATTGTCATTATTTTTATGCTTTATTTTTTTTAGCTGAATTATTTGACCACAGCATCAGCCACTTACTCTTTGATTATGCCCACCCATTACTGGATTCAGATGTTGTTTCTGAGGTTGAGGATGACAGGAACATGAGCCTACAGCAGGGGTGTCAAACTCAAATTTATCGGGGGCTGCATTAGCAGTTTGGTGGCCCTCAAAAGGCCGGTTGTATCTGTAGGACTATGCATCCACTCTAGGGGCTCCCTACGTACAGAGTGCTGGGTTCAGGAGCACGCTACGTACAGAGTGCCGGGTTCAGGAGCGCCCTTTGCACAAAGTGCCGGGTTCACGAGCGCGCTACATACAGAGTGCTGGGTTCAGGAGCGCGCTACGTACAGAGTGCCGGGTTCAGGAGTATGCTATGCACAGTGTGCAACATCTCATTTCCACCCCTCCTCCTGGGTTCTGGCCCTATATGTCTTATTTTACCAACACTTCAAAATCGTCAGCACAAAGTGAATCACAATTTTGCTTTTGAAAACCTGCTAGCTATAAACGCATTCAAATTTGCTACCTTCTCTAAGTCTTGGGCAATTTGGATGGACAAACGCAAGTCCTTCCTAAGTGTAATTAAGTGATGACGATTGTGCTGCCCTCACTGATAGTAAATGTAATAGATATTCAAGAATTGTCACAGATGGATATTTGGGACCAGCACTGTATTTTGATTTAAATTTGTTGTACTTTTCCTTTGTAAAATCAATAAAAAATAATGATGCAAAAAAAAATCAACAGCACAGCACTGCATCTCTTCATCAAGTCCTCAAAAAGCCTGCCCTCATCTGGATGGGAGAAAAACAAAAATGCATAGCTGGGGGGCGTGATCTGGTGCTGTTCCAAGATGGACGTGTAGTACTGGAGCTCCCGTCCACGAGGTCTGGCTTTTTTAGCTTCTATGCACATCAGAAAGCCCTACCATGGTGAGAACATCCCGCAGTGCCTCAGTGACAAGATCCCCGATCCCTGCGGAGTCAAGACACACAGCTCAGCAGACAAATACCGGAGATTTTCCGCTCGTGGCCCAGAGACAGGATGCAGGCCTCACACACAGCCTCCTCACGTGAGCCCCGCTCCCCGAGTGTCAGCCCCTACCACTCTGGAGCTCAGCGCTTGTCCGGAGCAGCGACAGGACAGAAGCATCCCCCCCGCAGTGAGTCTTGATAATCTCCACAATGTGGCGGCCGACATCAAAAATACCCTCATGGCAGCCATCACGGACATGAGGTCCAACATACAAGCCATGTCACTTAGAGTGGAAGAAGTAGAGATGACACAGGCACACCATGACTCATCCCTTTGCCATGTACAGCAGATAACAGAGTCCCACGCCGTCCATCTCAGAGACATTAATCGTCATATGGAGGACCTGGACAATCGCGGGAGGCGCCACAACCTCCGAGTGAGGGGAGTCCCAGAAACAATCAACCCCAACCAGCTCCCCCAAACGGTCGCTTCCATCTTTAACAACCTACTTGAATGACCCCTGGACACACCGATCGCTTTTGAACATATCCACAGAGCACTGCGCCTGAGAGGAAGAGACACAGATCCTCCCAGAGACACACGGTTTGTTGTCTTACAGATTTCCCACTTAAAGAAGAAATCCTGCGTGCATCCAGAAATCACAACCAGCTATCCTTCCAAGGTTCAATGATCAAGATATATCAGGATCTATCAAACATCACCCTGCAATGAAGGCGTGAACTAGGGCCCTTACTGGACATCCTGAGGGCCAGGTCCATCATATACTGCTGGAAATTTCCTTTCGGCCTTTCAGCGTCACACCAAGGCTGTACAGCTCTCCTCAGGGTGCAGAAAAGACCTGGAACATTTCTGTTCCGCCCTGGATATTCCTCTTGTAGATCTGCCTGATTGGTACAGCGACTTGCTGAAAAAAGCCACATCAATGGAAGGCATCGCTGAGGCGGGCAACTTTTGTATTGGCCGCCGTCGCCCTCATCCAATACCTCCTCACTCTCCATTGAGAGATCCAGGAGCACCCCGGAATGGGAGCCCATTGCTTCTGCAGCGCAACGCAGGGCCTGTATTACCTAACCAGGTTAATGCGTTCTCTCCCCTTCTCGCACATGACACAGAAAGGTTAACTCCAAGTTTGACTCTCTTTCTCTTATGTTTTTTTTTCTTTTTTCCTCTCTTTAACACATATACCTGTGTGAGTTAAATCAAATTGTTGGAAAATGCTCTAACAC
Organism: Aquarana catesbeiana; assembly: GCF_042186555.1. Classification (NCBI taxonomy): domain Eukaryota; kingdom Metazoa; phylum Chordata; class Amphibia; order Anura; family Ranidae; genus Aquarana; species Aquarana catesbeiana. The sequence goes on from NC_133325.1 coordinate 635,127,133, forward strand.
AGTCTCAAGAATCAATATAACATCCCGACTATTTTTTCTGGATACACCACCACGCTGAAGCTTGGCAATCCATTTTCCATCAACTCCAACACCCAGCCTGACTGAGACACTGACATTGCAACCTGCAACCTTAACCTGCTCACCCCGCAAAAAAGGGCAGCAACAATCCCTCTTATCTGCTCTACCCTCTAGCCTCCTCCATCCTATAAACCGCATTATTCTGCGCACCCAGCACCAGATAATACAATCTGAACTTTTACCAAGAAGACAAGAAGAAGACCAACACTCCAGACAGACTTGATAATCCCCCGTAAACCATCTCAACCATAAACATAGATAGAACTCTCATCTGGCTCAATTAACACCCCACAGAGGGACCTAATAATCGTATGTAGATCTTTATTTGATCATTGTCCTGAACAGTCCAAGCAAAAAAAGAAGAGAACACGTACAAGATCACCCCAAGGACAATCAGATATTTCATGCGCTCCCCCAAATCTCGTCCTCCCCCTATTTCCTCTCTTTTTCTTTCTCTTTTCTCTCTTCTCTTTCTCCTGCCTCCCTCCTCTCCCCTCTCTTCTCTGTGATGCCCATCTTCACCCCCTTCTTCACTTAACCATACTTCTCATCCTCCTCACTCTCCTACCAAATGTAATAATTTTGTGTTATCACAATATGTCAATCCACTATGCATTTAATCCCCCTCTTTTTCCTGCTCTAGATAAATCTGCTGCCTAGAATACTACAACCTTAGACTTGAAAAGGCTATCCGGAATCCAAGGGAGATATGCTCAGGTAAGAAATTAACCTCACCAACCACTCTTAGGCACATAATACACAGAAGAACAAATTCTTCCTCCTAATCAGAACACAATACACATCCTCCCATCTGATTTAGTGGGACCCACACACAGAGTGTGACCCCCCTGGACCAAATCTGAGCACGTCACCCTCGGATCCGGAAATGATGGCTAGTCAATGCCTTTTTACTACTCCCACAGGTATGCATCCAACTCTTTCAACTCTTGCAACCAACGTTAAACTTGCAAATTATAGAATGAAATATGTTTATTACCTCACTCTGTGTCATGTAGACCTTAAACCTTCTGTTAAAACATTCAGGTTAAAAAAATCCTATTTCTAGGATCTTAAGTTACATGTTCATGACCTAAAACCTGGTACAACTTGATTTATATAGAGTTTCTTTACCAAACCCTGCTCTTACATATGACATTAAACTAACTAATAATTTTTTACAAGATAAGATACAGTGTACAACCTTAACTACCCTAGTATCACATGCTGCACATGCTCTGAGTGGAATACCTCCACCTATCCACCCTTCCCAATCCAATAATATATCCCCTCACCATGGTAAGCAATTTCCTTCTTACTGTCAGGAACATCCAGCGAGGAACCCGGCTGGACTCAGACAGAATAGCCCTTAGTTATCTCACATAGCTTGTTTGACCTCACAGGGATGCAGAACTCCCTCCTCTGGTTGAACGACGCTTACTACTCCCACACCCAGCGGACTCTGGTAGACACCGCTGATCCACACTGTTCCCCCAGACCCTTTAGGTGGGTCTGCAGGACAATCCCCACCACCGGTACAACCCCAGAATCACCCTCTCGGGTCTTTTGACACACCCACTCCCCGACACCTAGCACCTATCCACTCCTTCCTAATCCCACTCCCTCTACTCTACCCCCTCCTTACCTCCCCATATCTGGTCCCCTCCCTCCCCCGTCTCTGGCTTCCCTTCTACAAATATACACAGCAAACCATCATTCTCGCCTTTTAACCACTATGGCCTCTCTCAACCCAAAGTCGTCTGACCTCTCTTTAAAGGTACTGTCCCTTAATACCAGGGGTCTGAACACCCCAGAAAAGCGCTCCCAACTTCTAGCCAACATGTGTAGCTCAAAAGCAGATGTGGTCTTCCTCCAGGAAACCCACTTTTGCTCCAAAAACATACCTAAATTGAAAAATCACTCTTTCCCCCACAGTTACCATGCCACTTCCCCTATCTCAAAATCTAAGGGAGCCTCCATAGTCCCGTCTAAAAATATACCCTTACAGATCAAACACACTCTCCTTGATGACAAAGGGAGATTCATCTTCCTAAAGGGCACCCTTAGAAACAGACTAATCACATTAGCAAATATATATAGTCCCAACACTGCCCAAATCCCCTTTTTCAGGGAAATAACTAGACAGCTATCCTCTTTCCAGGAAGGTATCTTAATACTAGGGGGAGACTTTAATGTCCCACTAGTCCCTCTCCTAGACACCTCCTCTGGCAAATCATGTCTACCTTACAGGGCTTTGAGACAAATCAGACACTGCCTCCAGGACTTGTCACTCCATGACACCTGGAGGACGTTACACCCAAAAGATAAGGATTACACTTACTTCTCTGCCCCCCATTCTAAATACTCATGCATTGATTACTTATTTCTAATGCAACAAGACCTCCCAACCTTGACGATGGCAACCATAGACCCAATGACACTCTCTGACCACAACCCTATATCAATGACACTCACCTTTCCTGACAAACTCCATCACACATTCACGTGGAAATTAGACCCATCGATTCTGACTGACAAAAAGAATGAGCAGGAAATCTGTAACTGTTTAACTAACTACTTCACTGAAAACGATACCCCAGACACATCGAAGCTGACACAGTGGGAAGCACACAAATGTGTTGTATGAGGCAAACTAATTTCTATTGCAGCCACACTTAAGAAAGCTAAGAAAACTAAACTTGCTAACTTATTCTCCAAGCTGAAAAAACTAGAATCTCTACATAAACGTAACCTAGCTCAGAAAACACATTCAGAACTGACTGAAACCCGCACACTCATTCAGGAAGAACTATATTATAACATTAAGAAAAACTACATTCTATCTCAAAAACTCTTCTACGAGTACGGTAACAAGAGCGGCCACCTTCTGGCACAGGCACTACGAAAGAAAAAAAGCTAACACCACGATACACCAATTACACTCTCAGACGGGTAACACCATTACAAGCAACATAGACATAGCAAAAGAATTCGAAAAATACTACTTCTCCCTATACAACATCAATACATCAGACCCCTCCACGACATCGCCCCCCCACAAGATCCAGAGCAATTATTTCATTCCTAGACCAATTTGCTCCAGAGAAAATTTCCAAAGACACAGCAGCTACCCTACACTCCCCGATCACCATCTCAGTGTGGGAAAAGGAAATTAAACAACTAAAACCCGGAAAGAGTCCGGTCCCAGACAGCCTCTCAGCAGTATATTACAAGACGTTCTCAAAAACCCTTCAAACGCCCTTCCTGAAAGCCTTCAGTTCTCTCTCCTCCACAAATCCTCTTACCCGGGAAATTCTGGAAGCCCACATTGTGGTCATTCCTAAAGACGAGAAGGACCCTACTCAAACTGGGAACTACAGACCAATCTCACTATTGGACTCAGACATCAAGCTATTCTCCAAAATACTAGCAAACAGACTCCTACCACTCCTTCCCCCTATCGTCTCTCTCAAGACCAAGTAGGTTTTATCCCTGGATGTGAAGCCAGGGATAATACAATAAAAGCTATTAACCTACATCACCTAATTACGCAGACAAAACAGAAAGGCTTTGTTCTATCACTAGATGCAGAAAAGGCATTTGACAGAGTGACTTGGGACTACATGACAGCGGTCCTACATGCCATAGGCATAGGCCCTCACATGATTAGCCTGATCCTCTCATTATATACAAACCCGACAGCTAAAGTGCAGGTCAACAACACTCTGTCAGATGCCTTCCCCATCTACAAAGGAACGAGGCAAGGCTGTGTCTCCTATCCTCTTTGTACTTACCCTCGAACCATTCCTCCGCAAACTGAGACTTAACACAGACATACAGGAAATCCGATCATCCAAGAAGGAATACAAATATGCCGCATTCGCAGACGACATACTGCTATTTCTCACGAACCCTTTGACTACACTACCAATCATATTAGCAGAATTTAAACACTTCCAATCCCTTTCCAATCTCAAAATTAATCTCATTAAATCTTTACATATCGTTACCACAAAAATTGGTAGACCAATGCAAAGATAATTTTCCCTTTCAATGGAAACATGACTCGATCACATATCTGGGCATCAAAATTCCTTCCAAACTAGCAGATCTATATACAAAGAACCACCTCCCCCTACTAAACAAATTAACCTCGGACCTTAAAAACTGGAACAAGCCACTTTTCTCCTGGTTCGGTAGAGCAGCCATCCTGAAGATGAATGCCCTACCAAGAATATTGTACTTACTTCAGACGATTCCCATACAAATCCCACCCTCCTTTTTTAAAACATATAGGCAAATAAGCTCCAGGTTCCTCTGGGGCGAACGCCAACATAGAATTAGCTACAATCAACTTACCCGCCCGAAAATCCTCAGAGGCATAGGCCTTCCGAACCTCCTAAATTACTACACTGCTGCCCACCTCACCAGGATAGTGGATTGGAATGTTCACACTCCCCACAAAGATTGGGTATCTCTGTAAGCTTCCTTTACAAATCTACCACTGAATTCACTACCATGGATATCTACATGCCACATTCTGCCAGAAATCCGCCTTCACCCCCTAATAGGGCCCACCCTACGTTGTTTCCACCAGATGTGTAAACATACCGCCATCTCCTCCATCCCTGGTCCACTAACTTCAATCAAATTAAACCCGGACTTCCCTCCAGGAATGCACCGCCACTACCTCTCTAGCAATTGGATTTCAGACCAAATCAAGGTTCACCAATTCTTCTACCAAGGCAAACTATTATCCATGACTCAGATTGCCACAAGACTAAAGAGGCCACCTATCCCCACCTGGACATACCTACTGATTGCCTAATACATTACAACCCTGGACAAGAGCAAACACTGCTCAAGACCACTCACCCCCTTTGAAACTCTTTACACTAAGACAACACCTCAACACCACCTTATCTCCTACATACACAACCTTATCTTTGATGATCTCAAAGCAAATGAAAGCTCTGCTTGTAAAAAATGGGAAGCAGCGCTCTCCATTTCACTCACTACAGAGGACAGGGAACAAATCTTTCTGAACATACACAAAGGTTCAACAAATGTGACAACCCAAGAAAATGGATAAAAAATTCAATCTAGATGGTACCGCACTCCAGTACGCCTACACAAATTCAAATCAGAGATTCCAGAGACCTGTTGGAGGTTCCACCAAGAAAAGGGCACCCTACTGCATATTTGGTGGTCATGTTCCCCACTGCAAAATTTTTGGTCAGAGGTCAGCCGCATAACTGCCCAAGTTACTTCATACACTCTAGACTTCACCCCAGCCCAATTCCTCCTTCATCACTCGACCATTCCACACACCTCTTACCACAAATCCTTAACACTCGTTGTTTTGACCTCCTCATCGCTCCAACATGCTTAAGTGGGAAACAAACAGTATCTTAATATCACAATATCACCCGAACAATGCACCCAAATTTGGTACACTACTAAGTCATGTTCCCAAAATGTTCTAGCACTGCAAATTATCTATAAGGTGCTACATTGCTAGTACCAGGTTTCAACTCAAATTATGTTTACTCCAGGCCATATGGGGTCTTGTTTCTGAGGTTGTCCTGAGCTGGGGACTTATAAACATATATAGGGAACCTGTCCAATTTTACAAACATTATGGACTCAAGTTTACAATATGTTGACCATGCGTTATTACTATTACTATTAAAGCATTACTTAACTTAACATTGGACAATCTTTCAAAAACCCAATTTAGATTAATAACACATACAGTATACTCACAACAACCAAGCATACTATAGCAAAAGCATAGCTGTCAGATTCCCTCTTCCTAAAAGCTGTGAAAAGTAGGATACACTGGACCTTCACTAACGAGAAATTGATGGCAAAACTTACTGACACGATGCACAGGTTACACAAAAAGTGGGACCCATGGGTCTCTCTATTCCTGCCAACTGACTTTACCAACTAGCCTCTGATGGATTTACAATATGAACTTATGCCTACGAGGGATGAGCCGAACACCCCCCGGTTCGGTTCGCACCAGAACCTGTGAACGGAGCGAAAGTTCTCGCGAACTTTAGAACCCTATTAAAGTCTATGGGACTCGAACGTTCAAAATCAAAAGTGCTAATTTTAAAGGTTAATATGCAAGTTATTGTCCTAAAAAGGGTTTGGGGGCCCGGGTCCTGCCCCAGGGGACATGTATCAATGCAAAAAAAAGTTTTAAAAACGGACTTTTTTTGGGAGCAGTGATTTTATTTAATGATGCTTAAAGTGAAAAAAAAGTGAAATATTCCTTTAAATATCATACCTGGGGGGTGTCTATAGTATGCCTGTAAAGTGGCGTGTGTTTTCCATGCTTAGAACAGTCCCTACACAAAATGACATTTTTAAAGAAATAAAAGGCATTTAAAACTGCTTGCGGGTTTAATGTAATGTCGGGTCCCGGCAATATGGATGAAAATCAGTTCGACAAATGGCATGGGTACCCCCCCAGTCCATTACCAGGCCCTTTGGGTCTTGTATGGATATTAAGGGGAACCTCGCACCTAAATTAAAAAAAAAGGAAAGGCGTAGGGCCCCTAGGCCCTATATACTCTGAACAGCAGTATACAGGTGCAAACAAGACAGGGACTGTAGGTTTGTTGTTAAGTAGAATCTGTTTGTAATTTTGAACTGGTAGATTTTTAAAGTATAGCGCCAACCAAAAAATCTATTTTTAAGCTTTTTGGAAAACATAGGGATGGGTTATCACCCCTGTAACATTTGTTTTGCTGTCTGTGCACCTCTTTAGAAGATTTCGCCTCACTTTCTGTCCCAATAACAAATGTTTTTTGAAAATTTGGGGTTTTTAGTGAAACAAGGATTGGTGATAAAGCATCAGTGAAGAGGAGACACGTTTTTCCCATATTAACTCTTACAGGAGAGAATTTCCCTTCTTAGGGGTAGATTTCAATTCACTTCCTGCTCCCTCTGCGATGGCAAGATAAGGTCTGCAACCTTATTCTTGTAATGTGGATCAAGGAGGGTTGCCAGCCAGTAATCATCCCTCCCCTTGATACCACGAATACGAGGATCCTTCCGCAGGTTTTGCGGGATCAGGGAGGCCATGCAGTGTAGGTTTGCTGAGGCATTCGGTCCGGAGTCCTCTGGGTCACTAAGGACGACATGATCCGCAGCCACCTTCTCCCAGCTATGTACAAGTCCATGGGTTTCTTGGGACTGTAAATGATCCCTTGAAGACTGCTGCTGAGTACCAGGCTCCGCCTCCATGCTGACACAATCCTTCTCCTCCTCCTCCTCCTCATCCTCTTCCTGTGTGATCGGCAGGCACACAGGAACACTGTCTGGATAAAGGGGTCCATGAGAGGTCCTCCTCTTCCTCCCTCTGTTCTGCCTCAAGTGCCCTGTCCATTATTCCACGCAGCATGTGCTCCAACAGGTGGACAAGAGGGACAGTGTCACTGATGCATGCATTGTCACTGCTCACCATCCTCGTGGCCTCCTTAAATGGTGACAGGACAATGCATGCATCCCTGATCATAGCCCACTGGCATGGGGGAAAAAAACAAGGTCCCCTGACCCTGTCCTGGTGCCATAGTCGTATAGGTACTCATTGATGGCTTTCTGCTGCATGTACAGCCGCTGTAGCATGGCCAAAGTTGAGTTCCACCTGGTGGGCATGTCACAGATTAGGCGGTTCTTAGGCAGGTTAAATTCCTTTTGGAAGTCAGCCAGCCGAGCACTGGCATTATATGACCTGTGGAATAGACTTTCTTGGCCTGCCTCAGGACATCCTGTAAGCCTGGGTACCTGCCCAAGAACCTGTGGGAGGGCAGAGAGGAGGTTGGTGCCATTGACGCAAACCACCATTCCTGGCTTAAGCTGGCGTGGCATCAACCTGCCCCTGCAGAGCTGACAGAATCTCTGCCCCAGTGTGGCTCCTGTCCCCCAAGCACATCAGCTCAAGCGCCGCATGGCATCTTTTTGCCTGTGTGCTTGCATAGCCCCTTGAACGCCTACGGAGCACCGCTGGTTCCAAGGACAAATCAGCACAGGAAGAGGCCATGGAGGAAGAAGAAGAGGAGATGGTGGAGGAGAGAGGTGTGGCAGAATCACCACTAGTAGAATTTTGGAGGCGTGGTGGCGGAACAAATTCCAACACTACTGCACATTGTCCTGCATCCTTCCCAGCTGCCAGAAGAGTCACCCAGTGTGCGGTGAAAGATAGGTAATGTCCCTGTCTATGCCTGCTGGACCATGAGTCAGCGGTAATATGCACCTTATCGCTGACCGCCCTGTCCAGCGAGGCCAAGACATTGTCTTTCACATGCTGGTAGAGAGCCGGAATTGCTTTTCGTGAGAAAAAGTGGCGTTTGGGAACCTGCCACTGAGGAACCGCACATTCCACAAACTTACGGAAGGGGGCAGAGTCTACCAACTGAAAAGGCAGCAGTTGAAGTGGATGGCAGGGAGCGAACTTCTTTCGGCGGTGCAGCAGCTGGGGCAGGGAAATTTGCCTGGTACAATCTGACATCGGTGTACCAATAGCAGATTGCCCGCAAGTACTTGGCTGTGAAACACCTAATTCTACACCTTCATTCCTCTCAGTGCAGGTTTCAGAGAGGCCTGAAGGTATATTGGGGTTGGAGATCCCAGCTGATGAGGAGCAAGGAGAGGTCCACTTTGTTCTTTGGTGTGGGTATTTTAGGTACACTTGCCAACAAACTGCATGGCAGGTCGATGTATGTCTGGTCAAGCATGTGGTGCCCAAACGGGTGATGTTTTGGCCACGCAAGATACGCTTGAGAAATATGTTGCAAATAACAGCGGTGGAATCTGAAGCAATCGTCTCAAAAAAGGCCCACACCAAAGAACTTTTGGAATAACGCGCAGAGACAGCAGCGGCCTGCACATGTGGAGCTCTGCGGTGTGATGCAGTCAGTGTGCTGCCCTTAAGCTGGCCCCTGGAGGGCATCCTGCCTCGTTGAAGATGTGCCTCCTCCTCATCTCTGCTATCAGGCACCCATGTGGAGTCAGTGACCTCATCATCTCCACCCTCCTCATCACTGGAGCAAACCTGGTAGTATGCTGCAGCTAGGGGAACATAACTGCCAGATTGCTGTCCTTCTTGGTCACCCCCTCTCTCTGGGCTCATGTTACTGCATTCTTCTAGCTGGGTACCATCATCGGAGCCTTCAAAATGCTGGGCATCCTCCTTGAGCATGTACCCAACACTGTGGTTAAACAGTTCGGGGGACTCCTCAGGAGGACATGGTGGGGCTAGGGAAGGAGTGACCGATGCCATTGAGCCGAGGGAAAAGGCCACGTTGGCAGTTGCTTTGACACAGTACACTAACTTTAAATAATGTAGCAGTCTGCCTGTGGTATTAATAGGATCAGAACAACAGCAATTTCTTCAGGTAGCTTTAGGTGCACACTGTGCAGAGGATGCAGTACACTAACTGTAAATACTGCAGCTGCCTGTATGTGGAATTAATAGGATCAGAAGAACACCACCAATTTTCTTCAGGTAGCTTTAGGTGCACACTGTACAGAGGACACAGTACACTAACTGTAAATACTGCAGCTGACTGCCTGTGGTATTAATAGGATCAGAACAGCAGCAATTGTCTTCAGGTAGCTTTAGGTGCACACTGTGCAGAGGACACAGTACACTAACTGAAAAAACTGCAGCTGCTTGCCTGTGGTAGTAATAGGATCAGAAGAACACCACCAATTTTCTTCAGGCAGCTTTAGGTGCACACTGTGCAGAGGACACAGTACAATAACTGTAAATATTGCAGCTGCCTACCTGTGGTATTAATAATATCAGAACAACAGCAATTGTCTACAGGTAACTTTAGGTGCACACTGGGCAGAGGACGCACTACACTAACTGTAAATACTGCAGCTGTCTACCTGTGGTATTAATAGGATCAGAACAACAGCAATTGGCTTCAGGTAGCTTTAGGTGCACACTGCAGAGGACGCACTACACTTACTGTAAATACTGCAGCTGCCTGCCTGTGGTATTTATAGGATCAGAACAACAGCAATTGGCTTCAGGTAGCTTTAGGTGCACACTGTGCATAGGACGCACTATACTAACTGTAAATACTGCAGCTGCTTGCCTGTGGTACTAATAGGATCAGTAGAACACCACCAATTTTCTTCAGGTAGCTTTAGGTGCACACTGTGCAGAGGATACAGTACACTAACTGTAAATACTGCAGCTGCCTACCTGTGGTATTAATAGGATCAGAACAACAGCAATTGTCTTCAGGTAGCTTTAGGTGCACACTGTGCATAGGACGCACTATACTAACTGTAAATACTGCAGCTGCTTGTCTGTGGTAATAATAGGATCAGAACAACAGCAATTGTCTTCATGTAGCTTTAGGTGCACACTGTGCAGAGGACACAGTACACTAACTGTAAATACTGAAGCTGCCTGCTTGTGGTATTAATAGGATCAGAACAACAGCAATTGTCTTCAGGTAGCTTTAGGTGCACACTGTGCAGAGGACACACTACACTAACTGTAAATACTGCCGCTGCCTGCCTGTGGTATTAATAGGATCAGAGCAACAGCAATTGTCTTCAGGTAGTTTTGGTGCACACTGTGCAGAGGACACAGTAAAACAACTGTTATTACTGTAGATGCCTGCCTGTGGTATTAATATGATCAGAACAACAGCAATTTTATTCAGGTAGCTTTATGTGCACACCGTGCAGATGGTGCACTAGACTAACTTTAAATACTGCAGCTGCCTGTCTTTGGTTGTAATAGGATCAGAAAAACACCACCAATTTTCTTCAGGTAGGTTTAGATGCACACTGTACAGAGGATGCACCACACTAACTGTAAATACTGCAGCTGCCTTCCTGTGGTATTAATAGGATCAGAATAGCATCAATTGATCTTAGGTAGCTTTAGGTACACACTGTAAAGAGGACACACTACACTAACTGTAAATACTACAGCTGCCTGTCTGTGGTACTAATAGGATCAGAAGAACACCAACAATTTTCTTCAGGCAGCTTTAGGTGCACACTGTGCAGATGACGCACTACATTAACTTTAAATACTGCAGCTGCCTGCCTGTGGTATTAATAGGATCAGAACAACAGCAATTGTATTCAGATAGCTTTAGGTGCACACTGTGCAGAGGACGCACTACACTAACTGTAAATACTGCAGCTGCTTGCCTGTGGTATTAATAGGATCAGAACAACATCAATTGATCTCAGGTAGCTTTAGGTGCACACTGTAAAGAGGACACACTTCACTAACTATAAATACTACAGCTGCCTTTCTGTGGTACTAATAGGATCAGAAGAACGCTACCAATTTTCTTCAGGCAGCTTTAGGTGCACACTGTGCAGAGGACGCTCTACACTAACTTTAAATACTGCAGCTACCTGCCTGTGGTAATAATAGGATCAGAACAACAGCAATTGTCATCAGATAGCTTTAGGTGCACACTGTGCAGAGGAAAAAGTACACTAATGCCCCATACACACGGTTGGACTTTGTTCGGACATTCTGACAACAAAATCCTAGGATCTTTTCCGACGGATGTTGGCTCAAACTTGTTTTGCGTACACACGGTCGCACAAAGTTGTCGGAATTTCCGATTGCTAACCACGCGGTCATGTACACCACGTACGACAAGACTAGAAAAGGCCAGTTCAGAACCAAGCGCGGCACCCTTTGGGCTCCTTTTGCTAATCTCGTGTTAGTAAAAGTTTGGAGAGACGATTCGTGCTTTTTCAGACTCGTGGTTTTCAGAACGTTTTCTGCCGTTCAGTTTGTGCTTGTGGGTTTGTATCTGCTCTTCAGTGCGTGCAAGCAAGTTCCGCTTGACTTTAAGTAGTCATTGTGTTCTTGTGCGTTCGTTACTGTTTTTCAGGTCGCTCTTCACAGGCCTTGCTGTTCTTCAGTGCGTTCTGTTACTGCGTTCTGAGCAGCCGACCGTTTTCTAGCCATGTTGCGTATGCGTACTCCTCATAGAGTTCGTGCTGTGCGGGGGCTTGGTGTTGGGGTCCTGACCTTGACACAAGTCCAGTCCATGAACAGGGTGGGGAGGAGTTCATGGACCAAGAATTGGTTGCTTCAGCGTGACCAGTTCTGTCATATGCCTTTGCTTCGAGAGATCCGTGAGAATAATCCTGATGATTTCAGGAACTTTCTCAGGATGACGGACCCCGTATTTCACCATCTGCTGGCTTCGCTCACCCCCTATATCAGCAGGCAGGATACCTGCATGAGGCAAGCCATCACTCTGGAGCAGAGGCTGGTCGCTACCCTGCGGTACTTGGCGACGGGGAGAAGCCTGCAGGACCTCAAGTTCTCGACAGGCATCTCCCCCCAGGCTCTGGGGATCATTATCCCAGAGACCTGTTCTGCCATCATCCAGGTCCTGCAGAAGGAGTATATGAAGGTAAGATTTTTATCTTTTAATATCACATTTTATTGTATTGAATAATTGATAATATATTGTATTTCTTTCCTCATTCCCTAATTATCATGATTGTAATATGCTGTGGATGTCCCCTTTGTCCTCATTCATGCTGGATTTTTATTTAATTAATTTTTTAGGTCCTTCATACAGATTGACCTTCAATAACCTCCCCAGCATGTTCTCCTGCCCCTATAGTCACCTCATGTAGTCACTTAACAATGTATTTTATCAGCTCCATAGTACTGCTTTACCCCAAACACCCCCTAAAATGTTTAGAAATGTGATTTGTGCTTTAAATTCAGGCAGAGTGCCAGAGGCTTTTTTTTTGTGGTGTCCCCAAATCATTTTTAGTAACCCTCCCTCCCCCCAACTGCTAAGTCAGCTGATCCAAATTTTCTATCTATCCTCAATCATCTATCTGCTGACTTTGCCAAACCCATACACACTACACCCATCTCTTTTGTGGTCAGATTTATGGATGAATTCCCCAAAGCATGCAGTGCAAGGGCCTGCCTGTATACTTTCAAATGGTACTGTTTAAAGTTTTTATGTCCTATTATTATCTTGATAGGTAATAGCAGAATGTCCAAATGTGCTCAAATGTGTACAGTGTGTATTTATATCTTTGTATTATGATACTTCTTACCTGTCCAGTGGGCTGCCAATAGTGTAACTAAGGAGGGGCTGTTCCAAGTAATACCCTGTATTTAGGCATTCATCTCTCAATGAAGTGGAGAGGGTTACCTGTCCAAGATTTCCACACCCCCCATAATGTTAGAAATGGCCCATGAGGGGGGGGGGGGAGGGGGAATTTGATAGGTGTACCTTATACTTTGGTGTTGTTAAATTCCCCTTAATAAATGCTATCTGGAGGTTGGCCAAGAATGTTTGTGTCTAATCTGCTTGCCTGGTTTATGTGCAAAAATATTAATTTATTTTTGTTTTCCTCAACAGTTTGCTTCCACACCACAGGAATGGCAGACTGTGGCCTCCCACTTTGCCCAGCGGTGGGACTTTCCTAACTGCGGAGGGGCAATTGATGGGAAACACGTCCACATCGTCCCACCACCCAACTCGGGGTCGTACTATTTCAACTATAAGGGGTTCAATAGTATTGTGATGTTGGCGGTGGTGTCAGCTAATTACGACTTCTTGTATGTGGACGTGGGGAAGAATGGCCGGATGTCCGATAGTGGAGTCATCGCCCAGGCGGAGTTCTACAGGCGTCTCCAGAATGGCAGCTTGGACTTGTCACCTCCAGAGGACAATGTGGAAGGACTCCCATTCGTGTTCGTTGCTGATGAAGCGTTTGCACTGGGGGACCATCTTATGCGGCCATTCCCTATGAGGACCCTCACCCCGGAACAGAGGGTTTTTAATTACCGGCTGGACAGAGCCAGAAGAGTGGTGGAGAACACATTTGGAATCCTGGCCAGCCAGTTCCGCCTATTTCTGACACCCATTCATATGGCGGAGTATAAACTTAATGATATAATCCTGGCGTGCTGTATTCTCCATAACTTTTTACGCAAACATTCCGCCAACTATGCTGGCTCAGTTGGGCCTGAGGCCGGAATGATCCATGAAACAACACCGACGGCGATTGAAAGTGGCCGACCTGGCTTGACCTCCCTGAGTGCCCGTGATGTCCGGTTACGATACCTGGAGTTCTTTGTGGGTAGGGGGGCCATCAATATGCCAGCAAATTTGTGAAGCCTTTATCAAATAAAAAAGCAAAAAAAAGAAAATCTTTGTGGACATTTACTGCTTGTGTTTGTTTTAGCTGACCGTGACAGAAATGTGTTGAGTCCAGAAAACGGAGTGATTGTGTAACCTTTTATACAAAGCACTGTTGGGTGTTATTTACTAAAGGCAAAGACACTTTGCACTACAAGTGCAGTGAAACTGCACTTGTAGTGCAAAGAGGATTTGCCCTTAGGAAATAACCCCCATTTTCACAGAAAACAGCAATGACATCACCAACAAAGTGTTGTAGCGTTGACACAATAATCTACACATTTTTCATTAACAATCTCTTTAATACCTGCACAATCACATGTGCATTTAGAAAAGTTTTTTCTAACAAAACAACATGTTTGTGGTATAACAATTTTTGGGGTGGCATTATCAAACAGATAAATGTCCATTTAAGCTAAAACAGGCATGTGTAAAACCAACAAGAAAGACACAAATCTTGAACTTACAAAGTTCACATTTGGTAGAACTTGAAGGCAATATCAGACATGAGTATTTAGGAACGGTGTTTGATATTGCGTTCAGATGGGGTGAAGTCACCCCAGGAAAAGCCAAATTTGGAAGATGCACACAAATTTCCCAATGTCAACATGTGCTAGCTGCCATCACGGGGGATCAAGGGACGTGTTTTGGGGGATCAACCCCTTCCTTTCAGTAGGCTACTTTATTATTGAGGAAGGGGTTGCACCCCCAAAACGTGTCTATTGATCTCCTGTGATGGCAGATAGTACATGTTGGCACACTGTGTGCATCCTCCAAATTAGGCTTTTTGACAAATCTTTCAAACATTGTGAACGTTGGAGCACACAAAAAAACAAAGTGATTTGGAGGGGTTTTAAATTCGCCCCAAAACATCAATGATGTTTTATTTTTTTGAATAACATCATTGATGTTTTTATTGAGTTTTTCCAATTGTAAATTACACCCCATGATCTCCCCGATCAGGATCTGGGCACTTTCTGATGTGAAAGGATCTGGATCCACAACATCACGATCACCTAAAAAGAGAGAAACCCAAAAAAAAGGTATAAAAAAAATGCCGTCATACATCTCTTACCTGAGCCTGTGGTCGCAGACACTCACCTGTTGTGGTGACTAGTTCCACCACGTCTTCCCCCTCCTGCTCTTCTTGGGTTGGTGGGATTTCCCCTTCTTCCAGAGGTGGGGGGTCTGTGTTCTCCTCGGATGAGGGGTGTCCTCCGAGTCTTTTCTCCCCTATGTCAAAAAAAAAATGCTATTCTTAGCACACAGTGATTTGATGGCAGAACTATAATTAGAAAACATTGCTTGGAAGTGGGGTACAATTGTCTATTTTGGCAGAGTTCCAAAATGTGGCATTTTCAGTGTCCTTTGTCAAGCTTCAATACTTTACCTGTTTGGTACAAGCTTCACAGACGTAGCCCCCCCTTATAGTATACACTGGAGCACCTGTGTGGGCCCCCTAATAAAAATGGTGTTCTTGTGTCCCACACTAGTGCTCCAGTGTCCAGATGTGAAAACAGCTGCTGAGTGTCCTCTCCTTACACAGAATCTATTATGCATTTCATTCTAGTAACAAAGCCATCTACACAACCAAAATAGTTTATGACAAGTAGGGCGTAAAAATTGTGGCCAAATGCATATGGCCTAAACAATGGTGTTTTATAGGCCGAAAGAAAAATGTTTGATACGAATGAATAATGTACCCATGAACATGAAATTTGCCATGTAAAAATGTAGACTTGTAAGAAAAGCACATGGAGCAGCACGAACATAATAAACATAAAGAATAGGAACACAGGACAACTACTTACTTTTTTGCAGCACTCTCCGGATCTTTCTGTACTTCTCATGTTCTCTTAATTTTAGGTCCGACCACCGCTTCCTGAGCTGATCTTTCGATCGTCGTACCCCGAAATGCCGGTGCAGACTCCTGACCACTTTCACCATGATCTTGGCCTTTCGACCATTGGGGTTGGGGTAAGGTCCATACTTCCCCTCATAGTCGGCCCTCTTCAGGATGTCGACCATCTCCAACATCTCCCCAAAGGACATATTTGAGGCCTTAAATCTCCTTCTGGATCGTGATTTTTCAGGCTCCGGGCTTTCCTCCTCCTCCTCCTCGTTGCTATAATTAGCACGCACCTGCTGTGTCTCAGCCATGTGCTCTTCCCCCACTGCGCCGAACAAAAAGGGGCGGGGAATAGACTAGAAAGAACGTCAGGGGCGGGCGGAGTTACACGCATGCACAGTGTGTATAAAGCGTAATACACGTGCGTATTACGTACGATCTGTGAGCGGAGGAAGGAGCATCGAAAGCCCTGATCGTGATAATGAAGGTAAGATCTAAACTTGGGCCTATACTGCTTCAAAATTGAAGCCTATATTGTAACAAGATTAGGAAAGTTTGGCCTGACCTTAGGGTTTGTCTTGTGTTGTGTCTTGTAGAGAAAATGGATGGCTTCAATTACCACAATTTCCTCCCCCTGTTCATAGACAAATACAGGGAGCTGCCCTGTCTGTGGCAGGTGAGACACTCCCATTATAATAATAAACAAAAGAGGCAGGCAGCGCTGGAGACACAGCTGGAGTTGGTGAAGCCGGTGGTCCCCACAGCAACCATCCCCTATTTAAAAACCAAAATTGGTGGCCTGAGGAGCGCTTATCTTAGGGAGCGCAAGAAGGTCATGGATTCCCAGAGGTCCGGAGCTGCAGCAGATGACATTTATGTCCCCAGGCTGTGGTACTATGAGAGACTGCGATTTCTGTCAGACCACACTGAAGTCAGGGAATCCCTCTCTACTCTTCCTTCCACTCTTCCTTCCACCCCAGCTGAGGCTTCCGATGTCCAACCTGGGCCTTCCAGCCAGGAAGAAGTGGAGGAGCCCAGCTGGAGTCAGGTACAGCATTCTTCTACAGATTTCTGGTCAATAACTAAATTATGTTTACTAGATGTTATTATTGATCACTAATTGCTGATTGAAAAAAGTGTTTTACATATCAATAGACAGTAGTGGGCACCCAAAATTGGGACAAGAAAGAAAACTGCTGGGTTCAGAAGGATAGTCTGTTATATTTGTTAACAATCAATTTGCAACAGTCAGGAGGTGACAATTGTGTGTGATTGATGAATAAAAAACTAAAACTATGTCCCTTTTTCATACACAGGAAGACCTCAGCCAGGAGGAGGTTGTGGAATGTGGCAGTCAGGAGGAGGCTGGGATTAGTGGCAGCCAGGAGGAGGCGGGGCTAAGTGTCAGCCAAGAGAAGCCTGGGACTAGTCACAGCCTGACTGAATCGCAGGTTCCTCCCCTCCGCCTTCCATATAAAAGAGCGAGGAAGATGACTAACATGCAGGATTCAGCGCTCAGGCTCATTCAGGAGGCTTCTGCGTCCCCCCAAGCCTTACCCACTCCTGAAGAGGCCTATGCCTGCATGGCTGCCACAAAACTGCAGGGCATGCAGGAGGGTCAACGCAAGCTGTGTGAGGACCTTCTTTATAAAGTCCTAAGTAAGGGGGTGAGTGGGGAACTAACACCCAAGACCGACGTGATTGAGTTGGACCATCCTCCTCCTCCTCCTCTTCCTGCTGCCACAACTCCACCACCAGAGCCACCGCGTGGAAGGAAGCATGGAAGGAAGACCAGAGAGTGAATACCCTGGGTTCAGTCTGGTCTGACAAAAGCTGCAGTCTCGTATGACCACAGCCTGGGGACACAGATGTTATCTGCTGCTTTCTGGATCTCTGGGACTTCTGGACCAGACTGCCCTCCCTTAGATATGGACTCCTCAGGCCACCAATTTTCCTTGAAAATAATTGATGTGTGCCCTGGCTTCACCCATTTCTGCAGTTTCTCCAGCGTTGCCTCCCTCTTTGTTTAGTTGTGAGCCCTTAATAAAAGTTATTTTTTGGAAAATTATCCTCTCCTATGTGTGTTTTCATCCAAAAAGGACCATTTGTTGGTGACGATTCAGGTACATTTCTAACATAAAATGTGAAATTAACAAGGGGCAACACCACCAAACAATCTTCTACAGATTAAATAGAACAACAGATCAATGGTGTTGTGGTAACTTGACACAAAAAACACACACAAAAATTTTCAGGAGTACAAATAAAAATCCCAAAAACAAAAAATAAGCCTTGAAAAAAAGACAAACCAAAAAAAAAAAATAATCGGACTTAAAAAAAAAAAAAATAAATAAATAAATAATGTTGTCAGATGTGACAAATCAAAATATATTGAGGGAATCCCGATAAATAGTAAAGAAATACGTTTGTGAGAAGTGTGTGTGAATATGAGCAGCAAAACTACTTAATTCTTGTCACATTATAAAGAAGAAGAGAGTGCGCTGTATTAAACCATTTTTAACATTGCAGCGTGACGAAAGTGCTGTATCCATTGCGAACGCTAAGTTTACCAGACCGAGCTGTTCCGTGTCGGAATTTCTTCTGAGCATGCGTGGCACTTTGTGCGTCGGAACAGGCCACACACGGTCGGAATTGACGCGATCGGACTTTGTTGTCGGAAAATTTTATCTCCTGCTCTCCAATTTTGTGTGTCGGAAAATCCGATGGAAAATGTCCGATGGAGCCCACACACAGTCGGAATTTCCGACAACACGCTCCAATCGGACATTTTTACGGGGCATAACAGTAAATACCGCAGCTGCCTGCCTGTGGTATTAATATTATCAGAACAACAGCAATTGTCTTCAGGTAGCTTTAGGTGCACACTGTGCAGAGGATGCACTACACTTACTTTAAATACTGCAGCTGCCTGCCTGTGGAATTAATAGGATCAGAACAACAGCAATTGTCCTTATGTAGCTTTAGGTGCACACTGTGCAGAGGACGCACTACACTAACTGTAAATAATGCAGCTGCCTCTCTGTGGTACTAATAGGATCAGAAGAACACCACCAATTTTCTTCAGGCAACTTTAGGTGCACACTGTGCAGAGGACGCACTACACTAATTTAAATACTGCAGCTGCCTGCCTGAGGTATTAATAGGATCAGAACAACAGCAATTGTCTTCAGGTAGCTTTAGGTGCACACTGTGCAGAGGACACAGTACACTAATTGTAAATACTGCAGCTGCCTGCCTGTGGTATTAATAGGATCAGAACAACAACAATCATCTTCATTTAGATTTAGGTGCACACTGTGAAGAGGATGCACTACACTAACTGTAAATACTGCAGCTGTCTGTCTGTGGTACTAATAGGATCAGAAGAATACCACCAATTTTCTTCAGGTAGCTTTAGATGTACACTGTGCAGAGGACGCACTACACTAACTGTAAATACTGCAGCTGCCTTCCTGTGGTATTAATAGGATCAGAACAACATCAATTGATCTCAGGTAGCTTTAGGTGCACACTGTAAAGAGGACACACTACACTAACTGTAAATACTACAGCTGCCTGTCAGTGCTACTAATAGGAGCAGAAGAACACCACCAATATTCTTCATTCAGCTTTAGGTGCACACTGTGCAGAGGACGCACTACATTAACTTTAAATACTGCAGCTGCCTGCCTGTGGTATTAATAGGATCAAAACAACAGCAATTGTCTTCAGGTAGCTTTAGGTGCACACTGTGTAGAGGACGCAGTAAACCAACTGTAATTACTGTAGATGCCTGCCTGTGGTATTAATATGATCAGAACAACAGCAATTTTATACAGGTAGCTTTATGTGCACACCGTGCAGAGGATACACTACACTAACTTTAAATACTGCAGATGCCGGTCTTTGGTAGAAATAGGATCAGAAGCACATCACCAATTTTCTTCAGGTAGCTTTAGATGTACACTGTGCAGAGGACGCACTACACTAACTGAAATACTACAGCTGCCTGCCTGTGGTATTAATTGGATCAGAACAACAGCAACTGTCTTCAGGTAGTTTTAGGTGCACACTGTGCAGAGGATGCACTACACCATTTGTAAGTACTGCAGCTGCTTGCCTGTGGTACTAATAGGATCAGAACAACTGCAATCGTCTTCAGGTAGCTTTAGGTGCACACTGTGCAGAGGATGCACTGCACTAACTGTAAATACTGTAGCTGCCTGCCTATGGTATTAATAGTATCAGAACAACAGCTTTTGTCCTCATGTAGCTTTAGGTGCACACTGTGCAGAGGATGCACTACACTAACTGTAAATAATGCAGCTGCCTGTCTGTGGTACTAATAGGATCAGAACAACAGCAATTGACTTTAGGTAGCTTTAGGTGCACACTGTGCAGAGGACGCACTACACTAACTGTAAATACTGCAGCTGCCTGTGTGTGGTACTAATAGGATCAGAAGAACACCACTAATTTTCTTCAGACAGCTTTAGGTGCACACAGTGCAGAGGACGCAGTACACTAACTTTAAATACTGCAGCTGCCTGTCTGTGGTATTAATAGGATCAGAACAACTGCAGTCGTCTTCAGGTAGCTTTAGGTGCACACTGTGCAAAGGATGCACTACACTAACTGTAAATACTGAAGCTGCCTGTCTGTGGTACTAATAGGATCAGAAGAATACCACCAATTTTCTTCAGGTAGCTTTAGGTGCACACTGTGCAGAGGATGCAATACACCAACTGTAAGTAATGCAGCTGCCTGCCTGTGGTATTAATAGTATCAGAACAACAGCAATTGTCTTCAGGTATCTTTAGGTGCACACTGTGCAGAAGACACAGTACACTAACTGTAAATACTGAAGCTGCCTGCCTGTGGTATTAATAGGATCAGAACAACAGCAATTGTCTTCAGGTAGATTTAGGTGCACACTGTGCAGAGGACACAGTACACTAACTGTAAATATTGCAGTTTCCTGCCTGTGGTATTAATAGGATCAGAACAACAGCAATTGTCTTCAGGTAGATTTAGGTTCACACTGTGCAGAGGACGCACTACACTAACTGTAAATATTGCAGCTGCTTGCCTGTGGTATTAATAGAAATAGAACAACATCAATTGATCTCAGGTAGCTTTAGTTGCACACTGTAAAGAGGACACACTACACTAACTGTAAATACTACGGCTGCCTGTCTTTGGTACTAATAAGATCAGAAGAACACCACCAATTTTCTTCTGGCAGCTTTAGGTGCACACTGTGCAGATGACGCACTACACTAACTGCCTGCCTGTGGTATTAATAGTATCAGAACAACAGCAATTGTCTTCAGGTAGCTTTAGGTGCACACTGTGCAGAGGATGCACTACACTAACTGTAAATACTGCAGCTACCTGTCTGTGGTACTAATAGGGTCAGAAGAACACCACCAATTTTCTCCAGACAGCTTTAGGTGCACACTGTGCAGAGGACGCAGTACACTAACTTTAAGTACTGCAGCTTCCTGACTGTGGTATTAATAGGATCAGAACAACAGCAATTGTCTTCAGGTAGCTTTAGGCGCACACTGTGCAGAGGATGCACTACACTAACTTTAAATACTGCAGCTGCCTGCCTGTGGAATTAATAGTATCAGAACAACAGCAATTTTCTTCAGGTAGCTTTCAGTGCACACTGTGCAGAGGACACAGCACACTAACTGTAAATACTGCAGCTTCCTGCCTATGGTATTAGGATCAGAACAACAGCAATTGTCTTTAGGTAGCTTTAGGTGCACACTGTGCAGAGGACAAACTACATTAACTGTAAATACTGCCGCTGCCTGCCTGTAATATTAATAGGATCAGAAAAACAGCAATTGTCTTCAGGTAGCTTTAGGTGCACACTGTGCAGAGGACACAGTAAACCAACTGTAATTACTGCAGATGCCTGCCTGTGGAATTAATATGATCAGAACAACAGCAATTTTATACAGGTAGCTTTATGTGCACACCGTGCAGAGGATGCACTACACTAACTTTAAATACTGCAGATGCAGGTCTTTGGTAGAAATAGGATCAGAAGAACACCACCAATTTTCTTCAGGTAGCTTTAGATGCACACTGTGCAGAGGACGCACTACACTAACTGTAAATACTGCAGCTGCCTTCCTGTGGTATTAATAGGATCAGAACAACATCAATTGATCTCAGGTAGCCTTAGGTGCACACTGTAAAGAGGACACACTACACTAACTGTAAATACTACAGCTGTCTATCTGTGGTACTAATAGGATCAGAAGAACACCACCAATTTTCTTCAGGCAGCTTTAGGTGCACACTGTGCAGTGGACGCACTGCATTAACTTTAAATACTGCAGCTGCCTGCCTGTGGTATTAATAGGATCAGAACAACAGCAATTGTCTTCGGGTAGCTTTAGGTGCTCACTGTGCAGAGGACGCACTACAATAACTTTAAATACTGCAGCTGCCTGCCTGTGGTATTAATAGTATCAAAACAACAGCAATTTTCTTCAGGTAGCTTTCGGTGCACACTGTGCAGAGGACACAGTACACTAACTGTAAATACTGCAGCTTCCTGCCTGTGGTATTAATAGGATCAGAACAACAGCAATTGTCTTCAGGTAGCTTTCGGTGCACACTGTGCAGAGGACACACTACATTAACTGTAAATACTGCCGCTGCCTGCCTGTGGTATTAATTTGATCAGAACAACAGCAATTGTCTTCAGGTAGCTTTAGGTGCACCCTGTGCAGAGGACACACTAAACCAACTGCAATTACTGCAGATGCCTGCCTGTGGTATTAATAGGATCAGAACAACATCAATTAATCTCAGGTAGCTTTAGGTGCACACTGTAAAGAGGACACACTACACTAACTATAAATACTACAGCTGCCTGTCTGTGGTACTAATAGGATCAGAAGAACACCACCAATTTTCTTCAGGCAACTTTAGGTGCACACTGTGCAGAGGATGCACTACACTAACTTTAAATACTGCAGCTGCCTGCCTGTGGTATTAATAGGATCAGAACAACAGTAATTGTCTTCAGGTAGCTTTAGATGCACATTGTGCAGAAGACACAGTACACTAACTGTAAATACTGAAGCTGCCTGCCTGTGGTATTAATAGGATCTGAACAACAGCAATTGTCTTCAGGTAGCTTTAGGTGCACACTGTGCAGAGGATGCACTACACTAAGTGTAAATACTGCAGCTGCCTGCCTGTGGTATTAATAGGATCAGAACAACAGCAATTGTCTTCTGGTAACTTTAGGTGCATACTGTGCAGAGGACTCACTACACTAACTGTAAATACTGCAGCTGCTTGCCTGTGGTACTAATAGGATCAGAACAACAGCAATTGTCTTCAGGTAGCTTTAGGTGCTCACTGTGCAGAGGACGCACTGCACTAACTTTAAATACTGCAGCTGCCTGGCTGTGGTATTAATAGTATCAGAACAACAGCAATTTTCTTCAGGTAGCTTTCGGTGCACACTGGGCAGAGGACACAGTACACTAACTGTAAATACTGCAGCTTCCTGCCTGTGGTATTAATAGGATCAGAACAACAGTAATTGTCTTCAGGTAGCTTTAGATGCACATTGTGCAGAAGACACAGTACACTAACTGTAAATACTGAAGCTGCCTGCCTGTGGTAGTAATAGGATCTGAACAACAGCAATTGTCTTCATGTAGCTTTAGGTGCACACTGTGCAGAGGATGCACTACACTAAGTGTAAATACTGCAGCTGCCTGCCTGTGGTATTAATAGGATCAGAACAACAGCAATTGTCTTCTGGTAGCTTTAGGTGCATACTGTGCAGAGGACTCACTACACTAACTGTAAATACTGCAGCTGCTTGCCTGTGGTACTAATAGGATCAGAACAACAGCAATTGTCTTCAGGTAGCTTTAGGTGCTCACTGTGCAGAGAACGCACTGCACTAACTTTAAATACTGCAGCTGCCTGGCTGTGGTATTAATAGTATCAGAACAACAGCAATTGTCTTCAGGTATATTTAGGTGCACATTGTGCAGAGGACGCAGTACAATAACTGTAAATACTGCAGCTTCCTGCCTGTGGTATTAATAGGTTCAGAACAACAGCAATTGTCTTCAGGTAGCTTTTGATGCTCACTGTGCAGAGGACGCACTACAATAACTTTAAATACTGCAGCTGCCTGCCTGTGGTATTAATAGTATCAGAACAACAGCAATTTTCTTCAGGTAGCTTTTGGTGCACACTGTGCAGAGGACACAGTACACTAACTGTAAATATTGCAGCTTCCTACCTGTGGTATTAATAGGATCAGAACAACAGCAATTGTCTTCAGGTAGCTTTAGGTACACACTGTGCAGAGGACACACTACATTAACTGTAAATACTGCCGCTGCCTGCCTGTGGTATTAATTCGATCAGAACAACAGCAATTGTCTTCAGGTAGCTTTAGGTGCACCCTGTGCAGAGGACACACTAATCCAACTGTAATTACTGCAGATGCCTGCCTGTGGTATTAATGGGATCAGAACAACATCAATTGATCTCAGGTAGCTTTAGGTGCACACTGTAAAGAGGACACACTACACTAACTATAAATACTACAGCTGCCTGTCTGTGGTACTAATAGGATCAGAAGAACACCACCAATTTTCTTCAGGCAACTTTAGGTGCACACTGTGCAGAGGATGCACTACACTAACTTTAAATACTGCAGCTGCCTGCCTGTGGTATTAATAGGATCAGAACAACAGCAATTGTCTTCAGGTAGCTTTAGTTGCACATTGTGCAGAAGACACAGTACACTAACTGTAAATACTGAAGCTGCCTGCCTGTGGTATTAATAGGATCTGAACAACAGCAATTTTCTTCAGGTAGATTTAGGTGCACACTGTGCAGAGGATGCACTACACTAAGTGTAAATACTGCAGCTGCCTGCCTGTGGTATTAATAGGATCAGAACAACAGCAATTGTCTTCTGGTAGCTTTAGGTGCATACTGTGCAGAGGACGCACTTCACTATCTGTAAATACTGCAGCTGCTTGCCTGTGGTACTAATAGAATCAGAACAACAGCAATTGTCTTCAGGTAGCTTTCGGTGCACACTGTGCAGAGGACACAGTACACTAACTGTAAATATTGCAGCTTCCTGCCTGTGGTATTAATAGGATCAGAACAACAGCAATTGTCTTCAGGTAGATTTAGGTGCACACTGTGCAGAGGACACACTACATTAACTGTAAATTCTGCCGCTGCCTGCCTGTGGTATTAATAGGATCAGAACAACAGCAATTGTCTTCCTATAGCTTTTAGGTGCACCCTGTGCAGAGGACATAGTAAACCAACTGTAATTATTGTAGTTGCCTGCCTGTGGTATTAATATGATCAGAACAACAGCAATTTTATACAGGTAGCTTCATGTGCACACTGTGCAGAGGATGCACTACACTAAATTTAAATACTGCAGCTGCCGGTCTTTGGTAGTAATAGGTTTAGAAGAACACCACCAATTTTCTACAGGTAGCTTTAAATGCACACTGTGCTGAGGACGCACTACACTAACTGTAAATACTGCAGCTGCCTTCCTGTGGTATTAATAGGATCAGAACAACATCAATTGATCTTAGGTAGCTTTAGGTGCACACTGTAAAGAGGACACACTACACTAACTATAAATACTACAGCTGCCTTTCTGTGGTACTAATAGGATCAGAAGAACACTACCAATTTTCTTCAGGCAGCTTTAGGTGCACACTGTGCAGAGGACGCACTACACTAACTTTAAATACTGCAGCTGCCTGCCTGTGGTAATAATAGGATCAGAACAACAGCAATTGTCTTCAGGTAGCTTTAGGTGCACAGTGTGCAGAAGACACAGTACACTAACTGTAAATACTGCAGCTGCCTGCCTGTGGTATTAATAGGATCAGAACAACAGCAATTGTCCTCATGTAGCTTTAGGTGCACACTGTGCAGAGGATGCACTACACTAACTGTAAATACTGCAGCTTCCTGTCTGTGGTACTAATAGCATCAGAAGAACACCACTAATTTTCTTCAGGCAACTTTAGGTGCACACTGTGCAGAGGATGCACTACACCAACTTTAAATACTGCAGCTGCCTGCCTGTGGTATTAATAGGATCAGAACAACAGCAATTGTCTTCAGTTAGCTTTAGGTGCACACTGTGCAGAGGACGCACTACACTAACTGTAAATACTGCAGCTGCCTGCCTGTGGTATTAATAGGATCAGAAAAACAGCAATTGTCTTCTGGTAGCTTTAGGTGCATACTGTGCAGAGGACGCACTACACTAACTGTAAATACTGCAGCTGCTTGCCTGTGGTACTAATAGGATCAGAACAACAGCAATTGTCTTCAGGTAGCTTTAGGTGCTCACTGTGCAGAGGACGCACTACACTAACTGTAAATTCTGCAGCTGCCTATCTGTGGTACTAATAGGATCAGAAGAACACCACCAATTTTCTTCAGACAGCTTTAGGTGCACACTGTGCAGAGGACGCAGTACACTAACTGAAAATACTGCACCTTCTTGCCTGTGGTATTAATAGGATCAGAAGAACAGCAATTGTCTTCAGGTAGCTTTCGGTGCACACTGTGCAGAAGACGCACTACACTAACTTTTTAAATAAAGCAGCTGCCTGCCTGTGGTATTAATAGTATCAGAACAACAGCAATTTTCTTCAGGTAGCTTTCGGTGCACACTGTGCAGAGGACACAGTACACTAAGTGTAAATACTGCAGCTGCCTGTGGTATTAATAGGATCAGAACAACAGCATTTGTCTTCAGGTAGCTTTAGGTGCACACTATGCAGAGGATGCACTACACTAAATGTAAATACTGCAACTGCCTGTCTGTGGTACTAATAGGATCAGAAGAATACCACCAATTTTCTTCAGGTAGCTTTAGATGTACACTGTGCAGAGGACTCACTACACTAACTGTAAATACTGCAGCTGCCTGCTTGTGGTATTAATAGGATCAGAACAACAGCAACTGTCTTCAGGTAGCTTTAGGTGCACACTGTGCAGAGGATGCACTACACCAACTGTAAGTACTGCAGCTGCTTGCCTGTGGTATTAAAAGGATCAGAACAACAGCAATTGTCCTCTTGTAGCTTTAGGTGCACACTGTGCAGAGGACACACTACACTAACTGTAATTACTGCTGCTGCCTGTCTGTGTTACTAATAGGATCAGAAAAACACCACCAATTTTCTTTAGGCAACTTTAGGTGCACACTGTGCAGAGGACGCACTACACTAACTTTAAATACTGCAGCTGCCTGCCTTTGGTATTAATAGGATCACAACAACAGAAGACACAGTGCACTAACTGTAAATTCTGAAGCTGCCTGCCTATGGTATTAATAGGATCAGAACAACAGCAATTGTTTTCAGGTAGTTTTAGGTGCACACTGTGCAGAGGATGCACTACACTAACTATACATACTGCAGCTGCTTGCCTGTGGTATTAATAGGATCAGAACAACATCAATTGATCTCAGGTAGTTTTAGGTTCACACTGTAAAGAGGACACACTACACTAACTGTAAAAACTACAGCTGCCTTTCTGTGGTACTAATAGGATCAGAAGAACACCACCAATTTTCTTCAGGTAGCTTTAGTTGCACACTGTGCAGAGGACGCACTACACTAACTGTAAATACTGCAGCTGCCTGCCTGTGGTATTAATAGGATCGGAACAACAACAGGTAGCTATAAATACTGTAAAAACACCTGCCTGCCTGTCAGTAGGAAAAGAATAACAGGAACGGATCTAGCTAAACTGAATAGAGTGTGTATATATATATATATTTATACACAATACACTGTAAGTTCAGCTAACTGACTCGCCTGCCTACTCTATCTTACGTAAATCAAATGACACTGTCTCTCTGTCTATCTCTCCACCGCCGTAACACACTACACAAGGCCGCCACGCAGGCGGCATTATATAGTGTAGGGAGTGTACTAAATCCCCTGAGCCATAATTGTCCAAAGCCACCATGGCTTTGACCAATTACGGCTCTCTACGGCCATGCATGCGGGTCATAGTGTATGCTTGGCCAGTGAATTATGGGTCGTGATGCGCTATTTGAATTTGGCGTGAACGGCCCATAACGTTCAAAAATTTTGCGATGTTCGAATCGAACATAGATTTGACTCGAACTCGAAGCTCATCCCTAATGCCTACTAACAAGATTATTCTTACACAGGTTCTGAGGCACTCCCCTTCCCTCCCCTTCCCTTCTTTCTCTTTACTCTCCTTATATTTTCCCTGTTATCTGTTATGCACTATTACATACTGGGGTATACAGGCTCTCTCCATTCATATAACTATCTTTAATCACCCGTTGGTATTTATTCCTTTGCTGAATTATCTCTGATGTAGCTCTTTTACACTGAACTATGTATGAACTAAGTACATTGTGTCTGCCAATGACATTGCTGTCTCAAAGGCTTGTATACTCACAATAAAAACGATTGAACAAAAAAAAGTCTAGAATTGATTTTAAAGCTTCTGCTCCAATTGACTTCAGTGGGGTTGGATTAACATTTCAAACTTGTTAGCTGTTCAGTGAACCTCCAGCGATCTGAACCTAGGTTAACTTGGATTATCCCTACTATGTGAATCTGTATTAATCCTTTGATAACCCTAATTATCCCAAAATGAACTCCTTCCTTCCCTTCATCCCTTAGCTACTGGTTGCTTTAAAATTAAATTGGTCAAAATAAATAAGTAGTTTTGTCTATAGATTACATAGAAGAAACAAATATTTTTTTGCAATACAAAATTGCCAAAAGAAAGCCCAGTTTGTCCCCCAAAACACTGTATATATGTGGTACTTCTTTGTATATTAGGTTATTGCCCAATAAACAGACTTATAATGGAAATTAGGGTTGCACCAATACCGATACTATTATCGGTATCAGTGCCGATAACGAGCATTTGTATGAGTCCTTTTACTTGTGCAAATGCTCCAATGCTTGATCCAATACCTGGGCAGTCAGGGGTGATTGGTGCGGCGGTGAGGGGAGTTACAAGCACCGATCTCCCTGTATAGATTTGAATAAAGCATCTGACAGCCGCTTATCCTCCCCCCCCCCCCCCGTGGCTTTTAGCTGCTTTATTGAAACCTATACAGGGAGATTGGTGCTTGTAATTCCCTCCCACTGCACCAATCATCCCTGACTGTTCCCTGTGTCCTTTTCTGTGTTCTCCTTTGTGTGGTCCTCCGGTCCCCCTCTCTGTTCTCCTCCTGTCCTCCTCCTGTTCCCCTCTGTGTCTTCCATGCTCTTCCAGTCCCTCTCTGTGTCCTCTGTGCGTCTATGGTCATCCTCCATGTCCTCTGTGCTCCTCCAGTCCCCCTCCATGCCCTCTGTGCTCCTCCGGTCCTCCTCCATGTCCTCCATGCTCCTCCAGTCCCCCTTCATGTCCTCTGTGCTCCTTTGTTCCCCCTCTGTCCTCCTCCAGTTCCCCCCTGTCCCAGATCTGTCAGAATGGAGAGCGGAGAAAGGAGTCAGTAAATCTGCCATTTACCGGCTTCTTCCTTTTCTGGATGCACAGAGTCAGTGATCACTGTAAGCTGTGTTTACTCTGCTTCAGTTTATGAAAGAACAGGAGCCGCTGTCTCCTGTCCATTTATTTTCAGTGCAGCTGAGAGAAAGGGACTGGGGAATCTGTGTCCTCCGTCCTTTCCCTGTCTCAAAGGGGAGATGCCAGGGGTCTGTTTCGACCCCTGATATCTCACCAAAGCCCCCCCCCCCCAACAGGGTCGATAAAAAAAATAATAATACAAAAAATGTAATAAATATTTAAAAGGTAAAATTGTAAAAAAAATAAAAAGTAAAATTAAAAAAACACAGACACCATCCACTCCCCCTCCAAAAAAAATAAAGCATTGTAAACAAAATAACAAAAAAATATACTGACACAGTCCACTGTCACATGACATTAAAAACAAGTATCAGTAATCAGAATCGGCGAGTACTTCAAAAAAGTATCTGTACTTGTACTCATTCTTAAAAATTGGTATCAGTGCAACCCTAGTAGAAATGTATAAACTCATTAAATCCATAAGGGTTATTAAAGTACATGAGCTAAAGTGGCTAAAGAGTTTCTAAAGTCCAGATTTTTCACTAGCTCTGAATAGACTAGAAATGATAGAATCTCTGTCTTGGTACTGTCTGTGTTCCCATTTGGAAGGTTCCCCTTTTCTATTTTTCCAGTGAACTCTGTACCCAGGACAGAAAGTATTAGGAAAGTTATCTGTTGTTTCTCTAGCAAACTGACTATTTCTTAACTGACATACTGATTCCATGATCAGTATGAACTTTTTGGGGTAGATCCTACCATAACCAGCACCAGGGCAGGTCAGGGAGCTTACTTCTTCTTCCAGGAGAGCTTTATTGCACTGGCTGCAGTCAATTAAATCTGCTTTAATAAAGAGCATCAGATGCGCTCAGCAATGAGATGATCCTAATGCTGAGCGCAGCTGAGGCTCTTTGTCCCTGGCAGATTCAAGCCAGCAGATGAGTTACAACAATCTACCCTAAACTTAATTTATGACCTGTCTATTATATGTTAATTTTTTTATATTGTTCACTCTCTTTTGGAAAGAGGTTGCCACCATCCTTGATTAAACTATATTTGTTTCTTTTGACCTCTATGGGACTTTGATGGAAATCAAACCAAAAAAAAATCTAATTTAACATTTTCAGCTTTAATGCAAAATTTACAATAATTACAATGGTTCAAAACCACAAAACAGTTTGAGAAGCTTTGATGTTTCACAAAGTTGCTTGTTTGATGGTATTGGGTATTCAACGCGTTTTGAGATTTGTTAAATCAGTCTCTTCCTCGGGGATATAATAGATACTGCCCTAAAAAAGATAAAGGGAATTCCCCCTAATATGTTGTCCACAAAGCATGCTTCAACACAGAACTGGAGTTATTTTACATTCTTATACTTACAATCATAGTATGTTAAATAGCCCCAATTCTGTGTTGAATCAGTATTCATATGTTAATGAAAGTCAACCATTTATAAGCCAAGTGTGGCTGTGTTGTGGTTTTAAACCTTTGCAATTCTTTTAAATTTTGCAAGCCAAATTTTTTAAATGAGATATATACAGTATCTCACAAAAGTGAGTACACACCTCACATGTTTGTAAATATTTTATTCTATCTTTTAATGTGACAACACTGAAGAAATGACACTTTGCTATGATGTATAGTAGTGAGTGTACAGCTTGTATAACAGTGTAAATTTGCTGTCCCCTCAAAATAACTCAACAGACAGCCATTAATGTCTAAACCGCTGACAACAAAAGTGAGTACACCCCTAAGTGAAAATGTCCAAATTTGACCCAAAGTGTCAACATTTTGTGTGGCCACAATTATTTTCCAGCACTGCCTTAACCCTCTTGGGCATGGAGTTCACCAGAGCTTTACTGGTTGCCACTGGAGTCCTCTTCCACTCCTCCATGATGACATCAAGGAGCTGGTGGATGGTAAAGACCTTTCGCTCAGCCACCTTCCATTTGAGGATGCCCCACAGATGCTCAATAGGGTTTAGGTCTGGAGACATGCTTGGCCAATCCAACACCTTTATCCTCAGCTTCTTTAGCAAGGCAATGGTCATCTTGGAGGTGTGTTTGAGATTGTTATCATGTTGAAATACTGCCTGGTGCTCAGTCTCAGAAGGGAGGGGGATCATGTTCTGCTTCAGTATGTCACAGTACATGTTAGCATTCATGGTTCCCTCAATGAACTGTAGCTCCCCAGTGCCGGCAGCGCTCATGCAGCCCCAGACCATGAAACTCCCACCACCATGATTGACTGTAGGCAAGACACACTTGTCTTTGTACTCCTCACCTGGTTGCTGCCACACATGCTTGACATCATCTGAACCTAATACATTTATCTTGGTCTCATCAGACCACAGGACATGGTTCCTGTAATCTATGTCCTTAGTCTGCTTGTCTTCAGCAAACTGTTTGCAGGCTTTCTTCTTCATCAACTTTAGAAGGGGCTTCCTTCTGGGACAAGAGCCATTGTCACGGAACGTCCCACACTCCGCTTGAGTGCTTCCGTCATATACCGCTTCCTAAGTTCTGGAACACGAGTCAAATGGATCTGGCTATAGGTACCCCAAGAACTAGACAACACCAGTCTTGGAGTACATCAGAACTAACTTTTATTTTGAGATCTCACACACATTTATACAGCAGGGATGACTCAAAGCTAACCTAATTAACATGAGCTAATTTACTACAAAATGTACCCAGACCAGATGACAGACTTGTGGGCACCGAGCTTCACACATTAATATAAACACAATAGCTGGAGCTAATTACAATTAACAATACAAACAACAATCTACCCCCTCCTCAGCCTAGACCATTCGTCTCCTAGCCAGTGCTGGTGGCTAATGTGATCAGCTCTCTCAATTAACATAAACACAGGTTGATGACACCAGCATCTCCTCACAGGATGTGTCCCAACAGAATGAATCAGTCTTATCAGCAGGGGGCTGCTGGAGGAACCCCCCTCCCTCTTCAGGGACACAGATCCACAGCAAGGAGTCCCCAACAGAATCAAACAACAAACAATATATACATATATACACGACTGAGTCCGATTAGTACAGTTCAGACCGGACCTCCAATTCACCCCACAAAGAGCACCATTCCATTGAAAATCCAGGGCCCATAATCAAAAGGCAACAGGCTAGCGTTCAGTCCCCTCCAATAGCCTCTGTCTCGGGTGAGTCTGTCACATTTCTCCCCCATCAAAGGTTGACTAACAAGGTCCCAGACCTCCACCTGGTCTGGACATACGTTAGTCAGGCAGAGTGAACTCACATAGTCTTCCCGCATGATCTCCATTCTTGGCTGCAAGGAATAGTTGACCTCAGTAGGTGTGGGGCAGAGGTCATTTACTCTCTGTCTGGCTGCCAGGGCTTCAGCTGGATTGTTTTTAACATTCCTGGGCTCGGTCTGCTGCTGGGCAGAGGGGCCAATCACCCCTGCTTCTTGAAGCTGTAGAGGGACACTAGGTGCTAGGCAGAGGCCAGCGGTGCTCTGCCCTGTTGCCAGTGATTCAGCTGGGAGTAGCAGCTCCACTACATCAGCTTGTCGTCGGAGAGAGGGGCCAACTGCCCTGGCTCCCTGGAACTCCACAGTTGTTGCCGGTGCTGGGAAGAGGTTGGTAGCACTCTGCTCTGTTGCCAGCACTTCTGCTGGGGACTTTGCATCCTCCGCTCCAGCTACCTGTTGGGGCAGGAGGCTGGCTTCCTCCACTCCCAAACTGTGTAGTTGCCATTGGAAAAGGGAGCCAGCGGCTTCCTTTTCTATTCCCCCATCTGGCTGCTGGGATGACATGTCGATGGTACTGTCTCCCAGGTGCACGGATCTTTGCTGGGGAGGAAAGTCCGCTTCCTCCACCCTGGCCAACTGTTGGGGAGGGACAACACACACCTCCTCTCCCTTCTCCCCCTGTATCTGCTGCTGGGAAGTGATTGCCACCTTCTCACCCTGAGCCTCCGAAACTGCCACAGGTGTGGGGCAGAGGTCTTGGACCCTCTGTTCAGTTACCAGATCTTCAGCTGGAGAAGTTTGTTTTAACTCCATAGATGCTGCTGGCAGAAAATCACATGTCCCTGTCAGTGTTGTGGGAGAAAGGCTGACTACCTCTTCTCTCAAGAAGGCCGAAGCCACTGTTGGTGCTGGGCACAGCACAGTGAACTTTGGCCCTGATAGCAGCTCTTCTGCTGGAGGCTCATCAGGTTGTTCTTCCTCAGCAGAAAAGTCTATCAAATCCCATGTCTCTGCAACTGATGTCTGGGGATAGAGGTTCACCATCTCCTGTCCATGGAACCCAGAAGATGCTATCATTTCTGGGCAGAGATTAGCAGAGCTCTGCCCTGTTGTCAGCACTTCAGGTTTGGGGACGGCAATCTCCAGATTTTCCACTGCCGATTCTCTGGCATGCTGCTGAACTTGTTCTAGCAGTTTCCTGTATGCCCTTTCCAGATGCTGTTCCTTCCTTAGCAAATGGTCCAGATCAGGTTTGAGCTCTGAGACCCCTGCAAGACCGAGCATAGACTCTCTATATTCTCTCAGGTCCTCAAGGTCAGGTTCCCCTTCATCGCCAAACATAAAAAGATCTGTAAGGCTCTCCCACAGCAATCCAGGGCCGCCAAAGTCATATCCCTCCGGAGAGCATTCTGTTGTCTCCCCTAAATATCCCTCCTCTGCGTGCCATTGCAGAGCCCGATAACGATTGTCCAGCTCTATCTCCTGCTGGACCAACCTGTCCAACTCAGTCACCCATTGCTCCTGGGGCTGCTCTCCCAGGAATGCCATCCGCAATGCCCGTTGGTCACTGGCCCGTTGCTCTTGGGTTGGAAAGCACTTCCCCTGTTTTATACCAGCGAGATGGAGGGCTGCAATCCAGAGCTCCACCCGAATTTGCTGCCTAAGCTCCAGGTATTCATCCTCAGACACAGTCCTGGTGTATGTTGAAAGGATGATCCGCAGCAGCCCCGGGAATTCTGATGCCAGGTCCATATCTCCGCTGGGGTGACTGAAGTCTGCTATCCTGATCTTGGATCCAGGTGGAGGTTTAGATTTCCCAGTCTGCAGGAAGCTTTCCCGCTGCTTGCCACCAATGTCACGGAACGTCCCACACTCCACTTGAGTGCTTCCGTCATATACCGCTTCCTAAGTTCTGGAACACGAGTCCAATGGATCTGGCTATAGGAACCCCAAGAACTAGACAACACCAGTCTTGGAGTACATCAGAACTAACTTTTATTTTGAGATCTCACACACATTTATACAGCAGGGATGACTCAAAGCTAACCTAATTAACGAGCTAATTTACTACAAAATGTACCCAGACCAGATGACAGACTTGTGGGCACCGAGCTTCACACATTAATATAAACACAATAGCTGGAGCTAATTACAATTAACAATACAAACAACAATCTACCCCCTCCTCAGCCTAGACCATTCGTCTCCTAGCCAGTGCTGGTGGCTAATGTGATCAGCTCTCTCAATTAACATAAACACAGGTTGATGACACCAGCCAGCACCTCACAGGATGTGTCCCAACAGAATGAATCAGTCGTATCAGCAGGGGGCTGCTGGAGGAACCCCCCTCCCTCTTCAGGGACACAGATCCACAGCAAGGAGTCCCCAACAGAATCAAACAACAAACAATATATACATATATACACGACTGAGTCCGATTAGTACAGTTCAGACCGGACCTCCAATTCACCCCACAAATAGCACCGTTCCATTGAAAATCCAGGGCCCATAATCAAAAGGCAACAGGCTAGCGTTCAGTCCCCTCCAATAGCCTCTGTCTCGGGTGAGTCTGTCACAGCCATGCAAACCAATTTGATGCAGTTTGCAGTGTATAGTCTGAGCACTGACAGACTGACCCCCCACCCCTTCAACCTTTGCAGCAATGCTGGCAGCACTCATGCATCCATTTCCCAAAGACAAGCTCTGGATATGACACTGAGCACATGCACTCAACTTCCTTGGTCGACCATAGTGAGGCCTGTTCTGAGTGGAACCTGTCCTGTTAAACGGCTGTTTGGTCTTTGCCACCGTGCTGCAGCTCAGTTTCAGGGTCTTGGCAATCTTCCTGTAGCCTAGGCCATCTTTATGTAGAGCAACAATTCTTTTTTTCAGATCCTCAGAGAGTTCTATGCCATGAGGTGCCATGTTGAATTTCCAATGACCAGTATGAGAGAGTGAGAGCGATAACACCAAGTTTAACACACCTTCTCCCCATTCACACCTGAGACCTTGTAATACTAACGAGTCGCATGACAACGGGGAGGAAAAATGGCTAATTGGACCAAATTTGGACATTTTCACTTAGGTGTGTACTCACTTTTGTTGACAGCGGTTTAGACAATAATGACTGTGCGTTGAGTTATTTTGAGGGGACAGCAAATTTACACTGTTATACAAGCTGTACACTCACTACTTTACATTGTAGCAAAGTGTCACTTCTTCAGTGTTGTCACATGAAAAGATAAAATTATTATTATTATTATTATTATTATTATTATACAGGATTTATATAGCTGTATATATATTATACAGGATAAAATATAAATATATATTATATAGGATTTATATACAGGATATTAAATACATTTATATATATATATATATATATATATATATATATATATATATATATATATAAAATAAAATATTTACAAAAATATAACATGGTGTACTCACTTTTGTGAGGTACTGTATGTTAATTTAGGTCATATAGAGTATATAAGATGAGTACTAGTCCCATGGAGCTGGATAACACAAGGGTGTGCTTATACTGTGAGGAGTTTATGAATGGACACGCTGATCATTAGGGATGAGCCAAACACCCCCCGGTTCGGGTTTCAGCAGAACATGCGAACAGGCAAAGAATTTGTTTGAACAAACGAACACCGTTAAAGTCTATGGGACACGAATGTGAAAAATCAAAAGTACTAATTTTAAGGGTTAATATGCAAGTTATTGTCAT
The DNA here is from genome assembly GCF_042186555.1 of Aquarana catesbeiana. Lineage (NCBI taxonomy): Eukaryota > Metazoa > Chordata > Amphibia > Anura > Ranidae > Aquarana > Aquarana catesbeiana. Next base: position 635,163,838 of record NC_133325.1, read on the forward strand.
AAAAAGTGTTTGGGGACCTGGATCTTGCCCCAGGAGACATGTATCAATGCAAAAAAAGTTTTAAAAATGTTTTTTTTCAGGAGAAGTGATTTTAATAATGCTTAAAATGAAACAATAAAAGTGAAATATTCCTTTAAATTTCGTACCTGGGAGGGTGTCTATAGTATGTCTGTAAAGTGGCGCATTTTTCCCATGTTTAGAACAGTCCCTGCACAAAATGACATTTCTAAAGGAAAAAAAGTAATTTAAAACTACTATAATGAATTGTCGGGTCCTGGCAATACAGATAAAAGTAATTGAAAAAAATAGCATTAGATCCCCCCCAGTCCATTACCAGGCCCTTTGGGTCTGGTATGAATATTAAGGGGAACCCTGAAGCAAAATTTAAAAAATTAATTGCGTGGCGGTCCCCCTAAATTCCCAAATTCCATACCAGACCCTTCAGATCTGGTATGGATATTAAGGGGAACCCTGCGCCAATTTTTTTTTTTAAATGGCGTAGGGGTCCCACTCAAAATCCATACCAGACCCTTCATGTCTGGTATGGATTTTAAGAGGAACCCCGTGCCAAAATAAAAAAAAATGATGTGGGGGTCCCACCAAAAATCCATACCAGACCCTTATCCTAGCATGCAACCTGACAGGCCACAGGAAAAGGGGGGGGGATGAGAGAGCGCCCCCCTCCTTAACCACACCAGGTCACATGCCCTTAACATGGGGAGGGTGCTTTGGGGTAGCCCCCCAAAGCACCTTGTCCCCATGTTGATGGGGACAAGGGCCTCATCCCCACAACCCTTGCCTGGTGGTTGTGGGGGTATGTGGGTGGGGGGCTTATAGGAATCTAGAAGCCCCCTTTAGCAAGGGGACCCCAATATCCCGGCCCCCCATTTGAAATGTTAACGGATACATTGTACCCATACCATTTCAAAAAAAGTGTAAAAATGTTAAAAAAACAAGACACACCTTTTGACAAGTCCTTTATTAAAAAATAAAAAAACAAAAATGTCCCACAAAGTCCAATCACCTTCTTCTATGGCTCTGCCGATGGACCGAAAAATAAAATAAAAACTTAATAAATACCCCAAAGCACCCTCCATATATTGAGGGCATGTGGCCTGGTACGGTTCAGGAGGGGGGGCTCTCTCTCGTCCCTCCTCTTTTCCTGTGGCCTGCCAGGTTGCGTGCTTGGATAAGGGTCTGGCATGGATTTTTGGGGGGACCCGCAAAACATTTTTTTATTTTGGTGTGGGGTTCCCCTTAAAATCCATACCAGATCTTAAGGGTCTGGTATGGATTTTGAGGGGGACCCCTACACCATTTTTTTTTTAAATTGGCGCAGGGTTCCCCTTAATATCCATACCAGACCTGAAGGGCCTGGTATGGAATTTGGGGGACCCCCATGCAATTTTTTTTTTTAATTTTGGTTCAGGGTTCTCCTTAATATTCATACCAGACCCAAAGGGCCTGGTAATGGACTGGGGGATCCCATGCCATTTTTTCAATGACTTTTATCTGTATTGCCGGGATCCGACAATTCATTATAGCTGCGAGTAGTTTTAAATTACTTTTTTTCCTTTAGAAATGTCATTTTCTGCAGGGACTGTTCTAAACACGGATAAAATGTGCCACTTTACAGGCATACTATAGACACCCCCCAGATATGAAATGTAAAGGAATATTTCACTTTTATTGTTTCACTTTAAGCATTATTAAAATCACTGCTCCCGAAAAAATAGCCGTTTTTAAAACTTTTTTTTGCATTGATACATGTCCCCTAGGGCAGGACCCAGGTCCCCAAACACTTTTCATGACAATACCATGCATATAAGCCTTTAAAATTAGCACTTTTGATTTCTCCCATAGACTTCTAAAGGGTGTTCCGCGGCTTTCAAATTTGCCGCAGACACCCCAAATTGTTCGCTATTCGACGAACAGGCGAACACTCAATGGTCGAGTCGCGGCTCATCCCTACTGATCATAAAGATTCTGTGCCCTACATTGAGAAAACTGTGTGGGCCTTTTAGTTTATATGTACTTTTACTGGCACTAGGGTCTTGGATTGATATTAGGCTTGTAGAGGACTTTATTTACTATAGGACAGTATATTATTATTATTATTATGATTATTATTATTAATATTATTATTACATGCATTTTATTTGAGTATTTTGACACTTTATATTGTACTGCAACAACATGGGTTTTGTTTATTGCCACCCTATATAAGACTTTGTTCTTATTTGTTTCAATATCAAATACCTAACCTTTTTTCCCTGTAACAGTGATGGACATATAACTTGGGCAAATATTTTTTTAAGTTTAAAGTCTGCTTGTAATGATATGTTACAGGAAGTTTATGAAATTCTGCCCTACTTTCCCACTGTAGTACAGTGACAGAATTTCAGGTTTTTGATAGGCAGAAAGTTCTCCCTAGTCAGGAGAAAGAGCTCCTGTTAGTGTGTGAAGGTCATTCTGCAAGAGGTAATAAAAAAAGAAGTATGCGCTCCTCCGGGGAAGCAAAAGACTTAGCCTTAATGGAGAAATGTGTGTGATATTGAAGGAAAATAGATTTTCCTGTATGTAACTGTGACTTCCTGGGAAGTAACAGCATTGTAGCAGATTGATTTGTAAATTTTGATCTACACTATATATTGAAATTTTTAAACATAATCCTTCAATGTCTGCCAGACGTATATGTTCATGATTCTGTCATTGTTAGCTCCAGTAACAGTGTTCATTATACACTGTATTCTTTGTTTGTGGTTTACAGAGCATGATGTGGTATACAAAACACAATGTTTGTTCCTAAGCTGGATAGAGTGTGCTGCTTTTCAATTTTTAAGACAGGAGGTTACAAAAGAGTATAGAAAGCTTTAGAGCAAATGGAAAGTACAGTGACATCCACATTTAGGTCCTTCAGTAATGCACTTATTCTTGCTTTATTGCTGGGGTCTTCACATGCACCGAAGCATGTTAAATGGTATTTAAATATCTAAAGCCAAAACATGTTTTTTTACATGTTGGATAGATTAGGAAATGATTGAAAGACCTGTTAGTTTTTATTTTTTGTTATCTTGTCCTATCAGGGATATTTCCCCTCACTTTTTGTCCCATAGGCACATCAAGATATGAGAGGAAGTCTTTCTCCAAAGTGAGGAATGAGTGGACTAGGCAAAGTTTGATTACTTGGATGTTCAGTAAACCCTTTGTGAAGTCTACAAACCCACAAATGTGTTGAACTCAGTTGAAGTCTATGTGAAGCAAATCTTTTACTTTGTTTCTGCTTTTTTTCAGGGCTAATATGCAAGTTTTTGTTAAAAAATTTTGCAAGGGTAGCAGGGATCTGCCATTGTTTACATGTACCAATACACAAAAAAGGCTTAAAAATACAGTTTAATGGGGAATGGGTCTTTTAATGCGGCTTGAGGGCAGGGCCGCTGATAGGCCAGTTCAACTGGCCCTGTTGTACCGGGCCTAACCAGCAGGGGGGCTCGGGCAACCTGAGCAGATAAGTAATTTAATGGTAAAAAAAAAAAATCCTCCAACCATGACCGATCAGAGTCCCTTAATGTTTTTTTTTGCTGATAGCTATGTTCTTGAATAGGTGGCGACAGGGGAGGGACTATTTCTTGTATTTTGGGCATGGAAGAATGCCTCTTCTGCGCCCGCTCCTCATGCTGGCTCAAGTCCCAGCCAGCGCGTCCTCTGTAGTACAGTCTCCCTGGTGCTGTGGAGTGATTCCTCGCTCTCCGTGTGAGAAGTAGCAGTGAGCAACTCAGGTGAGCAGCGGCGGCAGAGGACATCGGCATCAGCAGAGGCATTCCATCTGACTAGTTTGTGGACCCTCAATGCCCTTGGCGGCATGGGTGGCAGTGTCTGCAGCACAATATGGCATTGGTGGCATGGCATGGGGGGCACTGTCTGCAGTACATTATGGCATTGTCGGCATAGGTAGCACTGTCTCTGCTGTACATTATGGTATTGGAATGTCCAGCTGTCAAGACGCTGATCATCACCATTACTAGTAAAAATAAATAAAAAATACATAAATACATCAAATAGTTTGTAGATGCTATAACTTTTGCGCAAACCAATCAATAAACGCTTTTTGGAATTTTTTTTTACAAAAAATATGTTGCAGAATACATATTGGCCTAAACTATTGAAGAAATTTCATTTGTTGCATTTTTTATTGGATAAGTTTTATTGCAGAAAGTAAAAAATATAGTTTTTTTTCAAAATTGTTTTTATTTTTTTGTTTAGAAACGCAAAAAGTAAAAACCGCAGAGGTGACCAAATACCACCAAAAGAAAGCTCTATTTGTGGGGGAAAAAATTACATACATTTTATTTGAGTACAGAGTCACATGACCAAGCAATTGTCAGTTAAAATATCACAGTGCTGTATCGCAAAAAATGGCCTGGTCATGAAGGGGGTAAATCTTCCAGAGGGCAAGTGGCCTTTCTGTGTTGCTGTTTGTTATCAAATCTTCTTTCACATGGGGTGGAATCTGCTTGTTCAGCAGGGGATCTGTCCACTGATCCCCCACTGAGCGGAGTGGGCAGATGACAGCTCCATTTTCACTCAGCTTATGCAGAGCGGACACGGACACAGTCTGCTCTGCTCTAAGGTAGGCTGGTATAAACAAACCGGCTATCTCTTTACACCCGATTGCCCTCCAATCCACTAGATGGAGGGGAACAGATCCCTTTTTGTTTTTTTTGTGGATCAGATTGAAGGTAGGTGGGTGTAAATGGACACAAGTCTGTTTAGATCTATCCCTCTATAGTAGTGAATGAAGGATCAAATCAGGTCTGCCTGAAAAATAGACAGGCGGATGTGATCAGCCCAGTTGTTTGACCCAACTTCCAACCTTTTCCTTTTAACCGCAGTACATTTACTGTGGCAGGGTGACACACACATGCAGGCTGGATCATATGTACGTCGTCCATCCTGTTCTGGGTTAGGGATGCACATGCATGCGCCTGCTGCTAACCCACTCTGTCACTGGCTAGTGTATGAGGCCTGAGTTCCCATCACCACTGTTTTAAAATGGGGTAGGCAGGGCTCAAAAATTCAAGTCCTGAGCTAATAGCCAGGCCTCAGGGGTTACAGTGCCCCACTCAATCCCTACCCTGCCCAATCCCGCCCTGCCCCTAAACACGCCCTCATAAGTTATCTCATGAAATGACACTTAAATGTTTTATGCAAAAATAAGTTACAAAAATAAATATTAACAACAACTTTATCAGTGCAGCCTCACTTTTGCCCCTCAATGCAGCCTCACCTGTGCCCCTCAATGCAGCCTAACCTGTGCTTCTCAATGCAGCCTCACCTGTGCTCATCAATTCAGCCTCACCTGTGCTCATCAATGCAGCCTCACCTGTGCCCACCTTTGCAGACACACTGTGCCCACTATTGCAGCCTCACTGTGCCCACTATTGCAGCCTCACTGTGCCCGTTGCAGCCACACTGTGCCCTTTGCAGCCTCACTGCGCCTGTTGCAGCCTCACTGTGCCCGTTGCAGCCTCACTGTGCCCATTGCAACCACACTGTGCCCGTTGCAACCACACTGTGCCCATTGCAGCCTCACCGTGCCCATTGCAGCCTCACCGTGCCCATTGCAACCATACTGTGCCCATATCAGCCTCACTGTGCCCATATCAGCCTCACGGTGCCCAATGCAGTCTCACTGTGCCCATTGCAGTCTCACTGTGCCCATTGCAGTCTCACTGTGCCAATTGCAGCCTCACTGTGCCCATTGCAACCACACTGTGCCCATATCAGCCTCACTGTGCCCATTGCAGTCTCACTGTGCCCATTGCAACCACACTGTGCCCATTGCAGTCTCACTGTGCCCATTGCAGTCTCACTGTGCCCATTGCAGCCACACTGTGCCCATTGCAGCCACACTGTGCCCATTGTAGTCTCACTGTGCCAATTGCAGCCTCACTGTGCCCATTGCAACCACACTGTGCCAATATCAGGCTCACTGTGCCCATTGCAGTCTCACTGTGCCCATTGCAACCACACCGTGCCCATTGCAGTCTCGCTGTGCCCATTGCAGTCTCACTGTGCCCATTTCAGTCTCACTGTGCCCATTGCAGCCACACTGTGCCCATATCATCCTCACTGTGCCCATTTCAGTCTCACTGTGCCCATTGCAGCCTCACTGTGCCCATTGCAGCCTTGCCTGGGAAGAGGAGTGCATGGCTGGAGGAAGAGGAGAGCCGCAGGATAGCACGTTGTTACCAGCGCTTACATTATAATTCGTCTTTGCTCTGCTCAACACAGCCCCGCCTCCTCCTGACCCATGCCTGTGATAGATAGAACACCTCCCAGCATTCAACCAGCGTTCTGTCTATCACAGGCATGGGTCAGGCGGAGGTGGGGCTGTGTCGAGCAGAGTGAAGACAATTATAATGTAAGCGTCGGTAACAGCGTGCTATCCCATGGCTCTCCTCTCCCTCCCTGGGGTGATCGCTGGGAGAACAGCTCCTGATCAACCCCGCCGGTGGTGCTCTCCCCCCCTCTCCCAGGCAGGCAGCCCAACTCGAAAACCCTCATTTTCCACTCGCAAAATGCAAGTAGGCGAGTGGAAAATTTGAGGGCTGTGGTAGGGATAGCACTGGCAGCAATTTATTCCAGAGCCACCCCAGTGCCATTTCAAAACAGCTAGTTTAGCCTCAGAATTTCCTTTGTGTCCCCATTTGGATTTAGTGCTAGAATCACCGGCTTTCTGTGAAAGCCAGGATCTAACACTAAGCCCAGAAGCTGAAAACATATTTTCCTGTGCCTCAAATTGTGCTACACAGCATTCCATAGGAGTGCCTGTAGCAGACCACTGTGTGTCCCAGCTTCTGCAGTCTCCTGGGATCTGTGAAGCTTTTACATGAATAAATAAAAGCTCATCAAAAGCTGATCATTGTAAGCACCCTCTCACTGGTAAATGGTTTGTCATCTCTGTAAACTGATACATCTGCATCAGAGCTTTTGAAAGACAAAAGACTTACTAGCTAGATCACCATATGAAAATAAGGGAAAGAGGCTTAAAAAGAAAACTAATGCAGATACCACATCTAAGAATTGGTAAGCTGCAATATAATAAAGGTTTGTTTTTGGGTTTAATACTGCTTTAAATATATTTGCTGATTTATAGGAAATTAAATGTTTTATTTACTGATGAGAATGCATCATTGCACTACAGCAGTATTACACCTTGTTCATACTAGTGGCTTGGGGGAGGCGGTAAAACCATGTTGTTAAACCATGCTTTATAATGCCCTCTACCCCCTCCCCCTTTGGATGCAGAAGCAGTGGCCAGCTTCTACATATGTAGCAGCCATGGCAGGAATTATACCTCGTTTTGCATCTAACGAGCACAACCACTGGCAGAACATTGCCCATTCAATTGAATTTGAATGCTGTTCAACCATCCTCCAGTGCACCCGGTTTGCGGCAAGGCATAGTGGTGGAGGATGAGGGGGCACTATGTGTGCCACATTACTATTCTACCCAAAGGTGTCCCAGGTCTGTTAAAATCCTATATAGTTTATATAATTAAAACAATTTTCTGTGCGCTGCTAAAGTGTTTGGGTTTGGCTTGAAGAAAAAGTGGCAACCCTAGTGGTGTGGCATTTAGGGGATTAAAATTTCAAATTTCTGTGAATTGCCTCAGAAAAGCAATCTGAGTAAGGATCTATTTTTGAAGGAGCTGCTGCTGGTGTGAACAAGTCCATAGAGTGTTGTCACAAGTTAAAGTGACACTAAACTCTAGTTCTATTCAAGTATGTATTCTTAACTTAAAGTCCCGTCATCCTCTTACAGCAAAAGTGGATAGGAGAGCTTTGGGAGCTCGCAGAGGATGTTACATGGAGGCAGAAAACCACAGTTAGAAACAATTTCAGGAAAAATAGATTACAGGTCCATTAAGTAGTGGATATGTATGCTTTTGATTTTGAACGACCGTTTTTGAGCTGATAGTATCTTAAGACACTGGGTGCCATTCTTGAAACAATATCTACCGCTTTAAGAGCAGTGGTAAAAAAGCTCATAGCATTTTTCTATTTTTTTTTTTACCAGTCAGCAAAAAACATTAGTAAAAAATGGCCAGCGTTATTCCATTGAAATATGCAATATTTTTCTCATGAAACCAATTGGTATTTTATTATTGCATGCAATTTTTAGGAAAATGTGTCATCGCCCAATACCGCATACAATATGCTTTAGTGAATGGAGCCCATGATCACATTGAGGTGGAGTGAGCGATAAGCTCCTATGGGCATTTTTACTTAGATATGACCCAAATTTGGGATTCTGGCTGTGTTTATTGAGAACAAGAATCTTATCTCCCTGTTTCAGGTCAATCCAAAAATGTATCCACACAAGTCTGGATTTCTGAAGCGCAAGGAGAGAAAAGAGGAAGAACAAGAAAAATTATAGAAGAAAAAATCTAATATTTTACTATTTTAAGAAGCCAGAAACTACCCAGGAACATAATGTTGAACAGAAAGCATCCTCAGAATGAGATATGGACATTAGGTCAGACATAGTTGAGGGCCATTCTCAACATTGTGAGCTGCTCACTATATCTGAAGATTTGCAAGAAGAGGGTATGCCTGCCTTTGAAATTTAAAACTGCTCCACTGAGAGTGTTTTACCTGAGGAAAGTGTGTCCTCATGCACCCAGTCTGCTGCAAGTATAGAAGATACCTACTCCATTGTATATCCCTTTGAAATTTTGAGCGATTTAGAAACTTCATGCAGCTCCTCTTTTGCCTCAAGTTCTACAGATCCTGTTCCTATAGATTTGTGTGAAGTAGATTGGAAAGATCCAGCACTGTGTCCAGAAAATCTTCAAAACAAATAAAGAGAGCAAATTGTGCTTTCTGGATTGAAGACTGAAGAGGAGCTGAAAAAATAGCACGTCGTATGACTTTGGACAGCGATGGACGTTCATTTACGGAGTATCTTTTATATGCAAAATTCTCAAATGGACGTGAGAGGATTTTAAGAGACTGGCTTCGTTGGAGTGATTCCAAACATGTTTTATACTGCATCACTTGCAGAGCTTTTTCTTCAAATTAGTACCATAGGAAGGATGGAAGTATACTATGTAGGAGATAAGGCTTTGACCCTTCCAAAAACACATGGCATCAACTTTATACACGATTGCCAGAGCATGAACGTTCTGCTCAACACCAAAAGCACTACTTAAGTTGGCAAACTTTACAGAGGTCCATAGGCGGACAAGGTGTGGACTTTGAGATGCAAAGAAATTTGGCAAGAGAAGCAGAAAACTTTGCACCTCTCTTGGAAAGGCTTCTTCATGTTACCTTATTTTTGGCCTCACGGAATCTGACTTTTAGAGGATGCTCTCAATGAATTGGAGACATTCAAAATGGTAATTTCCTTGGAACTCTTGAACTTGTTGCCAAATATGATAGTGTATTTAGTGAGCACTTGGAAAAAGTGAACAAAGCCAGGAAAAAGGAAAGTGTCTACCTGCACATTATCTGTCATCAGCCACACAAAACAAATTAATCGATGTATGTGGAAGACGTGTTTTGAATGTCATGCTTTCTGAAGAGCAACAACCAATTTATTTCTCAGTGATTTGTGATGCAACACCAGATATATCGCATATGGAACAGAATGTTATTATTCTGCGATATGTGCACAGAGATCTTGTGAAAAGAAAATGGGGCATTCAAGAAAGGTTCCTGGAATTCTTTGATTTCTTTGAGAAGACTGGTGAAGAAATTGCTGAAATAATGCTATCAAGATTGTGTGAACATGGCAAGGATATGATAACGGAGCCAACATGTCATGAAAAATTAAAGGTGTAAGATTTAGAACCCAACAAAAGTATCCAGCAGCCTTGTTTAGTCCATGTGCAGCACACTCGTTAAATATGGTTGGTGTACATGCAGCTTTAAGTTCCCCTGAAATGAAGACCTTCTTTGGGAGTGTAAATAGGCTGTATGTTCTATTCAGCAGCAGTCCTAAGAGATTGAACTCTTTGTTAGATGAAGTTGGTGGTTCTTTACATGGCCTTAGTGACACCAGATAGTTCCAGGATTGAAGCAGTAAGGCCAATCGCACAAAAGCTTCCAAGTATTCTGAAAGCTTTGGAAAGTGCTGGAAAGTAAAAAACTGACAAGTGCTGCACACTTGGAAGCAGAAGGGCTGCTAGATTATTTCTCCTTTTTCCGTGCAATTGTTCTGAATACATTCTGGGTCAAGGTCTTGCAAAGTTTTGAGGAATGGAATAAAATCCTTCAGTCAAGGTCTGTTTCTATTGACATAGGTGCAGCCAACATCAGGACTTTGGACTCCATGGAGATTCCCAAGGAGCTACTGAATGCTCACCAGCTTCGTAAAAAGAAGGCTGATAAAAAATCTGGATGTCGAAAATTTTTTCAAAGTCAATATATTCTACCCAGCAATGAATGTCATACTTTCAGACCTGGATCAAAGATTTAAATCAATGGAAGGGGGGCGTGGCTTGATGCATGGAGTGAGAGGGCGTGCAGTGCTTCAGCTCCTGGACACCTCGGCTTCTCAGGGCTTCTCCACCTCAACCTCGGCTGTTTCCTCAGTCCATATGGGGAAAGATAAGTACAGGGACCAGAAGGGAATGGGGGGATCCCATCCTGGAGAGGATTTAGGGCACTTTTTTACATGATCCTCAGCTGCGGCCCAGCGCCGGCCGGGATCCAAGATGGGATCCGTCTCCAGCCCGCTCTGAGTCAGCCCTGGACTCTCTGGCCAGATCCCAGGCACCTCACTTTGTCCCTGCGACACAGGATGGCTCCCCCAGGCTCCCCAGAAGCTGTTCCAACACTTCCCTGGGCTCTGAGGAGGGATGGGATTTAGAAACCCAGATGAGATCACTGCATAGCTACATGCAATCTCTCCCTACTAAGGCTAACTTTGAACAGTGTGTTCATCGCATAGAGAAAACCTACAAGCAGCAGATCTCTGAGCTTAAAAGAGACATTGGTATACGTTTTGAGGATCTAGAAGCCACCACTGAGGCTCTCCATACCTCAGTGCAGGCACATGAGGAAATACTTAACTTCCACACAGTCATGATGCAACACCTAGCGTATCAGCAAGATGACATCAAAAACAGAAATAGGCGTAATAATATTCGCATACGCGGCATACCTGAATCCGTGGAATCCAAGGATTTAAAAGCGGTGGTGACGGCCATCTTCAACCAGCTTTTACAATTGCCCAAGGATAATCCCCTTGAACTTGACCAGATCCACAGGACCTCAGGCGCCAGGAACTCTGATCCCTCATTTGTCCGTGACACGCTCTGCAGAGTGCACTTCTATAATATTAAGGAATCCATTATGCGTGCCGCCAGCACTCAGGACTTTATTCTTTTCAATACCACCCCTGTGATGTTGTTGCCTGATCTTTCACGCTTAACTCTCACTATGCGGAAAGCTCGAAAACCTCTCACACAGCTACTTCAGTCACGTCACCTGAAATATCAATGGTGTTTCCCCTTCCAATTGCGGGTGCATCAAGACGGTAAGACTGCCATTTTCCGCACGTTGGGTGATCTCCCCACATTCCTTAGCACCCTGGAACTGCCTCATGTTTCTATACCTGACAGGCCCTTCCATCCTTCTACACCTGGCCTGCCATACATACCTCAGTGGCAAAAACAAAGCCACAAACACCGCCCTGGATCCTCTTCTCGCACAGACCCTGACGATTGATGTTCTCCAGACTGGCTGGTCGTTTATCTTTTTCTTTTTGATAGCAGGAACACCTCCTGTGTCAACTTGGAATTCTTGAAGATTTACCGCTCCAAGACTTTCCTGTTGTTCTTCTCCTATCCACATACCTTCCGGGTAGTTGTTGTTGTTTACCGTTATCCTTACTTGGAAGGTTTCATCCTTTTTTTTTACCCACGTTGGGTTTTTTTTTCTTCAGAAGACATCAGGTTCTTCAGTTTAAAGCTGGAAAGATGGACTCAAGGAACTTACCCTAAATCATCAGTCTCGTCTCTTGCAACTACTGCCCTCCTCATTTGCCTCAACACTGGGCCCTAAGAGCAATTAGCTCCTTCATATTGGAGGCTTTCATCTGCTGACCTTGAATTTCTATCTATTTTTTTTTTCTTCTTCTTTTTTCTCCTTTTCAGGGACATGTGCGCCTGTTTGCATCTCACAATTGCTTTCATGACAAGCATAACTGTCTCCAGTATCTCGTTACCTCATGTACCACTCCAATGTTATATTTTATTGTTTATAACTTTTTTTTTTTCCAATACAGCTCTCCCATGCTAACCACTAACCCCCCTTAGGAAAATTTGGTGCTTATACTTGGCACCGTACTCTGGTTTATAGATGTTCCCCATTATACATTCTTATGTATTTTGTATTTCTGCATTATTGATTACATGGCACCACCTAGTGGCCTATTTTTGTATATTCAGTTTATTTGTTTTTCTACTGCTGTCAGGGTCCCAGCTTTCTACACCAGATCTCAACAAAACGTATAGCTTTGCTACTCTAGTTATGGGACTCCTCCTCTCTCTTTTTCCTTGTCTTTTTCTGCTACTACTCTCTTGTCTTACGTGCCTCCTTCTATTTGTGACCTAACCTCTCCCCTCTTACTTCCTCCCCCCCCCTCCCCCCCTTCTGCTGGCTGGAACTGTCACACGAGGGACTCCCTTTGTTTCATTTTCTTTATCATTCCTAATCCGCTCTCCCCAAAATGGCTGCTACTCCACCCCTTAATCTAGCCTCCTACAATTGTAGAGGCTTTAACACCCCAGAGAAATGTAGCCAGATTCTCTACCATTTTCCCAAAAAAAGAACCAACATTCTCCTTCTGCAGGAAACCCACTTCCATTCTGGCTCAACACCCACGATACGTAATCGTTACTACACTTCCTGGTTCCATAGTACCAATCCGATAGCTAAACCCAAAGTGGTTTCTATCGCATTTCATAGGTCTTTTCATCCTGAAGTTCTTGAATCCTGTATTGATGATAATGGTCGTTTTGTGTTTCTTAAATTAAAATTTAATAATTTTCTTTTTACAGTTGCCAATATAAACGCCCCCAATACTGACCAGGCTGGTTTCCTATCTTCCTCTCTCACCAGACTAGCCTCCTTTGGAGGTCCTTGGAGGTTATCGTTGGAGGTGACTTCATGGTGGCTCTATTGGCATCTGCCAACACTTCTACAGGTAAGTCTTCTATAACCACAACCTAACTCTCTCACATTAAGTCCCTTCTACATTCTCATCATTTAGTGGACGTGTGGCATATACACCATCCTATCGACAGAGATTTCACCTATTTTTCCATAGCTCACAACTCCTACAGTAGATTAGATTATTTCCTAATCTCACAATCCCTCTTAGATACCCTACTACAGACCTCCCTGGGGCATGCCCTTTGGTCTGACCATTCCCCGGTATACTTATCCTTTGCTCAACCCCACAATCACGTAGAGGGAATTCTTGGCGTCTTAACGACAACCTTCTGCAAGACTCAATATGTGTCGCTGAAGTTACTAAAGCGATCCAAATTTTTCGATCCGATCATATAGCAGATACCACCACTCCACTTAACCAGTGGGAGTATCTGAAATTTGTTGTCTGGGGTGTCCTTATACAAAACACCTCTCATTTAAAAAAAATTAGATTGGATGACATACGACGCCTCCTGACCACCATTTTGGATCTGGAATCCCTTCACAAACAAACCTTGGATCCCTCTACTTTTGTTACTCTCTCTAACTCCCGCCATGATCTCCTCCAATTACTAGACTCTCACTCTCTAATAGCTAGGGACCGTGCCCGCAAATCTTATTACTCTATAGCCAACAAATGTGGTCAACACCTAGCATGGGTCATCCATCCTAGAGCGTCACGTCACCCCATTCCCTTCATCACGAAACCAGACCAGACCAATGTCTTTGATTGCAAAGGCATTTCCTCATCATTTAAAGACTTTTATTCTCAATTATATAACCTCCCGCAAATGACTCCGCCCAGTCCTGTGCCTCCTTCCCAGGACCCAATGCAGACTTATATAATGGAGACGGCCTTGCCTAGGATCGACCCCCAGGAATCCGCAGATCTAGATGGTCCTCTGATGGAGCCGGAATTCCTGGGCGTCATCAAGGGGCTAAAACCGGGCAAGTGCCCTGGCCCCGATGGCTACACCCCGAGGTTTTACAAAACCTTGGTGCCTTTGCTGGTTCCTTTCCTAACTAGGACCTTTAATTCCATTGATGACACTACTCTCCCCTCCAAAGAACTTTTATCAGCTAATATATCCATTTTGCTGAAACCTAATAAAGATCCTTCCCAACGCAGCAGTTATCGTCCTATCTCATTATTAAATATTGATCTTAAACTTTTTGCCAAAATCCTTGCTAATCGTCTCTCCCCCTCTCTCCCAGGGATCATATATAGAGATCAGGTTGGCTTTGTTCCGGGTAGGGAGGCACGAGACAACACTGCCAAAACTATTCACCTCATCTCATAGTCTCAACGCCACCATCAACAGGTCTGCCTTCTTTCCTTTGACGCCGAGAAGGCATTTGACCGGGTCAACTGGCACTTCTTGAAACTTTCCCTCAAACAAATTGGGTTGGGATCCCCCTTTATTTCCAAAATTATGTCACTTTACTCTCACCCCTCGGCATCGGTCTTGGTAATGGTACTTCATCAGCAGCGTTTGACACTCGCCAGGGCTGCTCCCTTTCTCCCCTTCTTTTTGTAATTGTGATGGAACACTTGGCGTGTGCCATTCACCAAAATGATTCCATACAAGGCATCCACACGCCTTCTGCTCACCACAAGCTTTCATTGTATGCGGATGACTTACTTATTTATTCCCGCCATCCCCATATAACTCTCCCTTCCCTTTTTCTGGAATTCCAACGCTTTGGAAAACTAAGCGATTTTAAACTCAATATCTCCAAGATAGAGGCTCTTAACATCTCTCTCCCTGCATCTACCATGTCCTCACTCCACTCCAACTATTCTTTTCACTGGCAGACCAAGGGCATCACTTATCTAGGAGTAATAATTCCGGTCAACCTTTCCAACCTCTTTACATTAAATTATATTCCCCTCCTTTCCCGTCTCCGAAAAGACCTAGCTTCCTGGGGGGACAAAACTATACCCTGGTTTGGAAGCATTAATACCCTCGAGATGGACACTTTGCCCAAACTTCTATATCTATATCAGACCATACCAGTCACCATACCTAAATCCTTCTTCTCCGCCCTACGTTCCCTTTCCATCCATTTTCTGTGGAATAAAGATTTATCTCCAATCAAATACAAACTACTCATGGCCAAAACTGCAGGGCGGCACAGGCTTACCAGATTATGAGTTATATTACAAAGCCACATTGATGGCTCGTATCCTAGAATGGTTCCCATGACCCTTTCAGAAAGCCTCGGTTATGGGTGAACAGGATATGTCTCCCGTTGATTTAAGGGCTCTCCTGTGGGGCTATATGGGCAGTTTATCGACTTTAGCCAACTCCTCTCCACTAACCACAGCTGACCTTGTGCTCTGGTATAGAAGAGGGTTATGTGAGATCCTGTCTTCGGATCCATCCCCCTTATCATCACTTTTTGATAAACCAGCCTTTCCACAAGGTATAGGGGCCCATGCATTAGGTTCCTTCCTCCGCACTTCCTGGCCACAAGCTCATTCCTTCATTCATGTGGACAACGGAACTCCTAATATTCCGACAGGAACCCAGGACTGCCTCACCTCCCTACACCTAACAACCTTCACTAAACACTTATTTAGTTCCTCTCAGACTCATCGCCCACTGACTGAATTTGAACACCTAGGATCCCTTCAAGAATTACCTAGACATTTACTTTCACATATTTACAGTCTGATCCAAGCCCTTACACAAAATGACTTACCCATTTACACTAGAATGTGGTCGGCAGATTTGGGAAAGACCATCTCCAGAGCGGAATGGCAGACTGCATTCCATTTCGCACACAAGTCTTCAGTCTCATGTTACTCACAAGAGAAAAATTTTAAGGTTATGTCAAGATGGTACAGGGACCCCGCTACACTACGAAAAATATTTCCCTCAACTCCGTCTACCTGTTGGCGATGCACTGCAGCAACAGGTACATACCTTCATGTCTGGTGGGAGTGTGATCGGATCCAACCCTTCTGGAAACAGGCTTCCCAGGTATATGAAAAGATTTATGATGATCCTTTGCAACTGACTCCTGAAATAGCTCTTCTCTCTATCCTACCAGGTTCAATAACTTCTCAAAAATGTTGTCTACTACGCTTTTTCCTGTCTGCTGCTCACCAACTCATACCTCTCTTTTGGAAGACAACTACTATACCCCCTCTAGCTCTATGGACCTCTACCATGAATGATATTATGTGTAAGGAGGAGATGTTAGCGCAAGACAATGATACCTATGATAAATTTACAGTACTATGGTCAGTCTGGCGACACTTCTCCTCAGATACACTGGTTACGATACTCTCTTCCTCCCTGAATCCAGCTCCCTCTATAATCTGAACTTGTCTAAACCCTGATACAGACATCACTGACAAACCGGAGTCCTTCCTCCCCGTTTCACACCAGCAGACCCCCCTTTCCCTCCCACCTCTTCCTCTCCCTTACCTTTAACCTTCCTTCTCTCTCTTTCCTTCTCTTTATCTATCTTACTCTTTTATTGTTTGACATATCCTGATTACATGACATTTATTGCTTTTATTGCTGCCAGCATTGCTGTGGGCGATAGCCATTTGACCCGCTGGTTATCTTCGTACTGTACAACATTTTATGTCATCCGTGCTTTTCCTTTCTGTTAATTTATACTAATAAAAACATTTTCAACTCTAAATCAATGGAAGAACTCTGCAAGCTCTTTGCTCCCATCCTGAATCTGAGGACTCTTTCAGAAGAAGAACTGAAAACTTCAACAGAAATGCTGATTTCCACATACCGTGATGACTTTACTGAATCCCTACTAACAGAGCTACAGCACTTGCGGAAAATCTATGCAGAAAAATTTGCCAATAAGCTGGGTCCCTTGGAATTATTAAATTCAATTTATGAGTTGCAGCTTGAAGGGATTTTTGGAGAGGTTTGTATTGCCCTTAGAATTTTTGCTACCCTTCCACTCTCAGTTGCAGATGGAGAGAGAGCATTCAGCAAGTTAGCCTTGATAAAAACTATCTCCATTCAACAATGAGTGAGCAGCATCTGAACAGTCTGGCTCTTCTGTCCATTGAGCATGAACTTGCAAGACAGCTGAACTTTCGAGACCTTATAAATGAGTTTGCTGAAGCAAAGGTACAAAGAATGTCTGCTACAGATCTGTAACACCTTTGGCAAAGTGGGAAAGGACTAGTGAAACTGGTCAGCTTTTCTTTTTGACCCTGCTGCAATCTATTTCAGAGAGGGATTTTTCTGTGTCTGGACAGTGTTAACATTATGCAGTTTGGACACTTCCTTATAACATTCACATTGTTTTGGGGTAAAGCCATAAATATGTGTACATATGCAGGCTGTTAACTTGTACATTTTATGGCCACATGAGAGGCCGACATTACCACCTTTGCATGGAAGTGACTGGTCAAACTTTCTTTCAGTTTTAACCTGTGACTGTTCAATTTTTTGCTGATGCAGCTTTTGGCTTCAAGAGTATTGCAGCAGCACTCTGAACTTGGGTCGTTTGACTCCTGTTGTTTTTGGACCTGTTGGCGCACTTATGTTTACCCAGTTGTTTGCCTACTTTGAAAAACACCTGAAAACTATCTACAGTAAACTATCCTTAATGAGACCTAGCTTGTTGTTTTTTCCACCTTTTGTCAGGGCTGGCTCAGCCCTTTCTTCTCTAGGCTGGCCTCTCAGCTGTCGGCTAATTGCCAGCTCTCATCTCTCTCCACAGTTAACCAGCTGTTGTGGATCTGCTCATCAGTCCCGCCTATTTAAAGATCTCCAGCTCACTTCATTCCTGCCTTCACCTTGGTCACATCACAAGAAACCATCTCCTGCGTTCCTGTTTAAAGACTGGCTTTGCTGACATCCCTTCTGGCTCCTTATCCTGCTTGCTGTTCCTCTACGTGGATCCCTGACTTCTGGCCTGGCTGATTACCCGATCTGGTTACTGAACTCTGGCTTGGCTGATTACCCGATCTGGTTACTGAGCTCTGGCTTGGCTGACTACCTGATCCGGTTACTGGACTCTGGCTATGCTTTGACTAAGCTTACTCTATTTACCTTTTTTTATTCATAAACAAGTGTGATTTTACTGTACTTTTGTCTCGGTCTGGTTCATGGTTTCTGACACCTTTATCACTTGTTTAATCTCCCTAATTTTTTCAAAATACCACTTCATTTATTTGTTAATGGTTTTTATTACATATAGATATTAAAGAGGTCTGTTCTCATCTGAAAACAGCATTTCTTTTGTATAATCAAACTTATAACTGGATGGAGAAAAATAAATATCACTTGCAGACAAACCTGCACTTTGCTTCAAGGCGGGGTCTGGGGAGGGGCCAGGTGTGGGGCCAGGGGTGGGGCTGAAGGAGGGACCAGGGCGGGACCAGGGGTGGAGCTGAAGGGGGCCCCGTCAGGTAGACTGTACGGGGCCCCATGATTTCTATCAGTGGCCCTGCTTGAAGGTAACATTGAAAGCACACAAATCCTTTAAATGACATGCTTGGGAATGGTGTGGGATTCCCCCTAAGGTTAAAACCAAACCCTTATCTATGCATGCAGTTGGGTTGGCCAGAAAAGGAGGCTAGCAAGCACACAACCCCCCTCCTTTTACTATATCAGGAAACATGCCTTTCAACGGTGGGGGGTACCTTGACACAGGGAGTAGGGAATCTTGTTCCCATGTTGAGAGGATAAGTGTCCTATCCCTTGGGGAAAATGAAGTTGATGCAAATCAAAAATAGCACAGGGAAATTGGTATACTCCACACCAGATATAGCAAGATTATTTCAAAAGTATTATAGCACATTATACTCAGTAAGACCAGCCGGGGAACAAGTAAAAGAATTCGAAAGAAGAGGAAAGATACAAATTTATTTGAAAGAAGGCAGACTACTCAAATTAGTGGAGGAAAAACTGTTAGCTCTAGAGAGACCTATAACACAGGAAGAAATCTTTACAGCACTAAAGGATACAACTATGGGAAAGAGCCCAGGGTTGGGTGGATTTCCTGCTAGTTATTATGCAAAACGTAAGGACCAGTTGGCACCAAAATGATATTCATATCCAAACTCTCTAGTTAAGGGACTGAAATAAGGAAAGAATTACTGCTGGCTTATATTACAGTAATCTTTAAAGAAGATAAAGGTATAACTCACTGCTCAAGTTATTGACCAATATCACTATTAGATGCAGATACAAAGTTATACACTAAAATATTAGCTAATAGACTGAAGGGATTGATGCTGGGGTAGATACATACAGATCAAGTTGGGTTTATCCCTGAAAGGGAAGGAAGAGACAATGAGGTGAGAACATTGCTTCTCTCACAAAAAGTAAACAGAGAAAGGTCCCTAGTTCTATTCCTGTCAATGGATGCTGGAAAAATCTTTTGACAGGATGGAATGGGAATTCATGATGGCTACACTAAAAGAAATAGGAATAGGCCCAAAAATGATCCCATGGATAAAAACATTATATTAACAGCCAACAGTAGCAGTAAATATCAATGGAACCTTATCTCAAGCCTTCAAATTGTTCAATAGTACAAGGCAGGGATTCCCTCTTTCACCCCTGTTGTTTACATTATCATTGGAATCTCTGTTATCAACCATCAGGAACAGCATACAGTAGATATAAAAGGGTTGAGGATAGGAGAGGTGGAATATAAAGTGGTGGCATATGCGGATGATATCTTGTTTTATGTCTTGAGTCCTAGAACAACTCTACCAAATATAATGACATCACTGAAGTACTATGGAAAGCTATCACATTTAAAAATTAATCCTTCAAAATCAGAAATATTAAACATTAATATGATTAAGAAAGATGACCAATATTTACAAAAAGTGAAGACATGTGCATGATGAAAAAATAGTTTTGTTTTGTTTCGTTTAATCTAGCTATTTATGTCAAATTCGGTTGGTTTGTTCAATTCCTATTCAGCATTCGTATTTAGAATTAATATTCAGAATTAGTTTTTTATCTTTTTCTAATTTTCTTCCAATTTACTGATTTTTTTTAATTCAATTTGAATCGGTTGAATCGATAACTTTAGATTTTTCTTTTTTTTTCAATTTGAATGTGGCAAAATGAACAAACAAAAGAAAAATCTTCATCAAATGATTACAGTGACTCTTTAAATCACCTTTGGTTTAACAAAAACAGCATTATTTTGAAATGGAACTCTAATAGCAAACACAGTCTTTGATTACAGAAATACGTTTACAGTTAGAATTCAACTGATGTTCAATGTAAGATTTGATTCTAATTTCAATCTAAATATTGAAAAGTCGGATGAATTTAGTTTAGTTATTCGGAGCATTCGGTAAATTTTGTTTATACTGTAATTTGAGTATTCGGATCTATCTACAACTTCGAAAAAAGAAAAATTGTTTGCATATTTATTTGGAATGAAACAAACCATACATGTCTATAGAGGGGTTTCCATTCACATGGCACATATTTTATATAAATTAATACAAATGTTATTAAAAAAAAGTGCCCCATCCCTACATACTGTCCCACAGGAGGGATATGGAGTAACATAAACACACAGACACAATGTGATAAAGTCTTCCTTTAAAAAAAAGCAAATGATGTATTTACTGATGACATTTTATTGAATATGACAGACTCCCATATTTCTCTTCCAAAAATACAAAACGTGTTAAAGGTCTTTAGTGCCCTGTTGGGGTACAAAATACATTCTAAACAGAAGAGCTATCCTTTCATATCCTGTCCTCTCAACTCTCTCACTTGCAAGCCAACTATCCTTACCATCAATGCCAACATTTCATTAAATACCTAGGTAGCCATATTATTGCTAACTACTTATCACTTCATAATGCTAACTTCCCTTCCTTGTTTCAGGCAATCCACAAAATGCTGAGACAGTGGGACTCTTACAACATCTCTTTCCTGTGCAGGATTAAGGTTGTTTCCAAAGCATCAACCTTGGGTCAAAATTATGTAAAACCGGCACTGATGTGAAGAGTGTCTTCAGTTTATGGAAGGCTGGCTCGGCTGGCTCGGCTTCAGGGGACCACTAAAACGTGTATGTTGGTGAGTGAGTTGTGTAATAGGAGCAATAATGACAGAAAAGCCCTTTATAAATCTATATTGTATGTATTGGAGAAGGGTTTCTAGCTCCAGATAGGGGTAAGATGCGTCTGAATGGGATTTCCGCACCAGAAAACAACTTGATGGGACAGTCATAGGGACAATGCAGAGGAAGTGTGTCTGCTCCTTTCTTGTCAAAGACATCTAGGAAATCATGGTAGGCAGCGGGTATGAGTAGACACAGATCAGACTTGGAGAAAACACCCCTAAACAGGGAATATATGGGACTTTCTGGGTGCTATTTATATACTTATCAAAAACAGTTAGGATAAAAAAACGAATATTTTATTTAGACACATGTACAGAGGGGAAATAAACGTAAATATAAAAATTAATATAATGTACATTTCTTCCATACAAAAGATACCACGATTGTTCTACATGTTTTGCCTAACGGCTTCTTCAGGAACGCACGTAGATACTCTTGTCTAATAAATAAGAAGACAAGAGTTATAAATACAAATTTTCATGCTCTTAGAACAAAGCATTTTCAAAAAGGTTTGTTCAAATTTTATTAAACGACATATAGCAATACCTCGATATCTATGGAAACCTCAAACTAGTAACTCTGAATTCACTTGTGGAATGATCAGAGAGTATGCACAAAAAGGTGACGTCCAAGCAAATTATCAGGCACAGAATGCTAACCCCCAGAAAAATCACCCTAAGACCTGCCAAGGTCTCCAAAGTGGGTAATATTGCACTGCCTTGTGTATTGACTTTGACTAAAGTCTAATTACCTGTAAATAATAATAAATTAATATAAGTTTTTGATCATCAAAATAAAAACTTTTAATATGAAAAAAAAAGAAAAAGTTATTTTTGCTTACATAACATGTGTAGTTTGAGTCATATGTTCAGGAGCCACATTCCTAGATGGTAAGCACTGCAAAAGTTTGGACTATCGTTTTCAAAGTTGGTGCTCACATTTACCAATGGAATTGAAAAGTAGTAAATAATTTATGTCAAAATGGGATAAAATATGACCTTCCCTTAGATTATGTGTTGGCTATATAATAATTATTAGTGTATCTAGTTTGTATATATAATTACCTCATTAGTATACAGATATTGTATACATTCTATATGTAGAAAATCTAATGATTATAAAGTTCTATCTGAGCCATACTTGATCGCAGAGTCTGCCAACAAACGCACGTTGAGTAAGTACAAGTATTGCTCCTTATTAGGGATGAGCTTCGAGTTCGAGTCGACCCATGTTCAACTCGAACATCGCCTGTTCGACCGTTCGTCAAATTGCGAATGATATGGGCCATTCGCGCCAAATTCGAGTGGCGCGTCACAGCCCATAATTGACTGAGGCATTGCTGGCTGATGATTGGCCAAGCATGCACTATGACCCGCATGCTTGGCCAATCACCTCGCTGTGTGTACAGAGAGCCGTAATTGGCCAAGTTAGCTGCACTTACAATGTATTGTGTATATATATATATGCATCCCAGCTGTTTTATATATATATATATATATATATATATATATATATATATATATATATATACACACTGTATTCAGTATAGCTAAATCCGTTCCTGTTATTCTCTTCCTAATATACTGACACTCAGGCAGGTGTTTTTACAGTATTTACAGTTAGTGTACTGTGTACCCTGCACAGTTGCACCTAGAGTATAGCTACCTGAAGACAAGTGCTTGTGTTCTTCTGATCCTATTAATAGCACAGGCAGGCTCTTGAAGTATTTACAGTTAGTGTACTGTGTACCCTGCACAGTTGCACCTATAGCTAATTGAAGACAAGTGCTTGTGTTCTTCTTCTGATCCTATTAATAGCACAGGCAGGCTTTTGAAGTATTTACAGTTAGTGTAATGTGTACCCTGTACAGTTGCACCTATAGCTACCTGAAGACAAGTGCTTGTGTTCTTCTTCTGATCCTATTAATAGCACAGGCAGGCTCTTGAAGTATTTACAGTTAGTGTACTGTGTACCCTGCACAGTTGCACCTATAGCTACCTGAAGACAAGTGCGTGTGTGCTTCTTCTGATCCTATTAATAGCACAGGCAGGCTCTTGAAGTATTTACAGTTAGTGTACTGTGTACCCTGCACAGTTGCACCTACAGTATAGCTACCTGAAGACAAGTGCTTGTGTTCTTCTTCTGATCCTATTAATAGCACAGGCAGGCTCTTGAAGTATTTACAGTTAGTGTACTGTGTACGCTGCACAGTTGCACCTATAGCTACTTGAAGGCAAGTGCTTGTGTTCTTCTTCTGATCCTATTAATAGCACAGGCAGGCTCTTGAAGTATTTACAGTTAGTGTAATGTGTACCCTGTACAGTTGCACCTATAGCTACCTGAAGACAAGTGCTTGTGTTCTTCTTCTGATCCTATTAATAGCACAGGCAGGCTCTTGAAGTATTTACAGTTAGTGTACTGTGTACCCTGCACAGTTGCACCTATAGCTACCTGAAGACAAGTGCTTGTGTTCTTCTTCTGATCCTATTAATAGCACAGGTAGGCTCTTGAAGTATTTACAGTTCGTGTACTGTGTACCCTGCACAGTTGAACCTACAGTATAGCTACATG
The DNA here is from genome assembly GCF_042186555.1 of Aquarana catesbeiana. Classification (NCBI taxonomy): domain Eukaryota; kingdom Metazoa; phylum Chordata; class Amphibia; order Anura; family Ranidae; genus Aquarana; species Aquarana catesbeiana. The sequence continues at coordinate 635,187,729 of NC_133325.1, forward strand.
AAGACAAGTGCTTGTGTGCTTCTTCTGATCCTATTAATATGACAGGCAGGCTCTTGAAGTTTTTACAGTTAGTGTACTGTGTACCCTGCACAGTTGCACCTATAGCTACCTGAAGACAAGTGCTTGTGTGCTTCTTCTGATCCTATTAATAGCACAGGCAGGCTCTTGAAGTATTTACAGTTAGTGTACTGTGTACCCTGCACAGTTGCACTTACAGTATAGCTACCTGAAGACAAGTGCTTGTGTGCTTCTTCTTCTGATCCTATTAATAGCACAGGCAGGATTTTGAAGTATTTACAGTTAGTGTACTGTGTACCCTGCACAGTTGCACCTATAGCTACATAAAGACAAGTGCGTGTGTGCTTCTTCTGATCCTATTAATAGCACAGGCAGGCTCTTGAAGTATTTACAGTTAGTGTACTGTGTACCCTGCACAGTTGCACCTATAGCTACCTGAAGACAAGTGCTTTTGTGCTTCTTCTGATCCTATTAATAGCACAGGCAGGCTCTTGAAGTATTTACAGTTAGTGTACTGTGTACCCTGCACCGTTGCACTTACAGTATAGCTGCCGGAAGACAAGTGCTTGTGTTCTTCTTCTGATCCTATTAATAGCACAGGCAGGCTCTTGAAGTATTTACAGTTAGTGTACTGTGTACCCTGCACAGTTGCACCTATAGCTACCTGAAGACAAGTGTCTGTGTGCTTCTTCTGATCCTATTAATAGCACAGGTAGACTCTTGAAGTATTTACAGTTAGTGTACTGTGTACCCTGCACATTTGCACCTATAGCTACCTGAAGACAAGTGCGTGTGTGCTTCTTCTGATCCTATTAATAGCACAGGAGGCTCTTGACGTATTTACAGTTAGTGTACTGTGTACCCTGCACAGTTGCACCTATAGCTACCTGAAGACAAGTGCTTGTGTGCTTCTTCTGATCTTATTAATACCACAGGCAGGCATTCTGCTAGCTGCTGTATAATCAGTATATATATATATATATATATACATCCCAGTTTTGTGCAGCTACATCTCACTGCAGAGCAGGCCATTAGTATGTCTGGAAGGCCAACAAGGAGAGGCAGACAGTCACAAGCCAATAAAAGAGGGCAAGCAGGAAGGGCATGGCCTGACCTGGTATGGAGACAGACGTCTAATCCCTGAGCTCTGTCCGCCACAGGAGAAAAAACACCTAAACACTGAGGTAATTTCTCCCCGACCTACTCTTAAACTATGGGGACAGCTTCCCGGATCTCCTCTGCCTCTCACTCTCGATCCCCCCAGAGACTTAGCTGGGTCACAGGGACAGAATATCCCAGAGATGTTTAGGGCCGGCAGAGGCAACATGGCGCCTTTCCGCCACGCACCCGCTCACTCCACACCGCCACCTCTACAGTCGAACAAGTTGACTCCCTCACCTCTACAACCCCCGCATTCCCACGGAGGGGAAGTTGGGATTGAACTTAGACCCCATCCTCCTATAAACCTGCAGGACCTCCGCTCAATAGCAGACGATATCAAAGAGACACTTTCCGCAGCCATTTCTGAACTGAGGCTGGATCTACGTGCACTTAATGACAGAGTGCAAGTAGTGGAGAGAAAGACAGAACGCCAGGAAACCACCCTACACTCGGTCACTGAAAGCATTGATTTACATACCCTACAGATGCGGGATATGCAGCGGCACCTTGAAGACCTCAACAATCGCGGTCGGAGGCATAACTTAAGAATTAGAGGTATGCCAGAGTCTATTGAGGGGGAGCAAATCTCGCAGGCTGTAGTGAGCCTCTTCAATGGCCTCCTTCATCTTCCTCCTCAAACCCCCATTGCTATGGAAAGAATCCACCGTGCACTGCGACCCAAAGGCAGGGAGAATGATCCCCCTTGGGACATAATATGCTGCATTGTAGATTTCAAATTGAAAGAGGAAATCATCAAACAAGCCAGGGGCAGACAGCAAATCCTCCACGATGAAGCCCCTGTTCAAATATACCAGGACCTCTCTGGCATTACCCTACAGCACAGGCATGACCTGAAACCCCTGTTGGATGTCCTCCGAGAGAAGAATATTCTCTACAAATTGAAGTTCCCTTTCTGCCTCTCGGCATCCTCTCATGGCCGCACAGCTATCCTCATGGTACCCGAGGACCTTCCTCACTTCTGTGCTACGCTTGGCCTCCCTTTGGTCCCAGTACCTAACTGGTATGCGGCATTCCGCTCCATGCCTTTCACCTGCGATATGCTCAGGGATGAACCCATGGATGCACAGAATTCTAGGCACCGCAGGAGACGCTCTCCCTTTGCTCTAAGGAGCCACACCATCTACCGCTCTGGTACCCGTGATGCTAGCCCCACCATCTCGCCACGGTCCAGGAGAGCACGCAGAGACCGCTAATGGGTATTAGAGGTGGCCCTGCCCTTCACCATGTTTACACAGTTAGACTCCATTATGGTCTTTTTCTGTTTTTTGAACTTGTTACATATTCAGACTTTATACTTTTTTTGACTCGTTTTAGATCTGGTCCTCACAGGTTCTTCATATTGCTTGCCGGTCTTGTCTCTTATAATACCTGCTCCCCCAAGCACCACTTCCACAACACCTGAACGGCATTCCCTCCTCCCTATGTCCTTGCATACAACAGCCTACTGATTGCTATCAGCTTCAATTCCCCTTGGCAGACGATTCCACTCATGCACAGCCGGACTTTACCAAACTACTCGGCATGGGACTACATCTACCACAATGCACTTCGGCAAAAAACTCCGCCCCAGATACATCGCAAAGCCGCACGTACACAGCCTGACTTCCTGGACATCTCCGAGATGCTCTTCAATCAACTCCCCGTGAGGAGCCTCATGCTCTGGCAGTCCACAACCATCACACCACTTACCCCCATACGGCTCTTCAGTTGCTCCGGAGTCGCCAAAGACAGCTCACCATCGAACAGGACCCCTCCATACTGGGTGAGACTCTATACGAAAAGTACATTGCACCGGATGCCTGCTCGTGAGCTGCCGGAGATGTCGCCCTCGTGTTTTTTGTCTCTCTACCCCCACTCGTTTGGACTATTCCGGTAATGTTACTACAGTTTCTCGGCTCCCAATGCCGTTCACCACTTACCTGTTACACTGTTTGTAGCTTGTTGAACTCTCAGTACCCTTGGTTTGTCATTACATTCCTGCACATTGGAAGCCATACCCCGAGGCATGACAATGTAGATCCTCTTGCCTCTTGCTTTAAGGTAATTCCCCATAGGGTGACTATGTATCTGGCCCTGGCTCATACCCCCTGCCAACGCCACTACCCCTCACTTTTGTTAGTGGTCATCACTGAACTGGGGGAGACGGCATAGACAGTAGTCTGCCCACTCCTACAGGTCAAGGCAGGTGGTTGGTCCAATGGCTCAGCATGTATTGGCACCTACCCCAAATGTTTTATTGTATTTAAATGTATTGCTTGCTCTCCGGGGCTCATTGAGCCCTACTACACACCCACCAAGGTCATCAACACACGTACTATAGGCTTAACACCTCCACCTTTGCCTCACACTATCCTGTGGCGGCAGATCTTCTCCTCTCTACTGACCCTTACTCCTGCGCTCTCTCCATTGCCTTGATTCTGGCCAACCCCCACACAGGTTTGTGTCGGGACTCTAGATCCCCTTCAAGGACCTGCGCCTTGTTCATGCTCTGTACCACACCGATCTCACGTTCGTGAGGCTAGTGGATACATAGATCCACACCTCTTCGGTTTCCCCCTTGCTACCCACACGTTCAACCCACGCATACATCTTGTACAACAGACCTCGCCCTTCCTTCCCTGCCCCTAACCCCCCCCCCCACCCCCCCTATGATGACGGCCACATCGGAAATCCACCCCACCCTGGGTATATCACAGTCCCTACCACAATCACTTAAATTATACTCTATCAACATTAGGGGTCTCAACACTCCAGAAAAACGGTCTAAACTCTTATATTCCCTCCAACAATCTAAAGCACAAATTGCACTTATACAGGAAACACATTTCTGGACGGATTCCATCCCCAGACTACAAAATTGCTACTTCCTCACGGTAATCCACGCCTCCAACTCGGAGGCAAAATCTAAAGGCATAACCATCCTCATTTCTAAACACTGTCCCTTCCAAGTAACTGACATACAAAGGGACCCTCTAGGCAGATACCTTTTTATAAAAGGCACTCTACACCAATTACCCTTTACAATCACCAATATTTATGCCCCCAAGTCTGGCCAAGTCACCTTTTTTCGCACAACTCTACAATTACCCTCCAGCTTCTACTCCGGAACCCTTAATTTCGGAGGAGATTTCAATGTCCCACTAACCCCGTCTATTGACACATCGAACGGGACATCCTCCACACAAACCGGGCCTTAAGGGCTATCACAATGCAACTAAGCAACCTATTACTCCATGACACAAGGCGTACGTTGCACCCCAAGGAGAAGGATTTCACTTTCTTCTCCCCGCCACACAACAAGTACTCCAGACTGGACCAATTCTTCCTATCCCAGAATGATCTGACATATCTCAGCAAAGCCACCATTGACCTGTCCATCTTATCTGACCACAACCCTGTCTCCATGACTCTACAACTACCCACATTACACACGAAGACACGCATATGGCGCCTTGACAGCTCATTGCTGACTGATGAGATTAATGTACACAGGTTGACCACATGCCTTTCAGACTTTTTCACAAACAACTCCGCTCATGACACCACTCCCACAATTACGTGGGCTGCACACAAATGTGTCATTCGTGGTGAACTGTTGTCCATAGCAGCACACCGCAACAAACTTAGACATGCTCGTATTGCCGAACTAACCACACGTATACGCACGCTCGAATAGACACACAAAGCTTCTCTTGCTACTACTTCACTGAACGAACTGACACAGGCAAGAGAGGAACTCTTAGAAACGCTTAATAATGCGCTGAAACGCAAATTTGCACTGACGCAAAAACTATATTACATATTTGGAAATAAAGCCGGTAAACTCCTAGCAAGGGCTCTCCAATCCAAGAAGGCCTCACATACCATCCACAAAATCAACAACCCCGCGGGGGAGGCTTTGGTTACCAATGAAGACATATTGGCACAATTTATTCAATATTTCTCTAAACCATATAACCTTCCATCGACCCACACCACCGACACTACGGTAGACCATATGACTGCCATCACAGACTTCCTAGCGCAATATAGTCCAATCCCTCTTTCTTTAGAAGACGTGCAATCGCTAGACCTTCCTATTTCGGTGAACGAACTCCTCACGGCCTTAAAACAAATGAAGACGGGCAAAGCCCCGGCCCAGATGGCCTATCGGTCAGCTATTATAAATCCTTTTCATCCATTCTCCTCCCACATCTAGTCAAAGCCCTCAACAACCTGACACCCGACTCAGCTGCAAACATCGATATGCTCGAAGCCCACATCACACTTCTTCCCAAACAGGGCAAGGATCCCACGCTGGTGACAAATTACCACCCCATTTCCCTATTGAGTGTGGACCTTAAACTCTATGCAAAAAGCATTAGCCAATCATATTTTACCTTTCATTCCTACTCTGGTTTCGCTGGACCAGGTTGGTTTTGTCCCGGGCCGCGAGGCCAGAGACAACACCACCAAAGCCCTGAACATTCACCACTGGCTCACCAAAATGTCTACACCAGGTTTTTTCCTTTCCTTGGATACAGAGAAGGTGTTCAACAGAGTAGACCTGGGACTACATGGTGGCCACCCTACAGGCGGTGGGACTGCCGCCTCGTATGCTACAAATGATCTTAGCTTTATACTCTTTCCCAAAGGCTAGACTAAGGGTTAACGGGGGGCTGTCGGACGCCTTCTCTGTATCCAATGGAACCCGTCAGGGGTGCCCTCTGTCTCCGCTTATATTAATACTGACCATGGAACCCATGCTCCGCAGACTGAAAGATAATCCCGCCATCAGAGGTATTGATGTCCATCACAAACAGTACAAAATGGCAGCTTACGCTGATGACATCCTACTCTTCCTGACAGATCCCATTACCACCATCCCCAACCTCCTAGCTGACTTTAAACTCTTCAAAACCCTCTCCAATCTTCAAATTAACTTCGAGAAATCAAAAGCCCTCAATATTACCTTGCCGAATGACACTGTGAATCTTTGTAAACACAACTTTCCGTTTGGCTGGGAGAAATCAGCAATCTCCTACCTTGGAATTCAAATTACCACCAATCTAACTGACCTCTACACCCAAAATTTTCTACCGTTGATCCTGTCCATCCAAAGGGACCTCCAGAAGTGGCATCTGGGCTCCTATTCTTGGCTGGGCAGGATCGCCATATTGAAAATGAATATTTTGCCCAGACTCCTCTATCTCCTCCAAGCTATACCAATTAAACTACCGGTATCCTTCTTCTCATCTTATAAACGTATATGCAGGACCTTCACATGGGCATCCAAACACCCACGACTTAGCTGGGACAGGCTAGTTCTTCCCAAACAATTAGGGGGCTTGGGTCTCCCGGACCTTCAAAAGTACCATTGGGCCTGTCACCTAACCAGACTGGTAGACTGGCACATACACCGCCTTTCCAAAGACTGGATCAACTTGGAAGACTCCTTTGCAAGTCTCCCTATTTCTTACTCACCATGGATTAATCACAGACACTTACCCAAAGACTTCTCATCTCACCCCCTCATTGGCGCCACCCTAGCTCTTTTCAAGATGGCGTGCAAATCGCTCACTATCATACCCTCGCCAGGCCCTATGACACCACTTGATAACAACCCGGACTTCCCTCCGGGCCTGGCATTAAAAGACCCTACCCTCTGGACACCTACCACTCACGCTAGGGCACATAGTTTCTTTCGAAATGGAACGCTCCTTCCCCACCTGGAGCTCTCCGCAACGTTACCTACCGCATTTATCGGCGTATAACACGCACAGGCGTATAACACGCACATTAATTTTAAGAGGGAAGTTTAAGGAAAAAAAGTTAAATTTTAAATAAGGAACTTTGAAGTAAAATAAGGGTCAGTGCCCATCTGCAGCCTCACAATTGCCATTAATGCAGCCTGATCAATGCCCATCTGCAGCCTCACAAGTGCCATCAATGCAGCCTCATCAGTCCACATCAATGCAGCCTCACCATTGCCATCAGTGCAGCCTGATCGATGCCCATCTGCAGCCCAGAGGGGACAGGGAGGGGGCGGGACGAGCGCCGACAGATTAAATATAGTGAGAATCTCCTATGATAGACAGAATAGTGGTCCAATGGCAGCCCAGGAGACAGGAGTTCCTATTACAGAGGCCGCCAAGTAAACAGGAGATTCTCACTGTATGTAATCTGTAATCAGATTACATACAATGAGAATCTCCTATGATAGACAGAATAGTGGTCCAATGGCAGCCCAGGAGACAGGAGTTCCTATTACAGAGGCCGCCAAGTAAACAGGAGATTCTCACTGTATGTAATCTGACGGTGCTCATCCTGCCCCCCCTCCCTGTCCCCTCCGAGGCAGCTAAAACTGAAGTATTGGCATATAACACGCACGCACTATTTGCACCCAATTTTCATGGTGAAAAAGTGAGTGTTATACGCCAATAAATATAGTAATTACAACATACCCTTCTACAAATACCTACAACTGAGACATCTCTTTCAAGCGCCCCAGCACACCTCCCTTTGGCACAGAGAGCACACACCACATGAACTCCTCTGCTCTAGTACAGAACCCCAGAGTCAGTTATTCTCCGCGACTTACTCCCTCCTGTTTTCACAACACATGGTCAAAAGTGATAAACTGGTGCAACAATGGGAAACTGACCTATCCATGGACCTCTCACGCACTGAATGGGATTGTATATTCACCCTCATGCATAAAGGCTCCATCAACCTCTCAACACAGGAAAACAGATACAAATGGTATTGGACACCCAACAAGGTTCACCACTTTCACCCAACCATTCCCCCAATTTGCTGGAGATGTGGTACAAACAGGGGCACTCTTTTACACATTTGGTGGAATTGCAACCTTATACAGCCATTTTGGGTGGAAATTCACCAGATGATCTCACAAATCACCACGTACACACCGGTTCTCTCTCCTGCACGCTACTTGCTTCACCACACCCCCCGATTCCCCTGGTTCCTATAAAAAATTCCTTACCATACACCTCATCAACGCTGCCAACTTATGCATCCCTGCCTTCTGGAGGAATCCTGCTCCCCCCCACAGTCCAGGACTGGATCCGTCAGGTAGACAGAATAGCAGACATGGAATAACTCATTTGCCAAGCCAACGACAACCCTACCTAATTCAATACCACATGGGCAAGTTGGTTACATTACAGACAATCCCAAACACAGAACACTCCGTCTTTAACTCCTACACACCCGCCCTGAGGCGGCTAGCTACCTTCCGTTCTGGTTTCCCCTAATCCGCACCACCACCATTCCCCGTTCCCATCCCGCACCTCATTTTTCCCCAACAGTGTCTTCCCAACACTGTCTCATCTTTAGGCACTTTCCACACTTATCCCCTTAAACATACTCTCACTTGTTCAACATTACTGGCAAGGGTTTATGCTCACAAAGCCACGTTTCTCCCAACATACATTACCACCCGACAACCCGAACTCTTATCGGGAACCAAACTTACTCACTAATTCTTCCTATATCCCGGCCCATTCACAGCGAAGGTCCCTTTAGGGGTGAATGGAATGGGGATCAACCCTGGTTGGTGTGGATGTAACCCTTAGACTCATCCCGATCGCAACACTTTTCGCCTCTTGTCTCATTAGGAGACATCAGCGACGCTCATTGACAGTTTTCAGCATTTTACTAGCTAGTTCCGATGAGCTATACAAAGATTCCCTAACATCTCAAAGCTACTGACCTCGCATAAAGGATTTTATATAAATGTCTATCTTTTTGCATTTTCTTATTTCTCCCATGTGACTGACATTTCTCTCATGCTAGGTAGCTTGTTATAATGGAATATGAATACCTATTATCTGTTTGTAACTTTGACTATTGAGATGTATGTTATATGTTCTTTGTTAACCTGCAAAATTCAATAAAACCTTTTTGAAAAAAAAAAAGGGGGCCGTGGGACACACTTGTCCTTTTTTCCAGCAGCTGGCCGCGTTGAGCCGCAACATGTGGTAGACTTGGTAGAATGGATGATCAAGCCGTCCTCAACCTCCTCATCCCCTCTCACCCAGGCTCAGTGTACGTTGTCTGGCAAAGCAGCTGCCAATGCGGCCTCTTCCCATGGCTCAATGGTATTAGTCACTCCTTCCCTAGCCCCACCATGTCCTCCTGAACTGTTTGACCACAGTGTTGGGTACATGCTCAAGGAGGATGCCCAGGGTTTTGAAGGCACGATGATGGTACTCAGCTAGAGGAAGGCAGTAATGTGAGCCCAGACAGAGGGGGTGACCAAGAAGGACAGCAATCTGGCAGTCATGTTTCCCCAGCTGCAGCATACTGCCAGCTTTGCTCCAGTGATGAGGAGGGAGGGGATGATGAGGTCACTGACTCCACGTGGGTGCCTGATAGGAGAGAGGAGGAGGAGTAGGAGGAGAAGGAGGAGGCACATCACCAACGAGGCAGGATGCCCTCCAGGGGCCAGCTTAAGGGCAGCACACCGACTGCATCACACCACAGAGCTCTGCATGTGAAGGGTGCTGCTGTCTCTGCATGTTATTCCAAGAGTTCTTTGGCGTGGGCCTTTTTTGAGATGAGTGCATCAGATCCCACCACTGCTATTTGCAACATATGTCTCAAGCATATCTCGCGTGGCCAAAACATCACCCGCTTGGGCACCACATGCTTGACCAGACATATGTTGACCTGCCATGCAGTTCATTGGCAAGCGTACCTAAAAGACCCACATCAAAGAACAAAAAGGACCTCTCCTTGCTCCTCATCAGCTGGGATCTCCAATGCCACTATACCTTCAGTCCTCTCTGAGACCTGCACTGAGAGGAATAAAGGTGTAGAATTAGGTGTGTCACAGCCAAGTACTTGCGGGCAATCTGCTATCGGTACACCGACGTCAGATTGTACCAGGCAAATTTCCCTGCCCCAGCTGCTGCGCCACCGAAAGAAGTTCGCTCCCAGCCATCCACATGCCCAGCGGTTGAATGCTAGCTTGGCAAAATTGCTAGCACTTCAACTGCTACCTTTTCAGTTGGTAGACTCTGCCCCCTTCCGTGAGTTTGTGGAATGTGCAATTCCTCAGTGGCAGGTTCCCAAATGCCACTTTTTCTCTCGTAAGGCGATTCCGGCTCTCTACCGGCATGTGGAAGGCAATGTCTTGGCCTCGCTGGACAGGGCGGTCAGCGGTAAGGTGCATATTACCGCTGACTCATGGTCCAGCAGGCACGGACAGGGATTTTACCAATTTTTCATGGTGCAATAGGTGACTCTTCTGGCAGCTGGGAAGGATGCAGGGCAAGGTGCAGTAGTGTAGGAGGTTGTTCCGCCACCACGCCTCCAAAATGCTACTACTGGTGATTCTGACACACCTCTCTCCTCCACCCCCTCCTCTTCTTCTTCCTCCATGGCCTCTTCCTGTGCTTTGTCCTCTGAACCAGCGGTGTTCCGTAGGTGTTCAAGGGGCTATGCAAGTACGCAGGCCAAAAGGTGCTTGAGCTGGTGTGCTTGGGGGACAGAGCCACACTGGGGCAGAGATGGTGGTTTGCGACAATGGCACCAACCTCCTCTCCGCCCTCGGACAGGGACAACTGACCCATGTACCTTGTTTGGCTCACGTCCCTAACTTGGTGGTGCAGGGGTTCTTTTGCAGGTACCCAGGCTTACAGGATGTCCTGAGGCAGGCCAGGAAGAGGACGAGGAGGAGGAGGAGGAGGAGGGCTGTGTCAGCATGAAGGTGGAGCCTGGCACTCAGCACCTTACCTTGCCATTGCAGAGGGAGCAGAGGATGAGACATCTTCGGGAGGCCTTGCAGAAAGGCCTGTGCAACGCGTTCCCAGAGACTGGGAGGTTACAAACTCCTGTTCCTGGACAACATGTTGCTGAGGCTTCGGTCAGTCAAAGAAGGAGTGGTGGAGAAGGTGGCCATCTGACCAATGTGTTCAGACAATTTTTAAGTCCGCAGCCCCAAGGTTTGATCGGTTCCAGCAACCATCGCCAGTGTCTGTTTTACATGGTGCAGGAATACCTGGGGCAAGATCTGACTTGGACACCTTTCCCACCGAAAATCCTTTGGGTTACTGGGTCTTGAGGATTGATCACTGGCCAGAGCTTGCACAGTATGCAATTGAGCTACTGGCCTGTCCTGCATCCAGCGTTCTTTCAGAACACACATTCAGCGCTGCTGGAGGCTTTGTAACCTATCACAGGGTGCATCTGTCCACCGACTCGGTCGATCAACTGACCTTCATAAAAATGAATCAGTCTTGGATCACCACCAGCTACCAAGCACCTGATGCTGATGTAACCGAATATTTTTTTTGAAATGTCAGATCCCTTCAAGACTGCCTATGCTGAGGCTGAGTGACTATCCTGTTATGCTGAGTGACTATCCTCTTCCTCCTCAATGATCATCCTGATAGCTTGTAAGAATATTTTTGGTTCTGGGCACCGCCACCAGTGGCTAAGACCCAATTTTTCAGCCCCTGTTTAACAGGGGCATGTAGTTACAATTTTTCATGCAATACTTTGCAGCAGGGCTCGTTCCTATGCTCCAACTAGAGTATCTGTGAGGGGTTGCAGTGTTGTGGCACCAGTGCCTAAGGCCCAATTTTTCTGCCCCTGTTCAACAGGGACATAAAATTACAATTCTTGATCTAATATTTCACAGCAGGGCCCGTTCCTGCACCAACCAAGAGTAACTGTGAGGGCTTACAGTGTTGTGGCAACACCCACACCTAAGGCCCCAATTTCTGCAGAGTATATAGGGCAGGCCCCTACTTTCAAATATCCAACATACAAATGACTCCTACTTGCTAACGGAAGGAGAAAACAGGAAGTGAGATGAAATCTACCCCTTGGAAGGGAAATTCTCTCCTGTAAGAGTTAATATGGGAAAAACAAATTGTCAAAAAACATTTGTCATTGGGACAGAAAGTGAGGTGAAATCTTCTGAAGAGGTGCAAGACAGCAAAACAAATGTCACATTGGTGATAACCCTTCCCTATGTTTTCCAAAAAGGTTAAAATAGATTTTTTTGGCTGGAGCTACACTTTAAAAATGTACTAATTCAAAATTACAAACAGATTCTACTTAACAACAAACCTACAGTCCCTGTCTTGTTTGCACCGCCTGTATACTGCTGTTCAGTGTATATAGGGCCTGGGGGCCCCACGCCTTTCCTTTTTTTAATTTGGGTGCGGGTTTCCCCTTAATATCCATACAAGACCCAAAGGACCTGGTAATGGATTGGGGGAGGGGGTGTACCCATGCCGTTTGTCTCACTGATTTTCATCCATACTGCTGGGACCCGACATTACATTAAAGCCGCAAGCAGTTTTAAATGACTTTTATTCCTTTCAAAATGTAATTTTGTGCAGGGACTGTTTTAAGCACGGGAAACACACGCCACTTTACAGGCATACTATAGACACCCCCAGGTACGATATTTAAAGGAATATTTCACTTTTTTTTCACTTTAAGCATCATTAAAATCACTGCTCCCCAAAAAAGTCAGTTTTTAAAACTTTTTTTTGCATTGATACATGTCCCCTGGGCCAGGAACTGGGTCCCCAAACCCTTTTTAGGACAATACCATGCAAATTAGCCTTTAAAATTAGCACTTTTGATTTTGAACGTTCAAGTCCCTTAGACTTCAATGGGGTTCTAAAGTTCACGCAAATTTTCAGTCCGTTCACAGGTTTTGTTGCAAACCCAACCGGGGGGTGTTCGTGTCATACCTATTCCTTATAGATGTTTTTCCCGAGTTTGCAATAATGTAACAGCAATATTTACCGAAGTGCCAAGAGAAATAAAGTATATTTGTTACATATAAAATGTATACAATATCTGTCTACTATTGAGGTAATTATATATACAAACTAGATACACTAATGATTATTATATAGCCAACACATAATCTAAGGGAAGGTCATATTTTATCCCATTTTGACATAAATTATTTACTACTTTTCAATTAGATTGGTAAATGCGAGCACCAACTCTGAAAACGATAGTCCAAACTTTTGCAGTGCTTACCATCTAGGAATGTGGCTCCTGAACATATGACTCAAACTACACATGTTATGTAAGCAAAAAGAATTTTTTCTTTTTATTTCATATTAAATGTTTTTAATATAAAGCAATAGATATTGATAATTGAACACTTATATTCATTTATTATTATTTACAGGTCATTAGACTTTGGTCAAAGTCAATACACAAGGCAGAGTAATATTACCCACTTTGGAGACCTTGACAGGTTTTGAGGTGATTTTTCTGGGGGTTAGCATTCTGTGCCCAATGATTTGCTCTGACATCACTTTTTTGGGCATACACTCTGATCATTCCACAAGTGAATTCAGACTTACTAGTTTGAGGTTTCCATAGATATCCAGGTATTGCTATATGTCGTTTAATAGAATTTGAACTAACCTTTTTGAAAATGCTTTGTTCTAAGAGCATGAAAATATGTATCTACAACTCTTGTATTCTTATTTATTAGACAAGAGTATCCATGCGTTCCTGAGGAAGCCGTAAGGCAAAACATGTACGTTGGTGCTGATCAATTAATATGGGGAATTAATCACTCCAAAATTTTTCACAGATCAGACTTGGGTGAGTCCCTGAAGCATAGGGCAGAATCAATTGTGCTTGGGCTGAAGCAATGTTGTTGGCAATAAGCCAAAGGAAAGGTAACAATGCCTTAAGTCCAATCCACCTGAGGATTATGTGTTTGAAGCAATAGTATTCTGAGAATGATTGGGAGCATGGGTGAACTCAGAATATCAAAAAGTAAATGTTTTTGGTGTCCTGAGTTAGTTGTGGTTAATGTGATACCTGTGATACCTGTTCCAGTTGTTTGACCAGGCTTGTTTCTGATGTTCCCTGCTTTCTGCCTGCATCTGACCCTGGCTTGTCTGTGACTGTCTGTGACTCTGCACCTTCCTGCTCCTTCTGCTACTTCACTGCCAGCCTGTTCCTGATCTGGCCTGTACCCTGACTCTGCTCCAGCCTCTGCATCTGTTCCTGACTTGCCAGTCTGTGTATGACCCAGCCTGCCTGTACCTGCCTTCTCTCCAGCCCTCTGGGAGCATTCATCCCACCTGCAGCTGCATCTGCATCTGCTTCTGAGCCTGTGGTGTTCCAGTATCAGTCTATTCCAGCTTCCAGCTAACTGCTAACTGCCAACTGCCAACCGCTGTTCCTGGTCTTCCGCTGTGTCGGTGTTCTTCCACAATCCCACTAGAAGTTCCAGTCCAGCTCCTCTGTCAGTGACTCTGCACTCCTGCGCCTCCTGTCTGCTCTACCAGGGGCCTCAAGTCAGAGGTGTAAGAGAGTCCGTCTTCTGCATATCAGGCTCTACCACCAGGTATGTGACAGTAGCAGACAGACATTTCTGAGCCTGTGCGAGGACCTTCTCCTATGGAGGAACTTTGCCAGCATCTAGCAGGCCTTATGCAGGCTGTTCCCCTTACTGTCTCCAACACTGCTTGCAAGAAACTCCTTGTGACCAACCTTCCCTGCTGTGCCTCGACACAGATTCTGAAGCCTGTCAATCGGTACCAGTAGTATATCATGACTTCCGGGATGTGTTCAGCAAAAAAGGGGCAGAAACTCTTCCTCACCATCGGCCATACGATTGTCCAATCAAACTTCTCCCCGGGGTTGAAGTCCCTTTTGGAAGAATCTTTCCTTTGACCGAATTTTAACTTGTCACCTTAAAGGACTATATTGATGATAACTTGAAAAAGGGTTTCATCCGTCCATCCATGACCCCGGCCAGAGCGGGAATCTTCTTCATTGGAAAAAAAGGACCACTCATTATGGCTTTATGTGGATTATCGTGAACTTAATAAACTTATGCCCCATTCACATGATCAGAAATTCCATCAGAAAAAACTTGGATGGTTTTTCCGACGGAATTCTGCTCAAGATTGTCTGGCATACACACGGTCACACAAAAGTTCTCTGAACTTTCGACCGTCAAGAACGTGGTGACATACAACACTATGACAAGCCGAGAAAATGAAGTTCAATGCTTCTGAGCATGTGTCAAATTTTTTCCGAGCATGCGTGATTTTTTGCACATCTGAATTGCATACAGGCGAACGCATTTTCGGACAGGAACTTTTTCCGACCGAAAAATAAAGAACCTGCTCTCAATCTTTGCTGGCTGAAATTCTGCTCACATCCGACTTTTGCTGGCGGAATTTCTGATCGTGTGTACGGGGGATTACAGTTAAAAAACGCTATCCTCTTCCCACATACAGGGATATAAAATGTAATACTGACATATAATCACAGACATAGGTTGGACTTGATGGACTTGTGTCTTTTTTCAACCTCTCCCACTATGTAACTATATATGTAGTGCCTGAATTATTCCAGAGGCTCGGTGCTGCCACCATATTCATGAAACTGGACCTCCGAGGTGCCTATAACCTGGTCTGTATACGAGAGGGGGATGAATGGAAGACAGCTTTCGGCATGCGGTTTGGGAATTTTGAATATCTTGTGATGCCTTTCTGACTTTGCAATGCCCCCGCTCATAGGTGTGCGCAGCCTACTGCATTAGGGTGTGCACCCCAAAGCTCAAACACACATGCCTTTCTCTGCAGCCTCGTTTGCACAGGGCACTGAATGAATGGGAAGTGCTCTGTGCTGAGCGGCTTCCTGTTCATTCACAAACTGAAGCATAGTAAACAAAGTTTACTATGCTTCAGTTGTGAATGAACACCGTGAGCGAGTGTGTTCACTGTGTTCATTTAGAAAAGGAAGGGGCTGGTAAATGACATATTTACCATCCCCTTCCTCTGCTCTGCTCTGAACACTGTTAGCAAGTGTGTTCACTGTGTTCATTTAGAAAAGGAAGGGGCTGGTAAATTACATATTTACTAGCCCCTTCCCCTGTTCTCCATCCTGAAACATCCATCACAGCAGAAGAGAGAAGGGAAGCCAGCAAAGAGGGGGGACCAACACGGGGGGAAACCCGGGTAGTAGGGGGAATCGGCACTGCACGTAGTGATTAAGGTGTGCCCAGGCACACCTGGCACACCCCCTGTGCACACTTATGCCCCCGCTACATTCCAGCATTTTATTAAAGATGTCTTCTGAGATTTCCTGGATCTGTTTGTCGTAGTATACCTTGATGACATACTAATCTTCTCTCCTTCTCTAGACAATCACCGCAGACATATTAAGAGTGTACTGGGCCACATTCGACAGCATGGACTTTACGCCAAACCTGAGGAGTTTGAATGCCAAAGCATCCCATTCATGGGCCTGATCAGATCTACCGAAGGTATCAAGATGGACCCCCAAAAGGTCACTGCCATCTTGGATTGACCAACTCCCAGTGATAAAAAAGGTATCCAACACTTTGTGGGATTCGCAAATTTTTACAGAAAATTCATCAGGGTATTCTCTGCAATCATCTCCCCCATCACACAACTGACCAAACAAAGCCATACGTTCTAGAAGTAGACGTGTCAGAAACAACAGTTGAAGCAATACTTTTCCAGAGGCAGGGTCTAAGGCTCTGTTGCACCCAGTTGTCTTTTTCTCCCGCAAACTATCAACTGCGGAGAAAATTTTTAGCAATCAAAGCTGCTTCAGAAGAATGGAGGTACTTACTAGAAGGGGCTGCACATCCAATCTTGATCTATACAGATCACAAAAATATAGAATATTTAAGGACAGCAAAGAGGTTTAAACCCCGGCGAACCGTGTGGGCGCTATCCTTTTCCAGATTTGCCTTTCATATAACAAGGAGGCCTGGGTCTAAGAACACAAAACCTTATGTGTTTTCACGCATGTTTATTTAGTCTGAAGAAACTTCACCTCCAGATACTATTCTGTCTTCTGGGAACATCCTCCTACTACAAGGGGACTTGATGGCTCAGATTAAACGAGCTTCAGTGGGGAGCTCCCCACCATCTTGAATCACTTTACAGGCAAAAGACGGACTGCTCTGGTACAAAGAAAAGGTCTTTGTACCGGAGGATCTCTGAATTTCCACCTTGGGGCTGTGTCATGATCACGTGCTAGGAAGGCATTTTGGCATTAGTAAGACTTCTGAACTGGTGCATCGGACATTCTGGTGGCCTAGGATGGAGAAGGACTGTAAGAGGTATGTGGAATCTTGCACTACTTGCATCCGTAACAAGAACAGCAAATCCAGGGCTTGGGGTCTGTTGAAACCATTACCTGTCCCAAATAGACCCTGGAGAATGATTTCAATAGACTTTATTGTGGAACTTCCCCCATAGGAGGGCTACAATAACATCTTTATGATAGTAAACCGATTATCTAAAATGGCACATTACTTACCTATGAAGGGTACACCATCAGCCCAAGAAACTGCACAAATCTTTGTCAAGGAGATTATAAGGCTTCATAGGGTTCCGGCAAATATCGTGTCTGATCGAGGGGTGCAGTTCACCTCCAGGTTCTGGAGAGCTTTCGGTGAATACCTTGGGATTGAACTTTCATTTTCATCAGTTTATTACCAGCAAACGAATGGACAGACAGAAAGAACCAATCAAACTCTTGAATAACACCTATGCTGCTTCTTCTGATTTTCGCAAAATGACTGGGTTTCACTATTTCCCTTAGCCGAATTCTCTTACAATAATTCTGTTCACTCGGCCACAAAACAGTCACGATTCTTTGCCAATTACGGCTTCCATCCTTCTTTTCTGTCTAATACAATACCAGAGTGCTCTGTACCAGCTGTTCTTGAAACAATTGATTTCTTTAATAATAATAACAAATTGTTACAGGAAACAATGGCCAAAACACAGGCGTATAATAAAGAGGTCTTTGACAAAAAGAGAAGGGGAGAATTGATCCTAAATCCTGGTGATCAAGTTTGGTTATCTACAACAAACTTGAAATTAGCCTGCCCATTGAAGAAACTGGGTCCTAAGTTTGTGAGGCCATTTCCAGTGAAAAAACAGATCAAAGATGTTGCTTACAAGCTAGAACTACCAGACTCTTTCAGGATTCATCCCGTGTTTCACATAACCCTGCTGAAGCCCGCTATCCCTGATCCTTTTGGACGAAATGTTGGACCACCTGAACCTGTATTTGTCAACGGAGAAGAAGAATTTGAAAAGGAATCAAGTTCAGTACCTGATAAAATGGAAAGGGTATGGGCCAGAGGAAAACTCATGGAAACCAGAAGGCAATATTCATGCCAAAAGGCTTATTCAGGCTTTCAAAAATTCTCATCCTGAGGCTGCCCTTTGGGGGGGGCAATGTCAGGAAGGGCATGCCAACAACCAAGATGGTAGACACAGAAGACATCCTGAGCCTTCAATTCCTGTAAGGAGAATGCTGTGGGTGCGCCTGTGCGCGTGCACCTTGTGACAAATCATGGCACCAAATAGGCTATTTAAACTGGGTCAGCACTCAGATTCAATGCTGCCTGCTCTACAGCATTCCCTATGTGTTCCTGCTATCTGTTGCCTGATACCTCTTCCAGTTGTTTGACCCAGCTTGTTCCTGATGTTCTGTCAGAAACCATGAATCAGACAGAGACAGAAGTACAGTTAAATCACACTTGTTTAATAATAATAAAAGTAAATAGAATAAACGTAGTCAAAACATAGACAAAGTTTGGTAACCGGAACGGATAGTCAGACAAGCCAGAAAATCAGGGATCAGCATAGTGGAACAGCAAGTAGGATCTGGAGATAGAAGGAATGTCAACCAAGCAAGTCTTTAACAGGAATGCAGAAGATAGTCTCTGTGATCTTGACCAAGGTGAAGGCAGAGATTATCTGGGCTGGATGGCCTAAGTAGGCAGGACTGATGAGCAGGATATCATCTACTGGTGAGTCACTAAGGAGAGATAGGAGCTGGCAATTAGCCGACAGCTGAGCGGCCAGCTCAGAGAAGGAAGAACTGAGCCCAGCCCTGACAATACCCCCTCCTCAATGACCCCTCCCCCTCAGAGGACCACCAGGCTTGAGGGGAAAATGTCTTTGGAAATTACGGAGGAGGATAGGGGCATGTATGTCCGTGGATGAGACCCAAGAGCGTTCCTCCGGACCTTACCCTTTACAATGCACCAGGTACTGCATGCACCCACGGAACCTACAGGAGTCAACAATGGACTGTACTTCATACTCCTCATGGTTCTCATCCTGTACAGGGTAAGGATGTGGCACCGAGGTGGTAAAGCTGTTGCAGACCAAAGGTTTTAATAAGGAGACATGAAATACATTTGAGGTACGTATATTAGAAGGAAGGTCTAACACGTAAGCCACTGGGTTAATCTGCAAAGCATATGAAAAGGCCCAATAAACCGAGGTGAAAACTTCAGAGAGGGAACACGAAGTCGGGGGTTGTGAGATGACAGCCAGACCCTGCCCCCAACCTGGTAGGAAGACGCAGTCTGTGGTCAGCATGGAGTCTGTACCTATCAATAGCATGTCGCAAAGCCTCCTGGACTTGTGCACAAGTAGAACAAAGACCACGGAAATGCTCCTCTAATGCAGGAATACTCTGCAGAACAAATGAGTCAGACAACATGGAAGGTTGGAAACCATGGTTTGCCATAAACAGGGACAATAAGAATTTAAGGCACTATTGTGAGCAAACTCCGCCCATGGTAAGAGGTCTGACCAGTTGTTATGATGGTCAGAAATATAGCAACGTAGGAATTGCTCCAAGGACTGATTGGCTCGTTCTGTGGCCCCATTAGACTGCGGGTGATACACAGAGGAGAAAGCAAGCTTAATTCGCAACTGTGCACAAAAGGCTTGCCAGAACCGGGACACAAACTGACTACCCCTGTCCAAGACAATCACCTTGGGTAGCCCATGTAAGTGAAAGATCTCCTGAGCAAAAATGGAAGCCAGGTCCTTAGAAGTGGGCAACTTCTTAAGTGGAAAACAATGAGACATTTTCGAGAACTGGTCAACCACCATAAGGATAATTGTGTTGCCCTGGGAGTTGGGTAACTCCACAATGAAATCCATAGACAGGTGGGTCCAGGGCCTCTATCCATTGGGTATGGGTTGTAGGAGGCCCACTGGAAGGTGTTGTGGAGTCTTACGCTGAGCACACATGGTACAGGCAGCTACAAAGGCAGTTACATCTGCACGTAGACTAGGCCACTAGAATTGTTGAGAAATGGCCTAAAAGAGTTGATTCTTCCCAGGGTGGCCAGCAGCATTGGGAGAATGGTAAGTCTGGAGCACAGCAGTATGGAGACTCTCTGGGACAAAGCAGCGATCACAAGGTTTCTCAGGAGGAGCATGGACCTGTGCAGCAAGAATTTTGTCACCCAAAGGAAAAGTTAGACTGGAGCGAACCGTAGCCAGAATACGATCAGGAGGAATCACAGGAACCAGAAACGACTCCATCTTGGAAGTGGAGGAAAATTGTCGTGACAAAGCGTCAGCCCTTACATTCTTAGTACCGGGTAAGAATGAGACAATGTAATTGAAACGTGACAAGAAAAGAGCCCATCGTGCCCTTCTGGGAAAGAGGCGCTTAGCCTCAGACAAGAATGTGAGATTCTTATGGTGAGTAAGAATGAGAACCGGCACAGTGGTACCTTCGAAGAGATGTCTCCATTCTTTCAGTGCTAAAATGATCGCTAACAGCTCTCTGTCACCAATCTCATAATTGCACTCTGCAGGTGACAATTTCTTGGAAAAGTAGCCAAAAGGATGCATAGCGCTCTCAAAGGTAAACGTTGAGACAGAAGGGTGCCAACTTCAGTCTCAGAAGCATCAACCTCAAGGATAAAAGGTAATGTAGGATCAGGATGTGCCAACACAGAAGCAGAAACAAAGGCAGCCTCGAGACTCTCAAAGGCCTTAATGGACTCCGGAGACCAACTCTGTGGGTTACTGTCTTTTCTGGTCATATCAGTCAGGGGCTTGACCAGAGACGAGAAGTTACGAATAAACTTCCAATAATAATTGGCAAAGCCAAGAAACGCTGCAGAGGACATAAACCCACAGGTTGGGGCCACTGTAGGACTGCTGAAAGTTTCTCTGGGTCCGTCGAAAAACCAGCAGTGGAAATGACATAACGCAGGAATTTAACCTGTTCACGATGGAATTCGCACTTCTCCAATTTACAATAGAGATTTTTCTCTCTTAGTTTCTGAAGCACACAACAGACATCTGTGTGGTGGCTCTCCAGGGACTTGGAAAATATGAGGATACCGTCGAGATGAACCACCACACATAACTGCAACAAATCTCGGAGGACATCTTTAATAAATTCCTGGAAAACTTCTGGAGCGTTAGAAAGGTCAAAAGGCATTACAAGGTACTCATAATGGCCTGTTCTGTTATTAAACACAGTTTTCCACTCGCTGCCCTCCTTAAACCTTTACGAGATTGTAAGCCCCTCTCAAATCAAGCTTTGTGAAAATGGTTGCTCCCGTGAGGCAGTCAAATAACTCTGTAATCAACGGAATCGGATAGACATTCTTAATCGTGAAATGATTGAGACCCCTATAATCAATACAAGGTCTCAGTTCACCACTCTTCCTCTTCACAAAGAGAAGAAAATTGTTGGCCAGTAAGGTTGAGCAAGGGGTAGTGCCACATCCAATATTGAAGAAGAAAACGAAAAATCCCCTATGTAGTGGACATTTAAGGCACAGTAATTTCTCAAAGGATTTTTTATAGAGTGTTTTTATGGTTTCAAAAAATATTTATTTAGGAAATATATAGAAATAACAAAAAAAATGGAATGTTTAACACATCTAAAACTTATACATCATCATATACATTGTGATACAATACAGTTTATGAATTCTTGCACCCGACGCATTTCAGAGTACTGAGTTGCCTCCTTGTTCAGGGGTATTAGAAAGAAGAAACTATGTTTCTAGAATACAATAATAAATGAATGAATACGTGATGATGACAGTAATGTTTGATGATATACATTATTGTTAAAGTGCAGTAACAAGAAAAAAACACTTACAAATGTTGTGACGGTATAGTCAACATTCCAGTGATTGTATCTTTAAAAGCATACGAGAGTACAAATGCCTTCAAGTGCTCATTCTGGAGACCCCCAGTGGTGTAGATTTATGCAGATATCAGACCCAGGAGGAAGCCCGCCGTAGACCCAACACCCCCTCCTCCACCGTGGGAGGAATGACCAAAAAAGGGGGCGGGGGAACCTGAAAACCCACTGAGGTCAGGAAGAGAGAAGCCCTGTGAAATGTAGACAGACAGTCTGTAAAAATATATCTATAGTGTTTATCGTAAGGTTATTCATGATTAAAGTATTTAGTACCTGTTAATGGTAAGGTTATTCCCACACAGTGAGAGCGGGTATGGTAATGTAGGACCACAGCTAGGGATGAGCTTCGAGTTCGAGTCGAACTCATGTTCAACTCGAACATCAGCTGTTCGCAAGTTCGCCGAACAGCGAACAATTTGGGGTGTTCGCGGCAAATTTGAATGCCGCGGAACACCCTTTAAAAGTCTATGGGAGAAATCAAAAGTGCTAATTTTAAAGGCTTATATGCAAGTTATTGTCAAAAAGTTTTTGGGGACCTGGGTCCTTCCCCAGGGGACATGGATCAATGCAAAAAAAAGTTTTAAAAACGGCCGTTTTTTCAGGAGCAGTGATTTTAATAATGCTTAAAGTCAAACAATAAAAGTGTAATATCCCTTTAAATGTCGTAGCTGGGGGGTGTCTATAGTATGCCTGTAAAGGGGCACATGTTTCCCGTGTTTAGAACAGTCTGACAGCAAAATGACATTTCAAAGGAAAAAAGTAATTTAAAACTACTCGCGGCTATTGCATTGCCGGTCCGACAATACACATGAAAGTTCATTGATAAAAACGGCATGGGAATTCCCCACAGGGGAACCTCGAACCAAAAAAAAAATGACGTGGGGGTCCCCCTAAATTCCATATCAGGCCCTTCAGGTCTGGTATGGATATTAAGGGGAACCCCGGTCAAAATTTTTAAAAAAAATGACGTGGGGGTCCCCCTAAATTCGGGTCTGGTATGGATTTTAAAGGGAACCCCGTGCCAAAATAAAAAAAAAACGGCGTGGGGTCCCCACAAAAATCCATACCAGACCCTTATCCGAGCAGGCAACCTGGCAGGCCGCAGGAAAAGAGGGGGGCGAGAGAGCGCCCCCCCTGAACCGTACCAGGCCACATACCCTCATCATTGGGAGGGTGCTTTAGGGTAGCCCCCCAAAACACCTTGTCCCCATGTTGATGAGGACAAGGGCCTCATCCCCTCAACCCTGGCCAGTGGTTGTGGGGGTCTGTGGGCAGGGGGCTTATCGGAATCTGTAAGCCCCCTTTAACAAGGGGACCCCCAGATCCCACCCCCCCTGTGTGAAATGGTAAGGGGGTACAAAAGTACCCCTACCATTTCACTAAAAAACTGTCAAAAATGTTAAAAATGACAAGAGACAGTTTTTGACAATTCCTTTATTTAAATGCTTCTTCTTTCTTCTATCTTCCTTCATCTTCTTCTTCTTCTTCTGGTTCTTCTGGCTCTTCTGGTTCTTCCTCCGGTGTTCTCGTCCAGCATCTCCTCCACGGCGTCTTCTATCTTTTTCTCCTTGGGCCGCTCCACACCCATGGCATGGGGGAGGCTCCCACTCTTCTCTTCATCTTCTTCTCTTCTTCATCTTCTTCTCTTCTTCTCTTCTTCTCTTCTTCATCTTCTTCATCTTCTTTTCCGGGCTGCTCCGCATCCATGCTGGCATGGAGGGAGGCTCCCGCTGTGTGACGCATCTCCTCTTCTGACGGTTCTTAAATAACGGGGCGGGGCCACCCGGTGACCCAACCCCCCCTCTGACACATGGGACATGACGGGACTTCCCTGTGGCATTCCCCGTGACATCACAGGGAAGTCCCGTCAAGTCACCGTGCATCAGAGGGGGGCGGGGTCACCAGGTGGCCCTGCCCCCCGTTATTTAAGAACCGTCAGAAGAGGAGACGCGTCACACAGCGGGAGCCTCCCTCCATGCCAGCATGGATGCAGAGCGGCCCGGAGAAGAAGATGAAGGAGAGAAGAAGAGAAGAAGAGAAGAAGATGAAGAAGAGAAGAAGATGAAGAGAAGAGCGGGAGCCTCCCCCCATGCCATGGGTGCGGAGCGGCATGAGGAGAAGAAGATAGAAGACGCCACGGAGGAGATGCTGGACGAGAACACCAGAGGAAGAACCAGAAGAGCCAGAAGAACCAGAAGAAGAAGAAGAAGATGAAGGAAGATAGAAGAAAGAAGAAGCATTTAAATAAAGGAATTGTCAAAAACTGTCTCTTGTCATTTTTAACATTTTTGACAGTTTTTTAGTGAAATGGTAGGGGTAACTACCCCCTTACCATTTCACACAGGGGGGGTGGGATCTGGGGGTCCCCTTGTTAAAGGGGGCTTACAGATTCCGATAAGCCCCCTGCCCACAGACCCCCACAACCACTGGCCAGGGTTGAGGGGATGAGGCCCTTGTCCTCATCAACATGGGGACAAGGTGTTTTGGGGGGCTACCCTAAAGCACCCTCCCAATGTTGAGGGTATGTGGCCTGGTACGGTTCAGGGGGGGCGCTCTCTCGCCCCCCTCTTTTCCTGCGGCCTGCCAGGTTGCCTGCTCGGATAAGGGTCTGGTATGGATTTTTGGGGGAACCCCACGCCGTTTTTTTTTTACATTTTGGCACGGGGTTCCCCTTAAAATCCATACCAGACCTGAAGGGTCTGGTATGGAATTTAGGGGGACCCCCACGTCATTTTTTTTTAAATTTTGGCCGTGGTTCCCCTTAAAGTGGGGTTCCACCCAAAAAAACAAAAATACATAAAAAAATCCTAAAAAAAAAAATAAAAAAACATTTGGATATTTTTTTAACTTACTAACTCTAAATGCCTGTTGCTAGGGGGTCCCTCGTAGTCTGCCCCTTCCAGTGCCTGGGCTGGTGACATCACTTCCCCCTCGGCACAGGAAGGGCTCCGCTCTGCTCCCTCCCTCCTGTCAATCATCTGGGACCCATTACAGGTCCCAGGTGACTGAGCGGCCAATCACGGCGCGTGGCGCCGCTCGCATGCGCAGTGGGTGCCGGGCTGTGAAGCCACAGCCCGGCGCCTACAGTTGCATTGCTGGCGCCGCTGAATGGAGGGGGAGACGAGCAGGGCTTCGATCCCCCGCATTGCTGGACCCTGGGACAGGTAAGTGTCCAATTAAAAGTCAGCAGCTGCAGTATTTGTAGCTGCTGACTTTTAATTTTTTTTTTTTCATGGGCCCCCTAAGTTGAACTCCTCTTTAATATCCATACCAGACCTGAAGGGCCTGGTATGGAATTTAGGGGGACCCCCACGTCATTTTTTTTTTAATTTTGGTTCGGGGTTCCCCTGTGGGGAATTCCCATGCCATTTTTATCAATGAACTTTTATGTGTATTGTCGGACTGGCAATGCAATAGCCGCAAGTAGTTTTAAATGACTTTTTTCCTTTGAAATGTCATTTTGCTTTCAGACTGTTCTAAACATGGGAAACATGCGCCCCTTTACAGGCATACTATAGACACCCCCAGCTACAAACATTAAAGGGATATTACACTTTATACTTGTATACTGTAAGTAAGGTTTTTATGGAAAAAAGGACTAAATTGCAATGTATGTACATGGAGTATAAATATGTCTAGAATAATAGGTAAGGGTACCATTATAATTAATCAGCTCAGTAAGGAGCTTATTTATATATAGTTAGGATTTTAATATCTTAATTTACATTTTAATTTGTATATATCAAATGTCAAAGTTAAAATTAAAATTTAGAAGTGTTCCTATGCCCATAAGGCATAGGGGATTACCCCAAACACACTTCCAAAATAGGCATGATGATCCCTACTAACGAAAAACATGAACTAGTAAAAGAGTTGAAAAGAATATGAAGTATTTTACCTTGAAAGCAAACGTTTGTTATCACCGCTCATCTCGACATCCAGCAACCAAATGAGGGGGATGGGAGAACGAGCGGGCATTGCTAGGCATATAAGTCCTGAGCACAGCTGATTGTGAGGGGATGGGAGGGAGAACAGGGCTGGAAAGCCTGGCCCCCTCAGTGGTGCGCATGCCGCCACATCCACAGCCTGCAAGACAGCTGCACGCCGGAACCCAGCCATGCCCACCATGCCCGCAGGGGGAGGGAGAATTGGCAGACTCCTCCTAGACAGGGTCAACACATGAGATGGTATATCAACATAAACTTACCAGGGAGTCCGCAGAGAAAAGAAACAAAGAGGATTAAACATGACAGGGAGTACAACATATAAAGAAGGCAAATATATACATATTTACAAATGCAAAAAGGCCGTGTATGATTTAAACACATATTCAAACCTGATGGAAATTGCATCATACATATAAGAGGCAATCCATACATATTAATAGGGATAT
This sequence comes from Aquarana catesbeiana, assembly GCF_042186555.1. Taxonomy (NCBI): domain Eukaryota; kingdom Metazoa; phylum Chordata; class Amphibia; order Anura; family Ranidae; genus Aquarana; species Aquarana catesbeiana. The sequence continues at coordinate 635,214,304 of NC_133325.1, forward strand.
AGATATGTGTAGTCTAGACAGATGTATATGGGTACATGGATAACAGGTAGAGCAACAGAAGTAAACCAGAAAATTGCAAATAAAGGTAAATGCATGCAGCCTGAGCAGTTGCATACGGATGCATGTATATATATTAGATATGTTAGCAAAAAATGAGTAATGAAAGTTAGTATATCGTACAACGGTATTTTGAGAAGGGAGTGTACCTGATATCAAATCTATCTAGATGGGCCAGTGTCCATAAGATTGTTTTGCTATGAAGTTATTGTTGTTTTTTATTTGCCCTTGAGAAATGGCTTAAAACAAATAGCTCCATTCAAGCCTGGTGGTTGTGTTACCTTTAATCTACGGATCCACTGTAATTCAAGCTGGAGAAGGGCCTTATTCCAATCCCCTCCCCTGTGGTTGGGGTGGATACGGTCCAGGATGAGAAACCTAATTTTTGGGAATCTGAAACTATGTACAATCTTGGTGTGTCGACCAAGCGGGAGATCCGGATCACATAGTCTGACATGCCTGTATGCTCTTCTCCAGAACTCCAGCTTGGTCTTACCAATGTAAAAGCATGTACAGTCGCATAACAGCATGTATACCACTCCAAACGCTTTGCAGTTAGCGAAGTGCTTAGAACGAAAAACCTGACCATTTGGTAGAATCAGATTTTTTTCGGTAAGCATGAACTTACAATAGTGGCATGATGCACACATGTAAGTCCCTTTATTCTTACAGTGATCATTTTTATATTCTCCTTTGAAATCACTACTATCAATTTGGTCCTTCACAGAGGTTGCTCTTCTGAAAGTGAACAGTGGTTTTTCTATCACGAATTGTCCCAAAGAGGGATCCAAAACCAGCATGTGCCAGTATTTTTCTACAATATTTCTTACTTTTTGTTGTTGATTCATATATCTGGTAATTATTCTGAGGGGATTGTTCTCATCCTTTGGTTTCTTTGAATATAGAAGTTTTTCCCTCGATTGTAGGGATGCCTGCTGATAGGATCTCTTAAGAGAGGCATGCGAGTAACCTCTTAGGAGTAGTCGATCACGTAATTTGTCTGTCTCTATCTTAAAGATGGCATCATCGGCACAATTTCGTCTCATCCTGAGAAATTGGCTGTAAGGTATTGAATCTATACGTGGTTTAGGGTGAAAGCTAGTGACATGTAATATTGCATTTCCAGATGTGGGTTTCCTATAGTAAGCTGAGAAGGGAACCCCCCTCCCCCTATAGATCTCCACATCAAGAAACTCAATGCTGTGTTTGTTATGGGACATTGTGAAACTGAGATTAAAATTGTTTCTGTTCATTCTCGAAAGACACTGTTCTAACATCTCATGACCCATCCCAGATAATAAAGATGTCGTCAATGTATTGGTATCACCCCATGATGTGGTCCGTATACATTGACAAGGCCTCATCCTCCAGAAACATCTGCTCCCACTCCCCCAGGTACAGGGGGCACAGCAAGTCCCCATTGCCACCCCCTGTACCTGGAGGTAGTGGGAGCCATTGAAGGTAAATATATTATACTCGAGGATGAACTCCAATAAGGAGACAATAAACTCCCCATACGCTGGATCTACATTTCTATCTCTCTGTATGATGTGTTTAAGGGCTGCTACGCCCTTTCCATGTGGAATGGAGCTATAGAGCGCTTCGACGTCCACTGTCACCAAGGTCTCATATTCGGGAATATATAGATCGTCGATAATTTGCAGGAAGTGTGATGTATCTTTTACATAGGAGGGCAGGGCCATAATGTAAGGTTTCAAAAAGTCATCAATCAGTCTACTGGCATTTTCGCTAATTGCACCTACCCCACCTGCTCCAGATGACGTCTTGGATGACGAAATGTGTAAAGCGTCATTGTGTCACTTCCGGTCTGAGCGGTGATTGTTGTTTACACAGCGCCGGCTCTGGTTTTGTTATTTGCATGTTTTGAACTGTACAAATGTGAGTATATCTCCCATTTTTATATAATAAAGCCTTTTTAAACAATATTACGCTATGGGCATTCCTCTCTCCTTCATGTGACACCTCGGTTGAAAGCCAGCAAAAACGTTTCTCAGATTGCCCAGCAGGATCCCAGAGAGCTGCACAGTGGCTCATACTGTGAACGCATAACACCCCTGGGGGGAAATGTCATCCGTTGAGTGCAATCACATTATCAATATGGATAATATCACCTGGCACTACTGTCACTTGAAAGGATAACCAGCACCATTTGATGAAGCAATGGACACTGTTTTTTGAGCACAAGTAACTTTATATATTGAATGGACTGATTGCCATTGTATTAGTGGTTGAAGCATTTTATCATTTGGTTTGGTTTGGTTGATACTGTGGTGAAACACAGAGAAACACATTTAATTATATATTCATTTATATTTTTATTTCTATATTTTCATATATCCCTTTTTATTTTGATTTATTTTTCTATATTTGCTTTTTTGCTTCTGGTTTTTGATACAGAGGGTCAATCACATTGATCATTTTGTACACATAGGGAACAAAGAATTTCTACTCTCTATAATTTTAGTTCATAATAATTTTAGAATAGGCTTGGTTTACACACCCCAGAGGGTGTAACACACTAGATATTGATTTTACAACAGAGGGTGTGACACGGTGGTCAGCCACACCTTTATGAAGTTCAGCACTTATTATTTCTACATACTCTGAAATTAATAGGCAGAGGGTGGGACACTTTTTATTTGAGCAGGACAGATTTGGGTCTTCACACCCCAGAGGGTGTAACACAGCAGTGGTATATTGTACTAGGGGATGTAGCACAAAAGCGGTGTATTGTACCAGAGGCTGTAATATGGCAGTTCATCATATTTGTTTAAAGTCTTGCACCTATATAAATAGGCTATTATCAGTCAATTCCCACCTTTATTGAGGTAAATCACCAGGTCCTAATCCTCAACACTTTCAGGTATATTTTATTTTTAATTAGACCATAGGAGAAATAGTGCCACGCCTACACTCTCTCAACATATTTTGGAAGTGTGTTTGGGTTTATCCCCTATGCCTTATGGGCATAGGAGCACTTCTAAATTTAAATTTTAACTTTCACATTTGATATATACAAATTAAAATGTAAATTAAGATATTAAAATCCTAACTATATATAGATAAGCTCCTTACCGGTGGAATAATTATAATGGTACCCTTACCTATTATTCTAGACATATTTATACTCCATGTACATACATTGCAATTTAGTCCTTTTTTCCATGAAACCCTTACTTACAGTACACAGGCTATTGATAAATATTTATACTTATCACTGCTATTCACTTTATCCTATAGCTGTGGTCCTGCTCTCACTGTGTGGGAATAACCTTACCATTAACAGGTACTAAATACTTTAATGATGACTAAAATTACGATAAACACTATAGATATATGTTTACAGACTGTCTGTCTACACTTCACAGGGCTTGTCTCTTCCCGCCCTCAGTGGGTTTTCAGGGTCACCCCACCCCCTTTTTTGGTCATCCCTCCCACGGTGGAGGAGGGGGTGTTGGGTCTACAGCGGGCTTCCTCCTGGGTCTGATATCTGCATACATCTCCAAAATGAGAACTTGAAGGCATTTGTACTCTCGTATGCTTTTAAAGATACAATCACTGGAATGTTGACTATACCATCACAACATTTGTAAGTGTTTCTTTCTTGTTACTGCACTTTAACAATAAAGTATATCATCAAACATTACTGTCATCATCACATACTCATATATTTATTATTTTATTCTTGAAACGTAGTTTCTTCTTGCTAATACCCCTGAAGAAGGAGGCAACTCAGTAGTCTGAAACGTGTTGGGTGCAAGAATTCATAAACTGTATTGTATCACAATGTATATGACGATGCATATGTTTTAGACGTGTTAAACATTCCATGTTTTTATATTTTTTCTATATATTTCCTAAATAAATATTTTTTGAAACCATAAAAACACTCTATAAAAAAATCCTTTGAGAAATTATCGTGCCTTAAAAGTCCACTACATAGAGGACTTTTCTTTTTCTTCTTCACAAAGAAGAAACCATCACCAGCAGGAGACGAGGATTTGCAGATGAAACCTTGAAAAAGTGTGCCTGCAACATTCTCCTCCATGTCCTTATCCTCCAAGACCGACAAAGGGTAAACCCGGCCACGAGGGGGTATGGCACCAGGTTGAAGGTCAATTGCACAATCATACGACTGATGTGGAGGCAAACTACCAGCTTGACCTTTGTCAAAGTCATCGCTAAAATCGCGGTACTCCTCCAGCAGGGAGGAAAGTGAAGGGGTGCACAGGACCTTGGCTACCTTCTGGAAGCATGTCTTACTGCATTGTGGCAACCAGGAGAGAACCTCAGCACAGAGCCACTCAAAAGAGTGGTTGTGCCTCTGTAACCAAGGAAAACCAATAACCAGTGGAAACTTAGGTGAGGGATTAACTTGGAATTGGATTATCTCATGGTGAAGAGCCCCTATGGCCATAGATAACGGAACAGTCTCATGAGTCACATGGGCAGGCTATTGAGGTCTCCCGTCAAGAGCCTCAATGGCAAGTGGAGTGTCACGCAGCTGCAGCAGAATCAAGTGCTTTGAAACAAAGGCAGCATCAATGAACAGGCCTGCAGCCCCAGAATCAATTACAGCCTGTATTTTGACAGATGGCTCAGCCCAAGAAAGGGTAACCGAAACCAGGGGCTTATCCTTCTGAATAACTGGGAACAAAACAACGCCACCTAAGGTCTGTCCCTGACAGGACCTCAAGGTACGGGCTTTGCCTGGACGGGTAGGACAAGACTTCAAAAAGTGACCTGCCTAAACACAATAAAGGCACAATCTTTTCCTCTTCATAAGGGCTCTTTCATCCGCAGAGAGACGTGTGAAGCCCAAGTGCATGGTTTCACCTTCACTGACCAACTCGGTACCAGGAGGCATAGGAGGTGAGGGGGTCAAGGGTGGGACTGCAAAGCTCGGAGACAAATGTACAGGAGGCTTCCACAAGCGCTCCTTAAAAGAGAGTCTTTCTCTGAGTCTGGAGTCAACAAGGATGACAAACGTAATCAACTTCTCCAGCTCAGTGGGTATATCTCAGGCTGCTATCTCATCCTTGGTGGTTTCTGAGAGACCATGAGAAAAAGCAGCCATGAGGGCCTCATTGTTCCAAGCAACCTCTGCTGCCAGAGTAAGGAACTCAATGGTGTAATTGGCAACAGTTCTCGTACTCTGTTTAATGGACATGAGGCACTTGGCAGCAGAAGCGGATTGTGCGGGAACATCAAATACCTTTTTAAAGGAGGCCACAAACTCAGAGTAACTCAAGACAACAGGTTTTTGCGTCCTCCATAGAGGGTTTGCCCAGGCCAAGGCTTTCTCAGAAAGCAAAGATATCACAAAACCTACTTTGCTTCTGTTTGTGGGAAACGCCTGGGGCAGCATCTCAAAGTATTTCTCAACCTGGTTGAGAAACCCTCTTCATTGGACTGGATTGCCCCCAAATTTGCTGGGGAAGCGGAGCGGAACCATACATGTCTCTTATAGAGGTAATACTCGAGGCGGGTGCCTGCACAGAGACTGGAGCAGCAGCAGGGACGGCCTACAAAACAGATTGTACCGGAGCAGCCACAGTGGGAGATTCCAGGTGAGCTGTGCGACTCAGGAGCATTTGTAACGCCATACCAAACTGATCCATGCGGTGATCCTGCTCATCCATTCTGGAAAAAAATAGTACCAACAAGTGGATTGACTGCATCTTCTGAATTCAAGGCCTTCTCCTACTGTCAGAAACCATGAATCAGACCAAAACAGAAGTACAATTAAATCACACTTGTTTAATAATAATAAGTAAATAATAATAAAAAGTAAATAGAAAACACGTAGTCAAAACATAGCCAAAATTCGGTAACCGGAACAGATAGTCCAACTTGCCAGAACATCAGGGATCAGCGTAGTGGAACAGCAAGCAGGATCTGGAGCCAGAATGAATGTTAGCCAAGCAAGTCTTTAACAGGAACGCAGGAGATAGTTCGAGAGATATCATCAATAGGGATGGCTGAATGGACCCCTGTTCAGTTCGCACCAGAACTTTCAAACACCGTGAAAGTTCAGACCCGAATAACGAACCTTATTAAAGTCAATGGGACCCAAATGTCAAAAATCAAAAGTGCCCATTTTGAAGGCTTAAATGGAAGTAATTGGGCATACAATGGTTATAGGGGTCTCAGTCCTGCCCTGGGGGACATGTATCAATAAAAAAAAAGTTTGTGAAAAATGTCATTTTTAAATGAGCAGTTATTATTTGATTTTTAATGTGAAATCATAAAAATGAAAAATTCCTTCCAATATAGTGCCTGGGAGTCCCCTTAGTCTACCTGTAAAGTGGGAGATCTGTACCATGTCTAGAATCTGCTGCAGCAATTATTGCAATTATGAATCTAAAAAAAATGACATTTTCCCTGCAAGCTGCCTTTATTTTGCTCAGCAACAGCTGGGGAGCCAGTGTGTATGATAAGGCCACAATGTAGTGCACTGGGAACAAGATTAGAGATTTTTAGGATACATTCTGGTGTCACTTTGACTTTGGATAGAAGTAACGGCTGCATAAAAATTGGTCTTTGGGTATCAGTGGCGTCTTCCCACCGTAACCCTATAGAGGTACTTTTGATGAAAGCAAGAATTGACCTTGCTGTAAAAAAATTGCAATAATATTCACCTGTCAAACAGGTGCAGAAAAAGTGGTCTTTGGGTGTTAATTGTGTCATGAAACCTATACCCAAAACATTCTTCCAGATAAAGTTATTGAACACCCTCAAAGCTAGGCAGCCTCAAAGTCCTGTAGAGATTCCACATCCCAAAAAGACTTAATGAGTGACATCGGCATCAGGGGCTTCATAGCTGGTAATCCAGGACTGATTGATTTTTATAAAAGTCAAACGGATCACCGAGTCTGTGGACAGAGGCGTTCTATGATCAGTAATAAAACCTCCTGCAGCACTGAATGCCCATGCTGAAAGCAGGCTGGATGCAGGGCAGCCCAACAACTTAAAAGCATACTGGGCAAGTTGTGGCCAGTGGTCTATTCTCATGACCCAGTATGTCAGTGGATTGTCAGCTGTTTTGGTCCCGAGGTAATCGTCCACCATGTGATGCAGATGCTGCCAATGGGATGTGGAAGCTGACAGCCCTGGGCGGCAAGGACTAAAATTTCCGAAATGCCTCACTTAGACGGGCGCCTTCTCCAATGCTCCTCTCTTGACCAACAGAAGACTCAAAACTACGTTTTCCACAACACTGTAACCTACTGGAGTCAGGAAAAACATTCAATAAAATCCTCTTTAACGTGTCCTCAAGAGATTTTACCTTCTGCACTCTCTGTGGGGACAGGATGAGTTCTGAGACTTCTCAGACCTTCCCCTTATAATGGTGGTCAAGGAGGGTAATCATCCTTCTCCTTTATGCTATGTATTCTTGGGTCCTTTCGCAGGCTTTGAAGCATGAGGTTGCCCATGTACCTTAAATTTGCCGAGGCTAGAGAAGCAGACTCTTCGGGGTCACTCAGGATGACAGCATCTGGAACTTCCTCCTCCCAGCCACGTACTACTCCCAAGGGTCCTGGGGGTTGGAAAGCCATCGCTTACAGATTGACACATGCCTTCCTCTTCTTTGAAGCCTATGAAAGTTCCAGAATCCTCCTCCTCCACCTCCTCATCTTCCTTCCCTCTCACCTCCTGTGTGTTCTGTGGCATAGAAATGATGGTGTCTAGATAAAGTGGGCCTAAGAGGAAAGGAAGTCCTCCTCTTCTTCCTGCTGCTCTGCCTCCAGTGCCCTGTCCATAATGCCATGCAGAGTCTGCTCCAGCAGGAACACAACAGGGATTGTGTCACTGATGCATGCACTGTCATGGCTCACTATCCTTGTGTCTTCCTCAAATGGTGACAATACATTGCATGCATCCTTAATGATCAGCCATTGGTGTGGGGAAAAAAGCCAAGGCTGCCTGAGACTGTCATAATGCCGTACTGGCACAGGTACTCGTTGATGGCCCTCTGGGCATGTCACAAATCAGGCGGTTTACACAGGTGGAATTCCCACTGAATTTCAGCCAACCGAGCACTGGCTGTGTATGACCACCTGAAATGGCTACAAACTCTTCTGGCCTGCTCTAGTACATCTTGCAACCCTGAGTACATACTTAGGAAACGCTGCACCACCAAATTGAGGACATGTGTCAACTTTCCTTGTCTAAGGGCAGACAGGAGGTTTGAGCCATTATTGGACACCACCATTCCTGGCTCCAGCTGGCATGGTGTGAACCACCTCTGGGCCTGTCCCTGCAGAGCTGCAAGAATCTCTGCTCCAGTGTGGTTACTGTCCCCTAAACACACCATCTGAAGCACTGAACTCTGGGAATAGCCCTTTGAATGCTTAGGGGGTACCTGATGTTCATAGGACAATTCTGCAGAGGAGGGCATGGAGGTGGCAGAAGAGGAGGAGGAGGAAAGGGTAGAGCTCACAGGTCTGGCATCATCACCACCAGCTGTATGGAGATGTAGGCGCACAACAAACTGCAGCACCCAGCCCTGTCCTGCATCCTTTCGAGTTGCAAGCAGCGTTACCCAGTGTGCTGTGAACGAAATATATCATCCCTGGCCATGCTTGCTGGACCACGTGTCAGCAGTAAGGTGTATTTTACGGCTGACTGCCTTGCCCAACTATGCCAGAACATTCCCTTCCACGTGATGGTAGAGAGATGGAACGGCCTTACATAAAAAGTAGCAGCGACTGGGAACCTGCCATTGTGGTACAGCACATTGTGCAAATTCATGGAAGGGGCAGAATCCACCAGGCTGAAAGGCAGAAGTTGGAGAGCCAAAAGTTTTGACAAGCTGGCATTCAAAGGCTGGGCATGTGTCTGGGCATCTGGGCAGACTGAAGTGGGTAAGGAGGAGGGACAGATTTTTAACCCTTTTGTGTGGCTTTTAGGTGCTCTTGCCAACAGGCTGAGTGGTTGGATGTTAAATGCCTTGTTAAGCATGTGGTACCCAAATGGTTGGTGTTTTTGCCACGTTTGATGTGCCTGAGACACAGTTTGCAGATAGCAACAGTGAGATCTGCTGCAGATGTGCTGAAAAAGGTCCAGACAGCTGAGCTTTGGGGAGTGGGCAGGGAAATAACAGCTGCAGAATGTGATTGAATAGGGTGGCTGCTCTCTACTCTTTCTTGATGCCAGCCTCCTTGGGGTTGTGGCGCCTCACCTTCAGTTTCCGCCTCTGCTCTATCTGGCACCCAAGTCACATCAGTGACCTCATCATCATCATCATCTCCATCTCCTCCATCTTCATCATTACCACTTGGCAATATGCTGCGGCTTGGGGAACATGAATGCCAATTTGTCTACCAGTGTTCCTCCCTCTCTCTAGGCTCATGTTCCTGTCATCCTCAACCTCACAACCAACATCTGAATCCGGTAATGGCTGGGCATCATCAAGGATCAAGGGGCTGACACTGTAGTCAACAACTCACCTCAATGGCTGATGTTGGGGCTATGGCAGGAATAGATGTGGACAAGGAGGCAGGTTTATCCACTCTGGCAACTGCAGGGGACTGCACACTTGTCTCTGCTTGTGTGACAGAGGATGAGGAGGTGGAGAAAGGTTTAGTAAAGCCAGTCCACCACCTCCTCTGCATGCTGTGGCTTGATAGCATGGGCAAACTCACTAAACAGAGGAAATGATGCTCTGCCTGAGGACTGACCACCACGTCAACCTTTGCCTGTGGACACATTTGTTGCTGGCCCCCTTACAGTGCCAAGGGAACATCTGCCTCTCCTTGTTGTTCTCCGTGATATTATTGGAAGGGAGGGGGCAGTGCTTATAAACAAATGTAAAGAAGAAGTGGAAATCTGTACGTAGATGCACTTTAATCAGTGTAAAGAGGTGTTTGGTGCACTTTAATTTGAATACACTACACAGATACACTATAATATACTGCAGTATAATGCGGCAAACATACAGTGACACAAAGAACTATATGGCGTTAAGCTGGCAGTAACGCACAGAAAACTATATGGCGCTAAACTGGCAGTAACGCACAGAGAAGTAAATGGCGTTAAACTGCAGTAACGCACACAGAAGTAAATGGCGTTAAACTGGCAGTAATGCACACAGAAGTAAATGGCATTAAACTGGCAGTAATGCACAAAACTATATGGTGTTAAACTGGCAGTAATGCACAAAAAATGATATGGCGTTAAACTGACAGTAACGCACACAAAACTATATGGCGTTAAACTGGCAGTAACGCACACAGACGTAAATGGCGTTAAACTGGCAGTAATGCACACAGAACTATATGGCGTTAAACTGGCAGTAATGCACACAGAACTATATGGCTTTAAACTGGCAGTAACGCACGCAAAACTATATGGCGCTAAACTGGCAGTAATGTGCAGAGAAGTAAATGGCGTTAAACCGGCAGTAACGCACACAGAAGTAAATGTCGTTAAACTGGCAGTAACACACAAAACTATATGGCGTTAAACTGGCAGTAATGCACAAAACCATACGCGTTAAACTGGCAGTAACGCACACAAAACAATATGGCGTTAAACTGGCAGTAACGCACAGAGAAGCAAATGGAGTTAAACTGGCAGTAACACACACAGAAGTAAATGGCGTTAAACTGGCTGTAACGCAATCAAATAGACGGTGTTCAACCATCACTACTCTGACGTTATCTGAACTGTCAATAATCTAGCTATACACTAATGTAAATATTACTGACACAGTCTCACTACACTACAGTGAAACTATCTAAGCTGTCCCTACTCTAGCTGCACACTATGCAAACCTGAATGGTGGTCCTCCTCACTACACTCACACTATTCCTAGACTGACACTAAATTAATATTCTACACTGCCAATTGAAGCAAAATAGCACAGTATTAGGGATGAGCCGAACACCCCCCTGTTCGGTTCGCACCAGAACATGCAAACAGGAAAAAAGTTCGTTCGAACACGCGAACACCGTTAAAGTCTATGGGACACGAACATGAATAATCAAAAGTGCTAATTTTAAAGGCTAATATGCAAGTTATTGTCATAAAAAGTGTTTGGGGACCTGGGTCCTGCCCCAGGGGACATGGATCAATGCAAAAAAAAGTTTTAAAAACGGCCGTTTTTTCAGGAGCAGTGATTTTAATAATGCTTAAAGTCAAACAATAAAAGTGTAATATCCCTTTAAATTTCGTACCTGGGGGGTGTCTATAGTATGCCTGTAAAGGGGCGCATGTTCCCTGTGTTTAGAACAGTCTGACAGCAAAATGACATTTTGAAGGAAAAAACTCATTTAAAACTACCCGCGGCTATTGCATTGCCGACAATACACATAGAAGTTCATTGATAAAAACGGCATGGGAATTCCCCAAAGGGGAACCCCGAACCAAAATTAAAAAAAAAAATGACGTGGGAGTCCCCCTAAATTCCATACCAGGCCCTTCAGGTCTGGTATGGATATTAAGGGGAACCCCAGCCAAAATTTAAAAAAAAAATGACGTGGGGTTCCCCCTAAATTCCATACCAGACCCTTCAGGTCTGGTATGGATTTTAAGGGGAACCCCGCGCCAAAAAAAAAAAAAAACGGCGTGGGGTCCCCCCAAAAATCCATACCAGACCCTTATCCGAGCACGCAACCTGGCAGGCCGCAGGAAAAGAGGGGGGGACGAGAGTGCGCCCCCCCCCTCCTGAACCGTACCAGGCCACATGCCCTCAACATTGGGAGGGTGCTTTGGGGTAGCCCCCCAAAACACCTTGTCCCCATGTCGATGAGGACAAGGGCCTCATCCCCACAACCCTGGCCGGTGGTTGTGGGGGTCTGCGGGCGGGGGGCTTATCGGAATCTGGAAGCCCCCTTTAACAAGGGGACCCCCAGATCCCGGCCCCCCCCCTGTGTGAAATGGTAAGGGGGTACAAAAGTACCCCTACCATTTCACTAAAAAACTGTCAAAAATGTTAAAAATGACAAGAGACAGTTTTTGACAATTCCTTTATTTAAATACTTCTTCTTTCTTCTATCTTCCTTCATCTTCTGGTTCTTCTGGCTCTTCTGGTTCTTCCTCCGGCGTTCTCGTCCAGCATCTCCTCCGCGGCGTCTTCTATCTTCTTCTCCTCGGGCCGCATTTTGCATTGATCCATGTCCCCTGGGACAGGACAGGACCTGGGTCCCCAAACACTTTTTATGACAATAACTTGCATATTAGCCTTTAAAATTAGCACTTTTGATTTCTCCCATAGACTTTTAAAGGGTGTTCCGCGGCATTCGAATTTTCCGCGAACACCCCAAATTGTTCGCTGTTCGGCGAACTTGCGAACAGCCAATGTTCGAGTCGAACATGAGTTCGACTCGAACTCGAAGCTCATCCCTACACAGTATAGCACACTGAAAATGGCTGCCATTGAAAGAATACTTGTATATAGTGGGGCCGGAATGAGCCATGATTGGATAAAGTCATGATGACAGTGTCCAGTCATGATTCTGACAGTGCTCTGTGCCCGGATTGGCTGAAGCTTTCACTGCTTCAGCCAATCAGGGCTTTCAATGCACTGTTCAGCATCGCAATGCAATGTAGTCGGTTTGGGGGGAGGCGAACAAATGGTTGAATGACCCATTTGTTTGGCTGTTTGCCGAATGTCCAAACAGTGAAAGTTCGCCCATCCCTAATTATCAACAGATGAGTCACTGTGGAGATAGGAGCTGACAATTAGCCAACAGCTGAGTGGCCAGCTCAGAGAAGGAAGGGCTGAGCCCAGCCCTGACACATTGCCTGCTTTCTGCCTGCATCCAACCTGCTTGTCTCTAACTCTGCACCTGTCTGCTCCTTCTGCTACTTAGCTGCCAGCCTGTTACCAATCCGACCTGTACCCTGACTCCGCTCCAGCCTCTGCATCTATTCCTGACTTGCCCGCCTGTATATGACCTAGCCTGCCTGTACCTGCCTTCTCTCCCTCCCTCTGGGAGCATCCATCCCACCTGCAGCTGCATCTGCTTCTCAGCCTGTGGTGTTCCAGTATAAATCTGTTCCAGCTTCCAGCCAACTGCTGTTCCTGGTCTTCTGCTGTGTCGGTGTTCCTCCACAATCCCGCTAGAGGTTCCAGTCCAGCTCTGCTGTCAGCGATCCTGCCAGGCACTCATGCGACTCTGCACTCCTGCGCCTCCTGTCTATTCTACCAGGGGCCTCGAGTTTGAGGTGTAAGAGAGGCCATCCTCTGCATATCAGGCTCTACCACCAGGTATGTGACATACAGCTGGCTATTCAGTTAGACTGCTGGCTGTATCAAGTCCTCTAAAGAATCTTGTGCTATTCGGGCAAGCTCATCCTTGAGTGTCTCTGCTAGACCCAGACAATTTTGGTATTTTAGAGCAGCATTATTCTAGCTTGTATCCTTTGCCCATCTATAGAATTTGCTGGTATAGTGCTCCACTGGACATAGGTCACCCGAAAAGCGTTCCTGGGTTGGCACTTGTCGTTCTGGTGGTGAAATTAGCACTACAGGAATAGTTCCTGAGGTTCGGAGCAAGTGCAGATAAGGCCTCTGGCTGGCCTGGATACAAGTTTTGGATGGCAGCAGACAAGTCTTGGATGTGACCTTCAAGTTGAAAGTAATAATCCTGAAGATTACAGCTTGTGTAAGGGCAGCTAATTGTTGTGGAGCAGAATGTCTTAGAGGGAGACTAGAAATGTCCTGTTGGGGTTTACCCAGACTCCTCATATACACTTTTAGAGACCTCTGATTCACTGTCCAGTGTGGGTTTTGCACCTCTCCCTTTTTCCAGTTTAGGATCACCTGAAACTTAGTGTGAGAGTCAGTGCTCGAGAGCCTGAGGAACAGACAAGTCATGTCTGTGAGAGCTGAAGGTTAGTGACAGCTGTAAAACTGCATGTGTGGAGAATGATAAGCATTAGGCTTGCTCAGCGTGCTAGTTAGGATTTAATTTGTGTAGTTAATGCCGGAACATGGCTAGGATTTTGTTTTGAAAGTTTTGCACTGTTTATTTTGTGGAACACTGTACAGAAAATAGCCCAGTAAATAGCACCAATAAACACCCCACTGTTTGTCAGTTCATCACCGGACTGGTATCTGTGCCTGAAAGTGTGCTCACCTCAGGGAGTGTTGTACATGCTACCTATTCCCAGCTCACAGTTTGCATAGAACCTCTAGAGGGGAAGCACCTCCCTCAGCCTCAAACATGGCTGGATGGTCCCATCACATACCTTGGTGGAGGCCAAAGTGGTGAGAGGGCTTTCTTTGTGGCTCTGGTCCAAACATATCTGAATGTGGGAACAAGTATGCAAGGCTCAGGGTAGCACAGGTGCCAGGACCTGGAAGGCTGATAATGATCATTAGACATGGTCTGCAGGGGGGATTGATGCAGATAAAAGAATACTTCACAATCAGTAGTGATAGACAGTCCATGCATTTATTGTGTGGGAATATCAGGCAGGGCCTGGAAGGCTTGGTAACCAGGTTCTGAAGAAGAAGGCAGAAAAACATAGTCTGGAAGCTGGAGCTAAGGTCATACATGATGGAAAAGGGAAAAAAAAGTCAGGAGCCAGACCAGGGTCATACATGGATGAGCAGAAGTAAAAGGAGCAGTGTCTGGAGACAAGCTGGGTCAAGTACAGGAGATCAAGCAGGAGTAAGGTCAAGCAGCAAGCAAGGATCATGATCAGGAGAGAGTCAGAAGGATATCCAGGAGCAGACCAAGTCAGAAACAGTCTTCCATATGCCATACTGACCCTTCCTGCCTTAAATTTGTCATAGTGATCCTTCCTGCCTTTCATACACCATACTGATCCTTCCTGCCTTACATGTGTAATAGAGGTCCTTCCTGTTGGAGCGCAGGAATGAGCCCTCCTGCAAAATATTGCATCAAAAATTGTAATTACATGCCCCTGTTAAACAGGGGCTGAAAAATTGGGCCTTAGGCACTGGTGCTGGTGCCACAACACTGCAACCCCTCACAGATACTCTAGTTGGAGTGCAGGAACAAGCCCTGCTGCAAAGTATTGCATCAAAAATTGTAATTACATGCCCCTGTTAAACAGGGGCTGAAAAATTGGGCCTTAGGCACTGGTGCTGGCACTGGTGCTGGTGCCACAACACTGCAACCCCTCACAAATACTCTAGTTGAGCGCAGCAATGAACCCTCCTTGCAAAATATTGCATCAAAAATTGTAATTACACTGCCCTGTTAAAAGGGGGCTGAAAAATTGGGCCTTAGCCACTAGTGGCGGCGCCCAGAACCAAAAATATTCTTACAAGCTATCAGCATGATCATTGAGGAGGAAGAGGATACTCACTCAGCTTTACAGGATAGTCACTCAGCATTGGCATAGGCAGTCTTGAAGGGATTTGACATTTCAAAAAAAAATATTCAGTTACATCAGCATCAGGTGCTTGGTAGCTGGTGGTGATCCAAGACTGATTCATTTTAATGAAGGTCAGTCGATTGACCAAGTTGGTGGACAGGCGCACCCTGTGATCGGTTACAAAGCCTCCAGCAGCACTGAATGTGCATTCCGAAAGAACGCTGGAAGCAGGACAGGCCAGTAGCTCAATTGCATACTGTGCAAGCTCTGGCCAGTGATCCATCCTCAAGACCCAGTAACCCAGAGGATTTTCAGTGGGAAAGGTGTCCAAGTCAGATCTTGCCCCTAGGTATTCCTGCACCATGTAAAACAGACACTGGCGATGGTTGCTGGAACCGATGATACCTTGGGGCTGCGGACTAAAAAATTGTCTGAACATATCAGTCAGACGGCCACCTTCTCCACCGCTCCTTCTTTGACTGACCGGAGCCTCAGCAACACGTTGTCCAGGAACAAGAGTTTGTAACCTCCCAGTCTCTGGGAACGTGTTGACCAGACCTTTCTGCAAGGCCTCCCGAAGATGTTTCATCCTCTCCTCCCTCTGCGACGGCAAGATAAGGTCCGCAACCTTACCCTTGTAACATGGATCAAGGAGGGTTGCCAGCCAGTATTGATCCTTCTCCTTGATACCACGAATATGAGGATCCTTCCGCAGGCTTTTGCAGGAACAGGGAGGCCATGCAGTGTAGGTTTGCTGAGGCATTGAGTCCTCTGGGTCACTAAGGACAACATGATCCACAGCCACCTCCTCCCAGCCACGTACAAGTCCATGGGTTTCTTGGGACTGTAAATGATCCCTTAAAGACTGCTGCTGATGCTGAGTGCCAGGCTCCACCTCCATGCTGACACAATCCCCCTCTTCCTCCACCTCCTCCTCTTCTTCTTCCTGTGTGATCGACGGGCATGCAGGAACACTGTCTGGATAAAGGGGGCCTTGAGAGCTAAGGAAGTCCTCCTCTTCCTGCCTCTGTTCTGCCTCAAGTGCCCTGTCCATTATTCCACGCACCGTGTGCTCTGACCTGGTTAAATTGATGATAGGCAACTCCTATCCTCATATTGATTAGTGGTTCCAAATTAATAATAACTACTGCAGAAGGGAACAGACACAAAAGATACGCTCAGCATCTTTCCAAATAACTGTTCTGCTTTATTATGACGAAATTAAAGGTTTTTATACATATGATTATGTAAGTATCACATTAATATTACAATTGTATGTTTATGGTAACAAGGGGCGTTACATAGGCAGGCTAATTCTAATCAGGACTCGAAAGAATGTAAACATGTACTGAAAACATTATTAGTGCTGTGTGCACAGTGAGGGCAGTGTGCAATACATACAAAATAGAATACAATTATTCACAGAACTTACAATTTTCCATTACAGCTCCAACAGGTGGACAAGGGGGACAGTGTCACTGATGCTTGCACTGTCACTGCTCACCATCCTTGTGGCCTCCTCAAATGGTGACAGGACAGTGCATGCATCCCTGATCATGGCCCACTGGCGTGGGGAAAAAAAACTAAGCTCCCCTGACCCTGTCCTGGTGCCATAGTCGCACAGGTACTCATTGATGGCCCTCTGCTGTGTATGCAGCCGCTGCAGCATGGCCAACGTTGAGTTCCACCTGGTGGGCGTGTCACAGATTAGGCAGTTCTTGGGCAGGTTAAATTCCTTTAGGAGGTCAGCCAGCCGAGCACTGGCATTATATGACCTGCGGAAATGCATACAGACTTTCCTGGCCTGCCTCAGTACATCCTGTAAGCCCGGGTACCTGCCCAAGAACCGCTGCGCCACCAAGTTAAGGATGTGAGCCAAACAGGGCGCATGGGTCAGTTGTCCCTGTCGGAGGACAGAGAGGAGGTTGGTGCCATTGTCGCAAACCACCATACCTGCCTTAAGCTGGCGTAGTGTCAAGCACCTCTGAGCCTGCCCCTGCAGAGCTGACAGAATCTCTGCCCCAGTGTGGCTCCTGTCCCCCAAGCACACCAGCTCAAGCACCTCATAGCACGTTTTTGCCTGCCTGCTTGCGTAGCCCCTCGAACGTCTACGTAGCACCGCTGGTTCCGAAGACAAATCAGCACAGGAAGAGGCCATGGAGGAAGAAGAAGAGGAGGGGTGGATGAGAGAGGTGTGGCAGAATCACCACTAGTAGTATTTTGGAGGCGTGGTGGCAGAACAACCTCCAACACTATTGCACCCTGTCCTGCATCCTTCCCATCTGCCAGAAGAGTCACCCAGTGCGCCGTGAAAGATAGGTAATGTCCCTGTCCATGCCTGCTGGACCATGAGTCAGTGGTAATATGCACCTTACCGCTGACCGCCCTGTCCAGCGAGGCCAAGACATTGCCTTCCACATGCTGGTAGAGAGCTGGTATCGCCTTCCGTGAGAAAAAGTGGCGTTTGGGAACCTGCCACTGAGGAACCGCACATTCCACAAACTCACAGAAGGGGGCAGAGTCTACCAACTGAAAAGGCAGCAGTTGAAGTGCTAGCAATTTAGCCAAGCTAGCATTCAACCGCTGGGCATGTGGATGGCTGGGAGTGAACTTCTTTGGGCAGTGCAGCAGCTGGGGCAGGGAAATTTGCCTGGTATAATTTGATGTCGGTGTACCGATAGCAGATTGCCCCTAAGTACTTGGTTGTGACACACCTAATTCTCCACCTTCATTCCTCTCAGTGCAGGTCTCAGAGAGGACTGAAGGTATAGTGGCGTTGGAGATCCCAGCTGATGAGAAGAAAGGAGAGGTCCTCTTTGTCCTTTGGTGTGGGCCTTTTAGGTACGCTTGCCAATGAACTGCATGGCAGGTCGACACGTGTCTGGTCAAGCATGTGGTGGCCAAGCGGGTGATGTTTTGGCCACACGAGATACGCTTGAGACATATGTTGCAAATAGCAGCGGTGGGATCTGATGCACTCGTCTCAAAAAAGGCTCACACCAAAGAACTTTTGGAATAACGCACAGAGACAGCAGCACCCTGCACTGGCCCCTGGAGGGCATCCTGCCTCGTTGGTGATGTGCCTCCTCCTCCTCCTTTCTCCTATCAGGCACCCACGTGGAGTCAGTGACCTCATCATCCCCTCCCTCCTCATCACTGGAGCAAAGCTGACAGTATGCTGCAGCTGGGGGGACATGACTGCCAGATTGCTGTCCTTCTTGGGCACCCCCTTTGTCTGGGCTCACGTTACTGCCTTCCTCTATCTGGGTACCATCATCGGAGCCTTCAAAATGCTGGGCATCCTCCTGGAGCATGTATCCAACACTGTGGTCAAACAGTTCGGGGGACTCCTCAGGAGCAAATGGTGGGGCTGGGGAAGGAGTGACTGATGCCATTGAGTCGGGGGAAGAGGCCGTGTTGGCAGTTGCTTTGCCAGACAAAGTACCCTGAGCCAGGGTGAGAGAGGATGAGGAGGATGAGGACGGCTTGGTCATCCACTCTACCAAGTCTTCCGCATGTTGCGGCTGAACACGGCCAGCTGCCAAAAAAAAAAGACAAGCATATCCCACGGCCACGTGCTGATGAGGATGCACCGTCTCCATGATCAGCACTGTTGCCTCTAGACACAGAGCCTGCTTGCCCTCTTTTATTGGCTTGTGACTATCTGCCTCTCCTTGTTGGCCTTTCCAGACATACTAATGCCTACAGTGAGATGTAGCTGCACAAAGCTGGGATATATATATATATATATATATATATTTATATATATATATATATATATATATATATATATATATATATATACTGATACTGCAGCTAGCAGAATCAACTGCCTGCCTGTAGTATTATTAGTATGAGAACACCACCAATTTTCTTCAGTTAGCTTTAGGTGCACACTGTGCAGAGGACGCACTACACTAACTGTAAATACTGTAGCTAATAGGACTAATATGGTCAGAAGAACACCAGAAATTTTCTTCAGGTAGCTGTAAATACTGTAAAAACACCTGCCTGCCTGTCAGTAGGAAGAGAATAACAGGAACGGATCTAGCTAAACTGAATACAGTGGCTTTCTCTCTCTCAACGCCGGAACACACTACACTGGGCCACTGTGCAGGCGGCCTTATATAGTGTGGGGCATGTCCTAAACCCCCTGAGCCATAACTGGCCAAAGCCACCCTGGCTTTGGCCAATTACAGCTCTCTGTACAGACGGAGCTGTGATTGGCCAAGCATGCGATGCGGGTCATAGTGCATGCTTGGCCAATCATCAGCCAGCAATGAACTGTGATGCCGCAGTGAATTATGGGCTGTGGCGCGCCACTCGAATTTGGCGTGAATGGCCCATAACGATCGTAATTCGATGAATGGGCGAACATACAATGTTCGAGTCGAATATGGGTTCGTCTCAAACACGAAGCTCATCCCTAATAACAGAATGTCTCATTGGGATCCTGGAAAAGTCCTGTTCAGGGTTTACACATCTCCCAGACTCCTCTCATATACTTTTAGAGACCTCTGATTCATTGTCCATTGTGGGCTTTGCACCTCTCCATTTTTCCAATTTAGGATCACCTGAAACTCAGAGTCAGTGCTCAAGAGTGTGAGGAACAGAGAAGTCATACCTGTGAGAGCTGAAAGTTGGTGAAAGCTGTAAAAATGCTTGTGCGGAGACTGACAAGCATTAGGTTTTCTCAGTGGGCTAGTTAGGACTTTGATTTGTGTAGTTAGTGCTGGGACACGGCTAGGATTTTGTTTTGAAGTTTTCGCCACTGGACTAATATCTGTGCCTGAAAGTGTGCAAGCTTTGTTCTTGCTACCTATGCTCAACTCAAAATCTGCATAAATTCTCTAGTGGGAAAGTACCTCCCTCAGCCTAGGACATGGCTGGATGGTACTGTCATGTACCTTGGTTGAGGCCAAAGTGCTGAGAGGGCTTCCCTTGTGGTTCTGGTCCAAACACATCTGAATGTGGGAACAGGTATGTAAGGCTCAGGGTAGCAAAGATGCAGGGACTTGGAAGGCTGGTGATGATCAGTAGGGATGGTTTGGAGGGATGGTGGTTGATGCAGATAAGAGAACACTTCGTAGTCAGCAGTCGTTGACAGTCCATGCACTGATTGCGTGGGAATGTCAGGCAGGGCATGGAAGGCTGGGTATCCAGGTTCTGAAGAAGCAGGCAGAAAATGTAGTCTGGAAGCTGGAGCCAAGGTCATACATGATCAGAGGACTGGAGAAAAGGAAAAAGTCAGGAGCCATGCCAGGGTCATACATGGATGAGCAAAGGTAGAAGGAGCAGTGTCTGGAGACAAGCTGGGTCAAGCACAAGAGATCAAGCAGGGGCGAGGTCAAGCAGCAAGCTGGAATCACGATTAGGAGATAGTCAGAGGGAAATCCAGGAACAGACCGAGTCAGTAACAGGGAGCCAGTCAGCAGGGTACATGTAACAACTACATGTAATCTTAACAAGGCATTTTCTTTATTTCCAGCTTTAAACATCCAAATTTGAGGAAGACTTATCAACAGCACTGATACATATATACATGCTTATGTATTCCTTTCTTATGTTCTCCTTACTACATGCAAGTCAAGATTTTTTCTCTTGTTCTTAAATGTTATTCATTTGTTTTATCTGCACCTCCCAAACATTGTATTTTTTTTATTTTTCTACAGTATGAAAATATGGAGCACAAATCACCTGCTACATTCATAAAGTATCTATGATCCAATTGTAAAAATGTACTTATTATTCATACCTACACATGCAAATGTTCAGAATTTGGGACTAACATGTTTTACTGTGTTTAATAAATGCTACATTCCAAATTGAGCCAGGAGCAAGACAGGGGAACAAGAAAGCATGTTATGGAACTGTCATGATAATTTCATTTCAATCCAAAAACGCATGTCTTGAAATGCGCTCACATGTACTATGTGCCTAGTTTGCTGTAAATATGCGCCTAGTGGTTTTTGAAGAAATTTCATGTTATAATAAACATCTTCATTTTCTTACTTTGCAGACACCAAAAGTATTCTGCAAAGAAAATACCATGGGAAAAACACCTCTGAATGGCTATTTCCCAAAGTAAGTGCCATACTGCATTCTTGTGACGGTATTTACTCATGTCCAAACAAACATACACACATTTCACATTTCTCCATCTAACTGTGCACAACTTTGTGATTCTCTTGTAGTTGAAGGATGCATTATCCAAAATAAATGCAGGAAGGATGAGCTTGGGAAAACCAGCGAGGTTTATGGTAAACAACGGGTGGTATTTTTACATGTAAAATGTAAAGTTAATTAACTAGCAACTTAAAAGCATATTTGTGTTTTTCATAGTGCCCCAAATACAACAATGTCCCAGAAGCAAGCCATCATGGAATCCACAGGTCACCCAGTAAGTCTTGCTAATCTGGAATAAAGAAAAGCAAGGTAAGTCTAAACCTCTGAGAATGCCCGCAAATCTCTCAAACCTGTCATTCAAAAGTTTCCACCATCTTGGCAAGTGACGAAGAAGACTTGATGGACTTGTGTCTTTTTTCAACCTCACCTGCTATGTAACTATATAACTATGTAAGTATGAGCCACTACTGAAGAGAGAATAAAATGCCAATTAACACTAAACCAAGTCAACTTCATAGATAGCAGTACAGAAGTGGATGATGAGGGTTCTGACCAAACTTACATGCCCTGTGTGAAGGAACCCTCAACTGAAAGCAGTGGTGCTTGCATGACTGCTCTCTCAAGATCCAATAAAAGACATCATTAAAGTTTTAGTGACAGAAGTGTCAAGCAAATATCCAGTACCCATAACAAGAGGAAACATTCAGATGGTAGGTAATAACATTTGAAGTTCACATATGCAGAGAATGTGGCATTGGTCAAGAGTTTGGTTCCTGTGTTTGACAAGGTACTGGATCCCCACATGCTTAAGAGTGACCAAGCTTGGAAGAAAAAGCAATGGAAAATAATTACAGGAGCTGTAAATGCAGTAGGAGCAGCACTCGTAGTGAAGATAATGTGAAAAAGAGATATCAAGCACAACATCAAGAGGAAAATGGCATTGATCAGGAAAGAAATGTTTAATTGTGTGTACTAACATTAGAAAGCATGACTTCAAATGTCTTAAATTAAATGGCACTTCATCTTTTCCACTGTACATCTTAGATTTCTAATTTGTTTGCTTCATTGCTTATCTCTTTTCAGACACCTAGGCAAAAAACTGGTGGCGGATTACAAGCTACTATTAGGCTACTTTCAGACTGGGGCGGGCGTCGGCAGTAAAGTGTCGCTATTTTTAGTGCCATTTTACCATTGTTTTAGAGACGCTATTCGGCTGCTAGCAGGGTGGTTTTTAACCAATGCTAGCAGCTGAAAAGGGTTAAAACCGCCCCCAAAGCTCCGCTGCAGCGGTGCTATGCTGGCGTTTTGGTGGCACTGCCCTATTGTTTTTGTATTGTTTTTGTATTGTTTTGTTTGCGGTGTATACACTGCTCCTATAGCGCTGCAAATATGCAGCTTGCAGGACTTTTGTTACCGTCCTGTAAGCGCACCGCTCCAGTATGAAAGCACTCGGGCTTTCACACTGGAGAGAAAGGAGAAGCGCTATGCAGGCGCTATTTTTAGTGCTGTAGCGCCTGTAAAGCGCCTCAGTGTGAAAGTAGCCTTTAAGATGTTGGACTATGAAAAAATGGTAGTGTTTTACATCCACGAAGAGACAGTTACAGGACTGGTCAGAGGTTTTGATACCTTGTACAACAAGAGAGGTAAGTACATTGTGTTCACGAATATTCTAGATGCATGTTCAATGTTGATGCTGGGTTCTCCCATGCAGCCCTATTGTATGCTGGCAGGAGGAACTCCTCCCTCCTTCAGAATACAATGCTCTTTTTGGAAACCTTCCCTAGAGGTGATCATGGAGCATGTTTGGTCAGCGCTGGATTTATCATGGACTTGGGTGAATTTTCAAGAAGGGGAGGACATGGGCCAACTTTGACTTAATCAGTACCTATTCTCTTGCAGATTTCCCCACAGAGGAAGGAAAAATTTTCTGAGGCAGTAGATGTTCAAGATCTAGACTTCTCTGCCTCTGACAAGAATTATGACATCAGCCAGTCTCAGGAACAGCAGCCTAATGTCAGTGGTTAAGGTAGTCAACCTTATACAATCGTTTTTAAGTTCTCAAAGCAAAGAAATCAATTTAGGCCAAAGTTCAGCGGATGTTAATGCCAATTTGGGTTTGCTCAATCCACAAATCAACATAAGATGCGCACGTACTATATGACGCACACATAATTTTGACTGAGAGCAACTTGTTTATGAGCAACAGCAGAGTAAGAGGTTCCACCAGGTGCAGCTAGAATAAAGTGAAATCTAAGAGGGTTCTTGAAATGCTATTGAAGTTGAAATTAAAGGTATAGAGGCATGTATGCAGGGATTCTTTACAAGTGCAACAGAGTATCACTAAAAGAAACTTTACTTACTCAGACAATGGCTTAACAAGTCTTCTGGCATTAATCCACTTCCTCTCCCTCTGCTGTTGCCATTTTATAAACTTAAAGCGTAATTTCACCCAAAATTGGAACTTCTGCTGTAAGGAGTCCTAACCCCCTGAACATGCCACATTTAGCATGTCATTTTTTTTGGGGGGGGGGTACCTAGTTTTTACAGGTACCCAGCTCCCATTTCCACCCACACCACCTAGGCAGCTCCTCCTCTCCCCCTCCCTCCCTGCAGTCTTCTGGGAGATGTCACAGGTCCCAGAATATTGCTTGGCCATTTAGGACAGCGCAGCGCAACTCGTGCATGCGCAGTGAGCAGTGCGCACCCAGCTGTGAAGCGGCAAGCTTTCACAGCCGGGTGCCCACACTAGTGATGTCGGCCCAGAGGAGAGGCGAGGCAGAGAACCAAGGCTTCAGGCGGCCGCATCGCTGGACTGGGGGACAGGTGAGTATGTGTTTATTTAAAGTCAGCAGCTACACATTTTGTAGCTGCTGACTTTTAATAAAATGAAAAACTAGTGGAACTCCGCTTTAAGCACTAGCCACCGTTTTTTTGATACAGCAGAACGGAGTTAGAACTTCTGTCCTTTTTTCTTGATGTCTGTGCCCTGTTAGGGAAATTCCCTCTCTCTGTTTCTACTGTTAGTCCTTATCAGTGAGAGTGAAGGGACTCTAAAGTTCCCCATTAATGTTTACTGTACAAAATAAGGTCCATTGGCATGGACCATAGGGTGAGTACATGGATTGAAGACTGGCTACAAGGGCGAGTTCAGAGGGTGGTGATTGATGGGGAGTACTTGGAATGGTCAAGGGTGGGTAGTGGGCTCCCCCAGCATTCTGTGCTGAGACCAATCCTATTTAATTTGTTCATAAATGACCTGGAGGATGGGGTAAACAGTTCAATCCCTGTATTTGCGGACGATACTAAGTTAAGCAGGGCAATAACTTCTCCGCAGGATGTGGAAACCTTGCAAAAAGATCTGAACAAATTAATGGGGTGGGCAACTACATGGCAAATGAGGTTCAATGTAGAAAAATGTAAAATAATGCATTTGGGTGGCAAAAATATGAATGCAATCTATACACTGGGGAGGAGAACCTCTGGAGAATCTAGAATGGAAAAGGACCTGGGGGTTCTAGTAGATGATAGACTCAGCAATGGCATGCAATGCCAAGCTGCTGCTAACAAAGCAAACAGAATATTGGCATGCATTAAAAAGGGGATCAACTCCAGAGATAAAACGATAATTCTGCCACTCTGCAAGACTCTGGTCCAGCCGCACCTAGAGTATGCTGTCCAGTTCTGGGCACCAGTCCTCAGGAAGGATGTACTGGAAATGGAGCGAGTACAAAGAAGGGCAACAAAGCTAATAAAGGGTCTGGAGGATATTAATTATGAGGAAAGGTTGTGAGCACTGAACTTATTCTCTCTGAAGAAGAGAAGCTTGAGAGGGAATATGATTTCAATATACAAATACCATACTGGTGACCCCACAATAGGGATAAAACTTTTCCGCAGAAGGGAGTTTAACAAGACTCATGGCCACTCGTTAAAATTAGAAGAAAAGAGGTTTAACCTTAAACTACGTAGAGGGTTCTTTACTGTAAGAGTGGCAAGGATGTGGAATTCCCTTCCACAGGCGGTGGTCTCAGTGGGGGGCATTGATAGTTTCAAGAAACTATTAGATAAGCACCTTACTGACTAGGGATGAGCTTCGTGTTCGAGTCGAACCCATGTTCGACTCGAACATCGGCTGTTCGATCGTTCGCCGAATTGCGAACGTTATGGGCCGTTCGCGCTAAATTCGTGTGGCGCGTCACGGCCCATAATTCACTGCGGCATCGCAGTGCATTGTTGGCTGATGATTGGCCAAGCATGCACTATGACCCGCATGCTTGGCCAATCACAGCGCCATCAGTAGAGAGAGCTGTAATTGGCCAAAGCCAGGGTGGCTTTGGCCAATTATGGCTCAGGGGATTTAGTACACACCCCACACTATATAAGGCCGCCTGCACGGCGGCCCTGTGTAGTGTGTGTTCCGGTGTGCTGAGAGATAGAGAGAGAGAGAGACAGTGTCATTTGATTTGAGTTAGATAGATTAGGCAGAACAGTCAGTCAGTTAGCTGCACTTACAGTGTATTGTGTATATATATGCATCCCAGGTGTTGCATATATATATATACACTGTATTCAGTTTAGCTAGATCCGTTCCTGTTATCTTCTATCTAGACTATTTACATTTAATGCAGTGCGTCCTGCTCACAGTGTTCAGCTAGATCCGTTCCTGCTATTTACATTTAGTGCAGTGCGTCCTGCTCACAGTGTTCAGCTAGATCCGTTCCTGTTATCTTCTTGACTATTTACATTTAGTGCAGTGCGTCCTGCTCACAGTGTTCAGCTAGATCCGTTCCTGCAATTTACATTTAGTGCAGTGCGTCCTGCTCACAGTGTTCAGCTAGATCCGTTCCTGCTATTTACATTTAGTGCAGTGCGTCCTGCTCACAGTGTTCAGCTAGATCCGTTCCTGCTATTTACATTTAGTGCAGTGCGTCCTGCTCACAGTGTTCAGCTAGATCCGTTCCTGTTATTTACATTTAGTGCAGTGCGTCCTGCTCACAGTGTTCAGCTAGATCCGTTCCTGCTATTTACATTTAGTGCAGTGCGTCCTGCTCACAGTGTTCAGCTAGATCCGTTCCTGCAATTTACATTTAGTGCAGTGCGTCCTGCTCACAGTGTTCAGCTAGATCCGTTCCTGCTATTTACATTTAGTGCAGTGCGTCCTGCTCACAGTGTTCAGCTAGATCCGTTCCTGTTATCTTCTAGACTATTTACATTTAGTGCAGTGCGTCCTGCTCACAGTGTTCAGCTAGATCCGTTCCTGCAATTTACATTTAGTGCAGTGCGTCCTGCTCACAGTGTTCAGCTAGATCCGTTCCTGCTATTTACATTTAGTGCAGTGCGTCCTGCTCACAGTGTTCAGCTAGATCCGTTCCTGCTATTTACATTTAGTGCAGTGCGTCCTGCTCACAGTGTTCAGCTAGATCCGTTCCTGTTATTTACATTTAGTGCAGTGCGTCCTGCTCACAGTGTTCAGCTAGATCCGTTCCTGCAATTTACATTTAGTGCAGTGCGTCCTGCTCACAGTGTTCAGCTAGATCCGTTCCTGCTATTTACATTTAGTGCAGTGCGTCCTGCTCACAGTGTTCAGCTAGATCCGTTCCTGCTATTTACATTTAGTGCAGTGCGTCCTGCTCACAGTGTTCAGCTAGATCCGTTCCTGTTATCTTCCTACTGACAGGCAGGCTTGTCTGGTTACAGTATATAAAGCTACCTGAAGAAAATTACAGGTGTTCTATTTGATCCTATTAGTACCACGGTCAGGCAGCTAGACTATTTACATTTAGTACAGTGCGTCCTGCTCACAGTGTTCAGCTAGATCCGTTCCTGTTATCTTCCTACTGACAGGCAGGCTTGTCTGGTTACAGTATATAAAGCTACCTGAAGAAAATTACAGGTGTTCTATTTGATCCTATTAGTACCACGGTCAGGCAGCTAGACTATTTACATTTAGTACAGTGCGTCCTGCTCACAGTGTACAGCTAGATCCGTTCCTGTTATCTTCCTACTGACAGGCAGGCTTGTCTGGTTACAGTATATAAAGCTACCTGAAGAAAATTACAGGTGTTCTATTTGATCCTATTAGTACCACGGTCAGGCAGCTAGACTATTTACATTTAGTACAGTGCGTCCTGCTCACAGTGTTCAGCTAGATCCGTTCCTGTTATCTTCCTACTGACAGGCAGGCTTGTCTGGTTACAGTATATAAAGCTACTTGAAGAAAATTACAGGTGTTCTATCCCAGCTTAGTGCAGCTACAGGCCATTAGTATGTCTGGAAGGCCAAGAAGGAGAGGCAGACAGTCACAAGCCAATAAGAGAGGGCAAGCAGGCTCTGTGTCTAGTGCTGGTCGTGGAGACGGTGCATCCTCATCAGCACGTGGCCATGGGACACGCTTGGCCTTTTTTTCGGCAGCTGGCCATGTTGAGCCGCAACATGCGGAAGACTTGGTCGAGTGGATGACCAAGCCGTCCTCATCCTCCTCATCCTCTCTCACCCATGCCCAGGGTGCTTTGTCTGGCAAAGCAGCGGCCTCTTCCCTCAGCTCAATGTCATCAGTGACTCCTTCCCTAGCTCCACCATGTCCTCATGAGGATTCCCTCGAACTGTTTGACCACAGTGTTGGGTACATGCTCCAGGAGGATGCCCAGCGTTTGGAAGGCTCTGATGACGATACTGAGCTCGATGAAGGCAGTAACATGAGCACGGACAGAGGGGGTGCCCAAGAAGGACAGCAATCTGGCAGTCATGCTCCCCCTGCTGCAGCATACTGCCAGGTTTGCTCCAGTGATGAGGAGGGAGGGGATGATGAGGTCACTGACTCAACGTGGGTGCCTGATAGGAGAGAGGAGGAGGAGGAGGAGGAGGAGGCGGCGGCACATCACCAACGAGGCAGGATGCCCTCCAGGGGCCAGCCTAAGGGCAGCACATTGACTGCATCACACCCCAAAGCTCCACATGTGCAGGGCGCTGCAGTCTCTGCGCGTTATTCAAAAAGTTCTTTGGTGTGGGCCTTTTTTGAGACGAGTGCATCAGATCGCACCGCTGCTATTTGCAACATATGTCTCAAGCGTATCTCGCGTGGCCAAAACATCTCCCGCTTGGGTACCACATGCTTGACCAGACATATGTTGACCTGCCATGCAGTTCGTTGGCAAGCGTATCTAAAAGACCCACACCAAAGAACAAAGAGGATCTCTCCTTGCTCCTCATCAGCTGAGATTTCCAACCCCACTAGACCTTCAGTCCTCTCTGAGACCTGCAGTGAGAGGAATGAAGGTGTAGAATTAGGTGTGTCACAGCCAAGTACTTGTGGGCAATCTGCTTTTGGTACACCGACGTCAGATTGTACCAGGCAAATTTCCCTGCCCCAGCTGCTGCACCGCCGAAAGAAGTTTGCTCCCAGCCATCCACATGCCCAGCGGTTGAATGCTAGCTTGGCAAAATTGCTAGCACTTCAACTGCTGCCTTTTCAGTTGGTAGACTCTGCCCCCTTCCGTGAGTTTGTGGAATGTGCGGTTCCTCAGTGGCAGGTACCCAAACGCCACTTTTTCTCACGGAAGGCGATTCCGGCTCTCTACCGGCATGTGGAAGGCAATGTCCATGCCTCGCTGGACAGGGCGGTCAGCGGTAAGGTGCATATTACCGCTGACTCATGGTCCAGCAGGCATGGACAGGGACGTTACCTAAGTTTCACGGCGCATTGGGTGACTCTGCTGGCAGCTGGGAAGGATGCAGGACAAGGTGCAGTAGTGTTGGAGGTTGTTCCGCCACCACGCCTCCAAAATGCTGATTGTGACACACCTCTCTCCTCCACCCCCTCCTCTTCTTCTTCCTCTATGGCCTCTTCCTCGGAACCAGCGGTGCTCCGTAGGCGTTCAAGGGGCTACGCAAGTACGCAGGCCAAAAGATGCCATGCGGTGCTTGAGCTGGTGTGCTTGGGGGACAGGAGCCACACTGGGGCAGAGGTTTTGTCAGCTCTGCAGGGGCAGGTTCAGAGGTGGTTGACGCCACGCCAACTTAAGGCAGGAATGGTGGTTTGCGACAATGGCACCAACCTCCTCTCTGCCCTCCGACAGGGACAAATGACCCATGTGCCCTGTTTGGCTCACGTCCTTAACTTGGTGGTGCAGCGGTTCTTGGGCAGGTACCCGGGCTTACAGGATGTCCTGAGGCAGGCCAGGAAAGTCTGTGTGCATTTCCGCCGGTCATATAATGCCAGTGCTCGGCTGACGGACCTCCAAAAGGAGTTTAACCTGCCCAAGAACCGCCTAATCTGTGACATGCCCACCAGGTGGAACTCAACGTTGGCCATGCTGCAGCGGCTGCACACGCAGCAGAGGGCCATCAATGAGTACCTGTGCGACTATGGCACCAGGACAGGGTCAGGGGAGCTTGGTTTTTTTTCCCCACGCCAGTGGGCCATGATCAGGGATGCATGCACTGTCCTGTCACCATTCGAGGAGGCCACGAGGATGGTGAGCAGTGACAGTGCATGCATCAGTGACACTGTCCCCCTTGTCCACCTGTTGGAGCACACGCTGCGTGGAATAATGGACAGGGCACTTGAGGCAGAACAGAGGCAGGAAGAGGAGGACTTCCTTAGCTCTCAAGGCCCCCTTTATCCAGACAGTGTTCCTGCGTGCCCGCCGATCACACAGGAAGAGGACGAGGAGGAAGAGGAGGAGGAGGAAGATTGTGTCAGTATGGAGGTGGAGCCTGGCACTCAGCATCAGCAGCAGTCTTTAAGGGATCAGTCCCAAGAAACACATGGACTTGTACGTGGCTGGGAGGAGGTGGCTGCGGACCATGTCGTTCTTAGTGACCCAGAGGACTCCGGACCGAATGCCTCAGCAAACCTACGCTGCATGGCCTCCCTGATCCTGCAAAGCCTGCGTAAGGATCCTCGTATTCGTGGTATCAAGGAGAAGGACCAATACTGGCTGGCAACCCTCCTTGATCCACGTTACAAGGGTAAGGTTGCGGACCTTATCTTGCCATCGCAGAGGGAGCAGAGGATGAAACATCTTCGGGAGGCCTTGCAGAAAGGTCTGTGCAACGCGTTCCCAGAGACTGGGAAGTTACAAACTCCTGTTTCTGGACAACGTGTTGCTGAGGCTTCGGTCAGTCAAAGAAGGAGCGGTGGAGAAGGTGGCCGTCTGACCGATGCGTTCAGACAATTTTTTGGTCCGCAGCCCCAAGGTATGATCGGTTCCAGCAACCATCGCCAGCGTCTGTTTTACATGGTGCAGGAATACCTAGGGGCAAGATCAGACTTGGACACCTTTCCCACCGAAAATCCTCTGGGTTACTGGGTCTTGAGGATGGATCACTGGCCAGAGCTTGCACAGTATGCAATTGAGCTACTGGCCTGTCCTGCATCCAGCGTTCTTTCGGAACGCACATTCAGTGCTGCTGGAGGCGTGGTAACCGATCACAGGGTGCGTCTGTCCACCGACTCGGTCGATCGGCTGACCTTCATAAAAATGAATGAGTCTTGGATCACCACCAGCTACCAAGCACCTGATGCTGATGTAACCGAATAATTTTTTTTGAAATCTCAGATCCCTTCAAAGACTGCCTATGCTGATGCTGAGTGACTATCCCTGAGTAATTATCCTCTTCCTCCTCAATCATCACGCTGATAGCTTGTAAGAACATTTTTGGTTCTGGGCGCCACCACCAGTGCCTAAGGCACAATTTTTCAGCCCCTGTTTAACAGGGGCGTGTAATTACAATTTTTGATGTAATACTTTGCAGCAGGGCTCGTTCCTGCATTCCAACTAGAGTGTCTGTGAGGGGTTGCAGTGTTGTGGCACCAGCACCAGTGCCTAAGGCCCAATTTTTCTGCCCCTGTCTAACAGGGGCGTGTAATTACAATTTTTGATGCAATACTTTGCAGCAGGGCTCGTTCCTGCGTTCCAACTAGAGTGTCTGTGAGGGGTTGCAGTGTTGTGGCACCAGCACCAGTGCCTAAGGCCCAATTTTTCTGCCCCTGTCTAACGGGGGCGTGTAATTACAATTTTTGATGCAATACTTTGCAGCAGGGCTCGTTCCTGCGTTCCAACTAGAGTGTCTGTGAGGGGTTGCAGTGTTGTGGCACCAGCACCAGTGCCTAAGGCCCAATTTTTCTGCCCCTGTCTAACAGGGGCGTGTAATTACAATTTTTGAAGCAATACTTTGCAGCAGGGCTCGTTCCTGCGTTCCAACTAGAGTGTCTGTGAGGGGTTGCAGTGTTGTGGCACCAGCACCAGTGCCTAAGGCCCAATTTTTCTGCCCCTGTCTAACAGGGGCGTGTAATTACAATTTTTGAAGCAATACTTTGCAGCAGGGCTCATTCCTGCATTCCAACTAGAGTGTCTGTGAGGGGTTGCAGTGTTGTGGCACCAGCACCAGTGCCTAAGGCCTAATTTTTCAGCTCCTGTTCAACAGGGGCATGTAATTACAATTCTTGATCTAATATTTCACAGCAGGGCCCTGTGAGGGCTTACAGTGTTGTGGCCACAGCAATACCTAAGGCCCAAATTTCTGCTGAGTATATAGGGCAGGACCCTACTTTCAAACATCTAACTTACAAATGACTCCTACTTGCAAACGGAAGGAGACAACAGGAAGTGAGATGAAATCTACCCCTAGGAAGGGAAATTCTCTCCTGTAAGAGTTAATATGGGAAAACAATTTCTCCTTTCCACTGATGCTTTCCAATCCTTGTTCCACAAAAAAACCCAAATTTTCAAAAAACATTTTTCATTGGGACAAAAAAGTGAGGTGAAATCTTCTGAAGAGGAGGAAAGACAGCAAAACAAATGTCACAGGGGTGATAACCCTTCCCTATGTTTTCCAAAAAGCTTAGAAAAGATTTTTTGGCTGGAGCTAAACACGTTAAAAATGTTCAAAATTACAAACAGATTCTACTTAACAACAAACCTACAGTCCCTGTCTTGTTTGCACTGCTGTTCAGAGTATATAGGGCCTGGTGGCCCCACACCTTTCCTTATTTTAATTTGGGTGCGGGGTTCCCCTTAATATCCATACAAGACCCAAAGGGCCTGGTAATGGACTGGGGGGTACCCATGCCGTTTGTCTCACTGATTTTCATCCATATTGCCATGACCCGACATGACATTAAACCCGCAAGCAGTTTTAAATGAGATTTTTTCCTTTAAAAATGACATTTGGTGCAGGGACTGTTCTAAACATGGGAAACACGCGTCACTTTACAGGCATACTATAGACACCCCCCAGGTACGATATTTAAAGGAATATTTCACTTTTTTTTTTTACTTTAAGCATCATTAAAATCACTGCTCCCGAAAAAACGGCCGTTTTTAAAAGTTTTTTTTGCATTGATACATGTCCCCTGGGGTAGGACCCGGGTCCCCAAACCCTTTTTAGGACAATACCATGCAAATTAGCCTTTAAAATGAGCACTTTTGATTTCGAACGTTCGAGTCCCATAGACGTCAATGGGGTTCTAACGTTCGTGCGAACTTTCGGTCCGTTCGCGGGTTCTGGTGCGAACCGAACCGGGGGGTGTTCGGCTCATCCCTATTACTGACCACAACATACATACAAGGTAATACTAACATATAATCACACACATAGGTTGGACTTGATGGACTTGTGTCTTTTTTTAACCTCACCTACTATGTAACTATGTATGTAACCTAATTTTTGTTTTTTCATCCAAACAATAGAGGGTGAATCTCACCAATGGGACCCAGATGGCGAAAACAGACTGACGGGGTTCTAACACTCCATTACTGTATCCAGAAATCCCCCCAAAAAACTGTTTTGCCCTTAGTTACACTTTCAAGTCCTTTAGGATGTTCTTTTTGGCAAAGTATTTGCTATATCTTGGCACATACAGTATGTGCTTTTTGAATATGGAGAATAGGCATTGTGTGCTATTTACTAAAATTACAGCACAGAGAATTAGATGCAGCTGGTCATGCTAACCAATCAGCTTATACATTCAGCTTGTTCTATAAAGCTTGGACAATAACACCCAGTAGCTGATTATTTACTAGGCCCTGCTGTGCAAGATTGTATGTGCTGCAGTTTTAGTATATCTTCACCATTGTCATTCTAAAAAATGTTGAGCTTAGCTCTTTGAGCCTAAACATCTCCCCATCATTACGATGAGAAGATGTGGAGATGTTTAGCAATGTGTATCAAAGTGGGATGGGACACCTACATTCTTTTTGGCATATACCTTATGACTTGTAAATACAGTGTGTTTGCACAGTTGTGGTCTAACACTGGTTGTTTGGTCTAATAATAATACTGCTGGCCAACATATTGGTTTTATCTTTTTGTTTCTTTGTTTAAGGACCAATTCACACTAGATGCGGTGCAAATTCACAGCAAGTTTGCTGCAAATCCGCACCGCATCAAAATCGCAAAATGTTCATGCAAACTGATTGTGGAGTGTATGTTAAGTTAACGACACCCCACAACCAATTTGCAAAATGCAGCGCGATTTGCAGAATTGGATAGCATGGGTGTAAACACCAAAAAAAAAGGCTTGCACGAATGTGGTCCCAATGCAATGCAAATTCAGACATACAGTTTGTGTGGCTGAATTTGCATCGCACAGACATCGTATGTGCTCTGCTCAGCAATGCGGTGCGAATAACATGCAATGTCTGGCATCGCACTAGTGTGAACAGGCCCTTAACCTCCCTGGCAGTATTCCCAAGTGTGGCTTGGGGTGAATTTTCCCTACCTAAAGCGGTAAACTCGAACCACACTCAGGATTGCATCGCAGGATCCAGGCAAAGTTACTTACCTTGACTCCAGGATCTTTCAATGTCTCACCGCTGTGTCCGCGGGCTGTGTACTCCGCTCAATGTGTCACAGTTCCCTGCGAGCATCGCAACGCATGGGAACAGAGCCCAGTGCCAAATTCAAAAAGTTATAAAATAAATAAAACATACAGTACACTGTAATCTTACAGATTGCATTACTGTATCAAATTATTTCACCTCCCTTTTGTCCCTAATGCTTTATGCAGTGCCCTGTATGCACTTTTATATTATATATACTGTTTTATTCTGCAGCGCAGAAAACCACCGGATAGTGAGATACAGTGGGACCTGCGTTTAAGAACCCAAAAGGTCTGCTTAACCTCCCTGGCGGTTTTCCCGAGTGTGGCTCGGGGTTAAAATTCAGTACCATTAGCGGTAACCCCGAGCCACACTCGGGATCGCATTGCAGGATCCTGGGGCGGCGTTACTTACCTTGTCCCTGGGATCCTGCGATGTCACCCGCAGTGTCCGAGGGCTCCATCCTCCTCCGAAGCCTCTCCGTGCCAGGCTCCGTTCCCTGCGAGCGGCGCGACGCACGGGGGCGGAGCCTGGCAGCAAATTCAAAAAAATGTCAAAAGCATAACACATACAGTACTGTAATCTTACAGATTACAGTACTGTATGAAATGATTTCACATCCCTTTTGTCCCCAGTGCTTTGTCCCATGCCCTGCATGCAATTTTACATGATATACACTGTTCTTTCTGCCTGGAAACTGGAGATTGTCCATAGCAACCAAAAAGTGTCCCTTTACGTCAAAAGTGGCTTTAGACCAGCTAGAAAACAGCGATAGTAAATTAGAACACTTGCAGAATTGAGCGATAGTGAATTGTGGGGAAATTTATTTTATTACTATTTTTTTTTTAATTATTTATTTTTATTTATTATATTATAATTTATGTTTTTGTGTTTCAAACTTTATCATACCCGGGATATCTACTAGACTCTGGTTTGGACAGATTTAAGTGTGTTATTGTTAAGATTTACAGACCTACAATATAAAACGCCAAATTTCCATGCAAAATAATGGTACCGCTTTCAGCACCTAAAATCCGAAATAATCATACCGCCAGGGAGGTTAATGACAAGTCTTGTTTTAGTAATTGCTGCATTGTAGTGAGAATCTGCAAATGTTGAGCACCTCAAGAGTGGTGTTAGCAGCCAAGGCAGACAAGAATAGCCAAGATCACCTATAATACAGTTTGAAAAATTATGTTTACATGACCCTTATGCTAAAGGGCTTATAACCATATTTTATATATCCATTCTTGGAAAATAGGCCTCCTAGCCACAGTCATATATGATAAAATGGGAGAAAGATCAAGGTGAGAGGTTAGGGGAAAAAGAATTGCACCATATTTGGCATACCACAGCACATTGCTCAATTAATACAACAGCAATTACATTTAATTATAAATTATTGATGCGTTGGTATATGGTTTCCCAGCGTCTGGCTAAAATTAACTCTTTAATCTCTGATAAGTGTTTCCGAAGGCTGCCAAACAACCAGCACACTGCAATCTGGTGAGATTGACCCAAAATTAAAAATTTCTGGATTACCATTTACTGAATTATACAGACACAATTGGGTATAAGATTACAAAAAAAATCCAAAGGAGGCATTGCTAAATTTGATACCTCCCACATTCCCATTCACTTCAGCCAAACAAACTTTAGCAAAATGTTGGTGGTCCTCCTTACCCACTTCTACTTTAGTTAAGAATAGGATGATGTGTTATATGATCAATGAAAGCTTGCTGCCATTCTTCATGATAAAATCTATACATTTGAGAAAATTTGGTCTCCTTGGATTAAGTAATACCTCCCACGAGACTTTGATAAATCCTTGTTACATTTACGATCTAATTACTTACTCATATTTCTGTTCACTCTCGTGGTCCTTGTTCCTCACTTCCTCTCTGGCCCTTTCCTTCTTTTCTCTTCTTTCCCTTTCACTTATCCTCGACTTTCATACCTGCACCTAGATGGTAGAATGACAGTTATACCTTAAAAAATTACGCTATATTTCTATATATTATTATTGATAATATAATCTTTATTATAATTTATTATTATTCCATATGATTCCTATTAATAACCATTTAAGATTTTTTTTTTTTTTACAGTTACTGTTTGAATTTTCCATATTCACATATATTACCTTATACTTCTGTATACTGTGAATCTTCTCACTCATCATATGTAACAGTTATTATTTCTTTTTTATGTGAATAATCAATAAAAATGTATGGAAAAAAATGTAAACAAAAAAAGAAAATGCCATTTTTAGAACAGCAATAGTGTATAATGATGAGTGGCTAATAACAGGTACAGTACATGTCTTCCCTACATTTTGTTTTTCATTGCTGAACATGATTGTAATGTGAAGGTCAGAGGCTATTTGTAAATTGGTTCGTTGGAAATGGTTACACAAGGTTGAGGATCTGGTTTAGCCATTTCTTAAAATATCACTTTCATCATTACCACATGCCTGGACCATTACTTAACCTCCCTGGCGGTATGATTATTTTAGATTTTTGATGCTGAAAGCGGTACAATTATTTTGCATGGAAATTTGGCGTTTTATATTGTAGGCCTGTAATTCTTAGGAATAGGGATGAGCTTCGAGTTTGAGTTGAACTCATGTTCGACTCGAACATCGGCTGTTTGCCGAACAGTGAACAATTTGGGGTGTTCGCGGCAAATTCAAAAGCCGCGGAAAACCCTTTAAAAGTCTATGGGAGAAATCAAAAGTGCTAATTTTAAAGGCTTATATGCATGGTATTGTCATAAAAAGTGTTTGGGGACCTGGGTCCTGCCCCAGGGGACACGGATCAATGCAAAAAAAAGTTTTAAAAACTGACTTTTTTTGGGAGCAGTGATTTTAATAAAGCTTAAAGTGAAACAATAAAAGTGTAATATTCCTTTAAATTTCATACCTGGGGGTGTCTATAGTGTGCCTGTAAAGGGGCACATGTTTCCCGTGTTTAGAACAGTCTGACAGCAAAATGACATTTCAAAGGAAAAAAAGTCATTTAAAACTACTCGCGGCTATTAATGAATTGTCGGTCTGACAATACACATAAAAGTTCATTGATAAAAACAGCATGGGATTTCCCCACAGGGGAACCCGAACCAAAATTTAAAAAAAAAATGGCATGGGAGTCCCCCTAAATTCCATACCAGGCCCTTCAGGTCTGGTATGGATATTAAGGGAAACCCCGCACCAAAATTAAAAAAAAATGGCGTGGGGGTCCCCCTCAAAATCCATACCAGACCCTTCAGGTCTGGTTTGGATTTTAAGGGGAACCGCATGCCAAAATAAAAAAAAATGGCGTGGGGTCCCCCAAAAATCCATACCAGACCCTTATCCGAGCATGCAACCTGGCAGGCCGCAGGAAAAGAGGGGGGACGTAGGGGTACCCCCCTTACCATTTCACACAGGGGGGCCGGGATCTGGGGGTCCCCTTGTTAAAGGGGGCTTCCAGATTCTGATAAGCCCCCCGCCCACAGACCCCCAAAACCACCAGGCAAGGGTTGTGGGGATGAGGCCATTGTCCCATCAACATGGGGACAAGGTGCTTTGGGGGGACCCCAAAGCACCCTCCCAATGTTGAAGGCATGTGGCCTGGTACGGTTCAGGAGGGGGGGTGCTCTCTCATCCCCCCTCTTTTCCTGCGGCCTGCCAGGTTGCATGCTCGGATAAGGGTCTAGTATGGATTTTTGGGAGGACCCCACGCCATTTTTTTTGGAATGGGGTTCCCCTTAAAATCCATACCAGACCTGAAGGGTCTGGTATGGATTTTGAGGGGGACCCCCATGCCATTTTTTTTTAAATTTTGGCACGGGGTTCCCCTTAATATCCATACCAGACCTGAAGGACCTGGTACGGAATTTAGGGGGACCCCCACACCATTTTTTTTTAAATTTTGGTTCAGGGTTCCCCGGGGGGAAATCCCATGCCATTTTTATCAATGAACTATTATGTGTGTTGTCGGACCGACAATTCATTCATAGCCGCGAGTAGTTTTAAATGACTTTTTTTCCTTTGAAATGTCATTTTGCTGTCAGACTGTTCTAAACACGGGAAACATGCGCCCCTTTACAGGCATACTATAGACACCCCCCAGGTATGAAATTTAAAGGAATATTACACTTTTATTGTTTCACTTTAAGCATTATTAAAATCACTGCTCCCGAAAAAACGTCCGTTTTTAAAACTTTTTTTTGCATTGATCCATGTTCCCTGGGGCAGGACCCAGCTCCCCAAACACTTTTTATGACAATAACTTACATATAAGCCTTTAAAATTAGCACTTTTGATTATTCATATTCGATTCCCATAGACTTTAACGGTGTTCATGTGTTCAAACAAATTTTTTGCCTGTTCGCATGTTTTGCTGCGAACCAAACAGGGGGGTGTTTGGCTCATCCCTACTTAGGAATAACTCACTTAAATCTGTCCAAGACAAGAGTCTAGTAGACATCTCTCTCGGGTATGATAAATTTTGAAACATGAAATCCTAAATTATAATATAATAAATAACTATAAATAATTATACCAAATAATAATATAATAATAATAAAATTTATTTAATAATGTAATCAAATCAAAAACACTGAAATTTGCTCAGTTGCAGAATTGTCGCTGTCATTACTTTTCAGTGTTTGATGACGGATCTCCCCACAAATCACTATCGCTCAATTCTGCAAGTGATTCTAATTTATTATCGCTGTTTTCTAGCTGG
Organism: Aquarana catesbeiana; assembly: GCF_042186555.1. Classification (NCBI taxonomy): domain Eukaryota; kingdom Metazoa; phylum Chordata; class Amphibia; order Anura; family Ranidae; genus Aquarana; species Aquarana catesbeiana. The sequence continues at coordinate 635,253,359 of NC_133325.1, forward strand.
TCTAAAACCACTTTTGATGTAAATGGACGGTTTTGGTTGCTATGGACAATCTCCAGTTTCCAGGCAGAAAGAACAGTTTTTATAATATAAAACTGCATGCAGGGCACTGGAGAAACCACTAGGGACAAAAGGGATGTGAAATAATTTCATACAGTAATGTAATCTGTAAGATTACAGTGTACTGTTTTTTTTTTTTACTTTTTGAATTTGACGCCGTTCTCTGTCCCCGTGTGTGGCAACGCTTGCAGGGAACGGAGTTCAGTTCCATGATGAATTGAGCGGAAGACGAGCCACTCACACTGCGGGGAGACATCGCAGGATTCATGGGACAAGGTAAGTAAACTCTACCTGGATCCTGCAATGTGATCCAGAGTCTGGCTCGGGGTTACCGCTTTTGGTTCTGAAATTCCACCCCGAGCCAGACTCAGAATACCGCCAGGGAGATTAATTACCACATGCATTTATTTAATCATTTCCATCTGTGAATGAATTTAACGCATTGTCATGTGGTATTTACCAAGTGAATTGATAGTTGCAGGATCGCATGAGATATTTAGGAAAAATGTGCCCGGACGCCTAAATACCACATGCAGGATGCTTTTGTGAATGAAGCCCATTGTACTTCATATTCTTGTAATACTTATTGGTTCCTTTTAATGTTTTCTTGTATACTAGCTAGATGAAGGGGGAGGCACTTCCCTTGAAACACATTGGCTTTTCATCTCACCTGCGAAATAACAACTTCTTAAATATAACCATAAGTGTAATGAACTTTGCTATTGAGGGTGCCTCTACACTAATCCAGGTTCATTTATACTATTGAAAATGCAAACCTGAAGACTTAACCACTTAAGGACCAGCCTCGTTTTGGATTTTAGGTGTTTACATGTTTAAAACAGGTTTTTTTTTCTAGAAAATTACTTAGAACCCCCAAACATTGTATATGTTTTTTTTTCTAACACCCTAGAGAATAAAATGGCAGTCGTTGAATACTTTTTTTTGCACTGTATTTGCGCAGTGGTCTTATAAGGGCACTTTTTTGGAAAAAATTAACTTTTTTGAATAAAAAAATAAGACAACAGTAACGTTAGCCCAATTTTTTTTATACTGTGATATATAATGTTATGCCAAGTAAATTGATACCCAACATGTCACAGCTCAAAATTGTGCCCGCTCGTGGAATGGCGTCAAACTTTTACCCTCAAAAATCTCCATAGGCGACGTTTAAAAAATTCTACAGGTTGCATGTTTTGCATTACAGAGGAGGTCTAGGACTAGAATTATTGCACTCGCTCTACCGGTCGTGGCAATACCTCACATGTGTGGTTTGACCACTGTTTTCATATGCGGGCGCTACTTGCATATACGTTCGCTTCTGCGTGCGAGCTCGTCGGGACGGGGGGTTTTTAATTTTTTTTTTTTATAATTTATTTTACATTATTTTATTTATTTTTACACTGTTTAAAAAAAATTGTGTCACTTTTATTCCTATTACAAGGAATGTAAACATCCCATGTAATAGAAAAAAGCATGACCGGACCTCTTAAATATGACATTGAAAAAAATATGCCTTTAAGAGGCGTGGGAAGTGATGTTTTGACGTTGCTTCCGCCCAGCAGTGTCATGGAGATGAGTGGGTGCCATCTTAGCCTCACTCGTATCCAGGCACAAGAGGGAGACGGACGCGATCGCCTCCGCCGATACCAACGGCTCCAGTAAGCGGCGGAGGGCACCTGATTGCGGCGGGAGGGGGGCCCCTCTCCCACCACCGATAAAAGTGATCTCATGGAGAATCCGCCGCAGGGACCACTTTTATCTGAAAGCGGACCGCCGCACGAAAACGGGGATACCGGGGTTATGGCAGCTAGCTGCTGCCATAACAACAATATCCCCCTTCAAAGTTTGGACGTACATCGGCGTGCGGCGGTCCGGAAGTGGTTAAAGGTTTACTTTCTGGCTATTGCATAAAGGACACATTAGTTCTTTTACATCTTGAGCCAAATATATGGCACAAACTGTTTGCCTGTTTTTCTTTCTCCTTTTTTTTCCCTCAGTCCTCCCTTATTGTTTTCTTTCCCATACTTTATTGTGCACTATGTCTGTTGCTTTACTAAAATTTGAATGGTTTCTAAATGATTACAAAACAAGCTAATTTCTCTTCCATCATAACACCAGAAATGGCACAGATTTTTGCCTACCAACTTTATTTAGTCCATAACATTAAGTATTAAAAAAAGATCAATGAATTTGTCCCTGAAATTCCTTATATACAGCTTTTAGATAGATTGCCTGAGTAAAACCAGACAGGGGCTACAAAACCTGCTTTCTTTCTTTTTTTTTACCTTGAAGTGACACCGACTAAATACCCATTGTTAATGCTAATAGAGTATGGAGGTTATAATTTATGGCTGGCAGTGTCTCAGGATAAGTGGGCATCTAGGAATGCTGTTTAATTATAAACTTTGGGAAAGTATTAATTTTACTTGCAGCTAGCTCATTAACTTGAATATGTCTGAATCATGAAAACTTTTTTTATGTAATCCTAACAAAATCATGTGCACAAAATTACATAATTAGAAATGAAAAATTCAAAAGAACATCTTAATATGCAGAAGACATTGCAAGTACAATATTTCACATGCAAAATTTTAAACTATATAAAAAGAGTAACTCGCCATACACCAGCTTTGTCTCTCTATGATAGATGAACTCATTTATCACTGCTTACAGATGCAAATCAAAAGAGGCATTCAGTTGAAAATACAGCATATGCATCATCATCATAAGCCTCCTGTTTTAGGGTAATTTAACAGATGTGCATCAGTTTAAAGAAAAAACTCTCAGCTCAGTGTTTATTCAATGACACGGATGTGTATGTCAAGTTTTCAATCCTGACAGACATGATTTGTATACACAAGAAATTATTTTTATTTCACTAGCTAACTTTAGTATACTGAATATACACAAATGACATATGAATGGGTGCAATATAATTAAAATACATTTTCATTATTAATCGATGATACATTTGGTTATAAAATATACCATTGTGACTGAATTAAAGCGGAGCTCCACCTAAAAGGGGAAGTTCTACTTTAAGGCCTCCTCCCCCCACTCCTGTTTGTGACATGGAGATTTTGGGGAGGAGGGGGAAAGGGTTACCCCATTTTGATTTTAGACATGTGACAGGTCCCAGAACACTGCTGGACCATTCACAGTGCACAGCACCGCTCACCCATGCACAATGGGCACCCGGCTGTGAAGTCGCAAACTGTCACAGCCAAGTGTTCATAGTAAAGATGTGGGCACTGGCGAAAGGACACAGGGACACAGGCAGAAACCGTCTGGGATGAGCATACCTCTGGATCATGGGACAAGTGAGTGGCTGTTTATTAAAATTCAGCAGCTACAGTTTTTGTAGCTAATGACTTTTAATTTTCACTTAAGAGACTGGAGATCTTCTATAGGTTTCAACCTCTTTCCTATGTCTGTGAATTTAAGTCTCTTACACACAATCGGATTGTTGGCAGACAAAGCATCAGACTTTTGTCCGAAGGGCGTGTGCCTGGATTTTGTCTTACATACTAATGGCACATAATTGTCTGCCAACAAACATGAACGTAGTGACGCACTACGAGGAATTTCAGCTCTTGAGCACCACCCTTTGGGCACCTTCTGCTGGATGTTGTGCTTGGTGAACATTGATTCCGAGCATGCGTGTTTGTACTTTGGCTTTTGTGTGACAGACTTATGTACACACGATAGGAAAATCTGACAATAGACCATTGTCCGACGAAAATGTACTAGCCTGCCATCCAACATTTGTTGGCGGAAAGTTGCCCAATAATTGTCTGATGGAGCGTACTAACGGTCGGATTTTAGGCAAACAGTCTGTCATCACACAATTCCCTGCCGAAAATCCGATTGTGTGTACGAGGCTTAAGCACCAACCTTCATAAATGTTTTACTCATTGGTCCTAATAGGTAAGCATAAGAAATTGACTCCTGTCTTGCAAATGCAAGAATCTTGTATGGATCAGACACTGTATTAATATTAGTGCCATTAGAAAAAAAAACTGTTGTACAATCTCCATAAACCATATTTAAACACAGTGGGGTTGATTTACTAAAACTGGAGAGTGCAAAATCTGGTGCAGCTGTACATGATAGCCAATCAGCTTCTAACTTCAGCTTGTTCAATTAAGCTTTGACAAAAAAAATGGAAGCTAATTGGTTTCTTTGCAGTAAATTTAGCATTCTCCAGTTTTAATAAATCAACCCCTATCTTTTAGGCCACAAATCCACAATAAAGTGTATAATCTTTACCAAAAAAGTAAGGAATATTGTAGAGACTTTATAGACTATTTAACCACTTGCCGACCGCCGCACGATGACGTACGTCGGCAGAATGGCACCGGCAGGCATAAGGGCTTACCTGTACGTCCCTGCCTGCTCGCGGGCGGGGGGGTCCGATCAAACACCCCCCGGTGTCTGCGGCGGTCGGCTTTGTTACAGGAGCGATCCGTGCTGAGGGGGAGGCCATCTATTCGTGGCCAACCCATCGCTCCTGATGAATGAAATGCTTCCTCTGCCTCTGTAATGTAAACAGCGGCAGAGGAAGTGATGTAATCTCTCCTCGTGAAGCCTTTTCGTTCCAGCTTCCGAGGAGAGAAGACATCAAGTACGCCTGCACCAACACAACACTTACAGTAGAACACTCAGGCACACATTTCACCCCCCAGTCACCCCCCATCACCCCCCTGCACCCCCTGTCACATTGACACCAATAGCAGTTTTTTTTCTGATTATTGCATTGGTGTCATTTGTGACAGTTATAAGTGATAGGGCAGTTAGTGTTAGGCCCCTTCAGGTCTAGGGTACCCCTAACCCCTCCTAATAAAGGTTTAACCCCGTCATCACCCCCGTCGCCATTGTCACTAAGCGAACATTTTTCTGATCACTATATTAGTGTCACAGGTGATGCTAGTTAGGGAGGTAAGTATTTCTTCCCTTGCCAGAGATTGCCAGAGATTGGAGACCAATTATGGTCTCCGAATTTAAAATCTCTCTGGGCCTATCCCTCAACATGGGCATAGTTAAAATGAGTATGTTGCGGTCATATTGGTCCACTGTCCACTGACCCAATGTATCATATGCCCATGTTCTCTGCTTCCATGGCCAGGGCACGATACGAACAGATTTTGCGGTTCATGCACTTCAACAACAATGAACTCTGTCGTCCTCGTGGAGACCCTGGATACGATCGGCTTTACAAAATTCAACCAACATTTTGCAGACTTGTTTACTCCCCATCAAGTTGTCTGCGTTGATGAGTCCCTGATTAAGCTTTCTGGCCGCTTGTCATTCAAACAGTACCTTCCCAGCAAGCGTGCTAGATACGGGGTCAAGATGTATAAGCTCTGTGACAGGGCCACAAGCTATACATGTAGTTTTATGGTTTACGAGGGAAGAGATAGCCATGTAGAGCCGACAAACTGCCCTGACTACATAGGAAGTGCTGGCAAGATTGTGTGGGACTTGGTGTCACCCTTATATGGAAAGGGGTACCACTTATATATGGACAATTATTACACGAGTGTGCAACTTTTTAGTCACCTTTTTGATCATCAGATTGGAGCATGTGGCACCTTGCGATCTAATCGCCAGGGCTTTCCCCAGCGGCTTGTAGATTCCCATCTTAGGCTGGGGGAGAGAGCCTGTTTGAAGTGTAATAACTTGCTCGCTATGAAGTGGAGGGATAATAAGAATGTTTCTTGATCATACATCACGGGACACAGAGTATTCATTACATAGTGGATTAGATAGGCACCATCGGTGATTGGACACTGGTTAACCCCAATTAAGGAGAATTCCTCCCCTATATAACCCCTCCCATACGGGGAGGACCTCAGTTTTTTCACTAGTGTCTAAGGTGGTTGGTCACGTAAAACATGTGCTGTGAAGAAAGCTCCAGTTTGGTCCCTGCAGGGGCTTAAAGGGCTATGCTGACCGGATCCATATCGGGCTGATATTTTGACTCCCAAGATGGTATGGTACCTGTAAGTCTCTCTTTGGAGGACTGGGCTCTGAGAAAACCAGGCTTGGTGTACTATTAAAGCAGTGGCACCAAAGTTTCTGGTAGAGTCTTTTACAGGTCCAGGTAAGAGGTTTCTTTGAGTAGGAACCAAAAAAACCCTGAAGGTTGGCACAACACTACCCACCGTGATGGGTGAAGGCTGGAAACTGTCTGTTCTCAGCAGTTCCTGCAGCGGGCACAGGTAAGAGAAGTTAATCCTATATATATATATTTATATTACAAATGGATTTTCTTCAATGAGTAGTTGCATGTCTTACCTGATTTCCACCACTAGAGGGAGTAAGGAGCAAACTTACGTGCTTTTCAGATACACACTCAGTGAAGCTGGTGTCCAATCTGCTCACTTCCTCCACAGCAGGTGTGCAGACGCCAGGTGGCTAATTTAAAAGCCCAGAGCGTTCAGAGCTCTGTAAACAGATGGACACAGAGTGTGGGCAATGAGCATCCTAAAGTGGTCGGATCCAGGCTAACTTAAGACACCTACTCGGCATTAGGTTGTGCAGTATTAAGCATATATGTATATTGTGAGACTTTTAGCACAACAGTGATTGCATATGTACTAGTACCTCTGCTTTGTAGCTTGGGACTATGTCTCCTCGTAAGAGGGTCTCGGGGGGAGGTAACAAAGGCACAAGAAAGTCACCGCCTATGTCTAGGGGTCCTAAAGATGCTTGCAGATTACCATCCCCCCTGCAAGACTGGAGCCAGCCTCATAGGATGAGTCAGTGCCCCTGTCAAGTTTTGCAGCCTCTCCTAATGTTACAGCCCCAGCGTATGTCACAGAGGATTCCCTTAGGGCTACATTGGAGGGTTTTGAGGGAAGAATTATGAATTTTATTTCAGCTTCCTTAAAAGATAGCAGAAAAAGGGGTAGATCCCCTCTCTCTGCTGCACTTTCTCTTTCAGATGATTCTTCTGACAATGAGGAGAGATCCCTATCCAGAGATAGAGATCAAGAGCAGTCTGAGGATTCAGAGGAAGAGGAGAGAGCTTCTTCCTCTCAGGCACTCAAGAAGCAGGTCCAGTATTATACTGAACTAGTGCATTCCACATTTAAAATGCCCTCTGCTGAGGCTGCTACATCCTCTGTTTCTTCCCTGGGGGTCAGAAGGATCCCACAGACTGCCTTTTCCTTTCCAATTCATCCTTTAATGGATAAACTGTTGTATGAGGACTGGGGACATCTCGATAAACTGTTTACTCCTCCTAAAAGGTTTTCTATGCTTTATCCTCTGGAGGAAAGCTTCACCAAGAAGTGGGAGGTCCCATCCATGGATGCAGCTGTCTCTTGTGTGAATAAAAACCTGACCTGTCCCTTGGACAATGCTCAGGTGTTTAAAAATCCAACTGATAAAAAGCTGGAAACTTTATTAAAAGCCTCCTTCTCCATGGCTGGCGCTGTAGTCCAACCTACAGTCGCAACTGTGGGTTTGTGTCAATTCCTCAAGGAACGGGATAAGCAGATGCTTGGCCTCCTTCCCAGTGAGGAAGTGGACAACTATGCAGACCTTCCACAGGTGCTGTGTTTTATGATTGATGCTGGATTCTGCCCAGCAAGCATCTTATTTGTCTCTCCTGTTGGTACACATCTGCAGGTCCCTTTGGCTTAAAAGTTGGGCAGCAGAGCTTTCATGCAAAAGATATTTAGCTGGCTTCCCATTCAAAGGGGAACGCCTATTTGGGGATGACCTAGATAATTTTATCCAAAAAATTACAGGTGGTAAATCTACACTCCTACCAGTTAAGAGGAGTAAACGTCCACCATTCAAACGGTCTCTTTCCCCTTCCCCTGGAACATCAGGCTCTAAGCAGTGGTGACGGCCTTCCCAATCTACTTTCAGAGGAAGGGCCCAGGGTCACACCCAAGGGCAGAAAAGGGCTTGGGGATGAAAGACTGCCAAGCAGAGCCCCAAAGCATCCCTGTGAAGGGGCGCCCCCACTCGGCCGAGTGGGGGAAGGCTCCTACAGTTTTCAGGAGCCTGGCGGGAAGAGGTTCAAGACAAGTGGGTAGTCTCTTCAGTATCTCTAGGTTACAAAATAGAGTTCCTAGAGCTTCCACCAGCTCATTTCCTAAGGTCAAGAGTTCCCAAAGATCCAGTAAAGCGAGAACCGCTGCTACTGGCCTTAGATCGCTTACTATCCCAGGGAGTGATAGTAGAAATGAACCCAAAAGATCAGGGTTCAGAGTTCTACTCGAATCTCTTCACCTTTCCAAAGCCAAATGGAGATGTCAGACCCATCCTAGATCTAAAGGATCTGAATCAGTTTCTACACATTCGATCCTTCCGAATTAATTCATTCAATTCATTCAGTGGTGTCCACCCTGCAGGGGGGAGAATTTATGGCATCAATAGATATCAAGGATGCATATCTTCATGTGCTGATTTTTCCCACTCATCAAAGATATCTAAGGTTCGCGGTAGACCAGCGCCATTTCCAGTTTGTGGCCCTTCCTTTCAGTCTCGCTACAGCTCCTCGAATTTTTACAAAAATTCTAGGCCCTCTCTTAGCAAATCTAAGAGCTCAGGGCATAACTGTGGTAGCTTATCTAGACGATTTGCTACTCATAGAGCAATCGGTGGCACACCTGAACCGCGCTGTCTTCAAGACAGTAAGACATTTGGAAAGACTAGGCTGGAAAATCAACCTAGAAAAGTCTTCTTTGCAACCTTCAACAAGATTGGAGTATCTAGGCATGATCATAGACACCGCTCAAGGCAGGGTGTTTCTACCAGAGCCAAAGGTCAAGGCCGTAAGAGCTCTAGTCCGCTTAGTATTAGACAAAAAGAGTCCATCCATTCGGCTATGTATGAGATTGTTAGGAAAGTTAGTTGCCACTTTCGAGGCTGTTCCATTTGTCCAGTTTCACTCAAGGCCCCTGCAGAGAAGCATTCTCGCAGCTTGGAACAAAAAGACTCATGCCTTGGATCTTCCGATGTGCCTATCCCCAAGGATACGCAAAAGCCTCAATTGGTGGTTACGAACCAAAAATCTTTTGAAAGGCAAAGCCTTTCTTCCACTACAATGGATGATCGTAACCACAGATGCCAGTCTGACAGGCTGGGGAGCAGTTCTGGAAGAAACATGCACGCAGGGAAGATGGTCTACAACCGAGAGACGCTTGCTCATCAATATTCTAGATATTTGGGCAATTTACTTGGCCCTCGTGGACTGGTCTTACAGGCTACAGGGTCATCCTATTTGGATACAATCCGACAATGCCATGGCTGTGGATTACATCAATCACCAAGAAGGCACCAGAAGTCTGGATGCCCAAAGGGATGTGAATCGCATTCTTGCATGGGCAGCAAGCCATGTTCCCTGCCTGTCTGCGGTATTCATCCCAGGAGTGGAAAATTGGCAAGCGGATTTCTTAAGTCGCCGGCAATTATGCCCAGGAGAATGGTCCCTACACCTATGCCTCTCAGCAAATAGCTTGGGGTGTCTACTTTCCAAAATGGGGTCATTTGGGGGGGGGTTTGTGCTATCTTGGCATTTTATGGCCTTCAAAACTGTGGTAGGTAGTGAGGAGTGAAATAAAAAATGTACACCCTTAGAAATCCTAAAGGTGGTGCTTGGTTTTTGATGCCCCGTATGCGGCTTGGTTCCCAAAAAGTCACACACATGTGGTATCCCCATACTCAGGAGAAGCAGCAGAATGTATTTTGGTAAAAAGAGGCTGACAGGAACAAACAGGAAGGTGCTGATGGCTGACTGGAGTGCAGAAGGAGCACAGTAGTGAAGGAAGACAAGATGCAACAGGAAGTGTTTGAGGTCTGGTAGCAGGATACAGTTAGGTTTTTTTGAAAATAACACAAGAATTGGTTCAGGATCACACATACAAGAAACAGGCTGGGGTTCACAGGGATCACATACAGACTACTGTAGGATACATTGGGAACACAAGGCTAGAATTACTGATGATACTGGAGAACACTAGGGATCAATAAAGGCAGACAGGAGCTAGGGCAGCAAAGCCTCCCCCCTCTCGAAAGGCATCATGTTCCTATGTTGATGAGTCAAGGAATTGATTCCCAAATCCTGTCCCCCAAAAGGGATGTGGCAGTTTGCAGGGAGGGATTTTCACAAACTGCAAGCCCCTGTGAAATCTGTCTTCTAGGGAAGTTAATACACTGTACATAAATACCTCTCATTATTAATTTTCAGAAAGAATTTAATGTAAATAAACACACAGACACTTTCTCCCCAACATGTACATGCATAAACATGTACGTGTTGAATCAGATTTTAAAGTTGGTGTTCTTGCTGCATTGACTTTAACTATGTAAAAAAGCAAATCCCACTATAACACCATCTCAGTTCTAAATATACATATTGAACCAAACTATCTTTATAATCAAGGCAACGTACATAATAACAGAGAACAAGCAAGAGCTGTATCCCATAAAAGCTGTTAAATCTGAATCAAGTATCTTGAGTTCTGCTACCAGTAATTCAGTAAATATTAATGTCTCTCTGATATATTATCTCTTAGATGAATTCAAATAGAAATAGTAACTAAAATTCAATCGCTCAAAGTTAAGTTAAAAAATGTAAAAAGACATACGAAAAATATACATATACTGTACTATATATGAATATACAAATCATATTTTTAAATAAGTGAAGAGCACATTACATTATAGTACTTAGGTTTGCATACTGTAAATACCGTACAGGTAATCTTTTTTATTTATCTATGTATTTATTTATATATTTTTATTTTTTAATAAAGAAAAGGTCTAAAGGAAACTCCAACTTAATGAGTTTGTTTTAATTTGCATAACTCTTACATACAGTACTGTACAATCAACAAAAATTATAAAAATGATGTACCAAATAAAATAAAGATATAAAGTAAGACATTCAGATTAACATTTTAGTCTTTATCAGTGTGATAATCAGAGGTATCAGTGGGATTATCAAGAGCTGTAAAAGGCCCGGGTAAGGGAGATGACAGAGTGGACATGGAAGGACTTGTGGAGGTAGAGGTAGGGGTCCTGGGTATAGCTTTTGAAAAGAATCCCATTAGTGTGATCTACTTTGTAATTTTTTTTTTATTCATAAATTTCACAATACCATCATAAAAAATCATTCATTTGCTGTGGACTTTTGGGTCCATACCATCTAGTTCACTTTTGAGAATATATCAGCTAACCCCTTTACAATGAACTTCTTATGTTTATTCCTCTTCTAATTGCTGCTGCACTCCCAACTCTGTTAAATCTTCATTAGTTAGCTCTCCCTCTACATCAGGGGTCTCAAACGGTGGCCCTCCAGCTGTTGCGGAACTACAAGTACCATCATGCCTCTGCCTGAGGGAGTCATGCTTGTAACTGTCAGCCTTGCAATGCCACATGGGACTTGTAGTTTCGCTGGAGGGCCGCCAGTTTGAGACCTGATCTACATATTCACTAATTCTTCAATATCTTCCACTTCAATGTCTAAATTAGGTAAGTTAGAAAGTTCCATTCTTTTTTTTATTTATGACATCAACAAGATCACCAGAAGTAATGTTCCAATTTGAAGATTTCCCCTCTAGTACTATTCTGGGTACAACCCAAAATGTGGGAATTTCTTTTACTTTCACCTTCAATGATAATGGTAGAGGACAAATAGTGAGAGTGAATCTCTTTAACAGGGGTGGATACATCAGTAAAACCTGACTGGGGTTCTAATCCCTCTCCACTCTATTCAAAACGAAAAAAAAAGTTTTGCTTTTAGTTATACACTATTCTACTCTAGTTATATGCTATTCAGTTGTTAGAGTGTTCAGAAAATTAAGAGATCTCAGTAGACCTAAATGAGTTGTTAAAATAAAACGGCAGTATGTACAAATGTCACTAGAAAATGTATCTCTACCTAAATGGTGTGAAGGCCTAAAGTGTAATCAACAATAAAAGAAAAACAAGGCTAAAGACTCTTCAGTGCTGATGGGAGTGAAAAAATGTACGTGTAATCACCATGAATAATATTACTTATCCAGGTCCAAAAGGGAGCCCTTGAGCATGCCACAGAGAAGATAAGAAATGCACAACACATGTTGTAAAATCCAATATAGTCAAAGGAGCCCCGAATTTAGTCACACTCCAGCATTATCTATAATTAAACATTTTGAGTAGTGTTCTTTATAAAATAAAAATTGAGATGACACTTAAGACATCATAGGTCACCCTATTGATGAATTTGGTTGCTGCTTTGAAGGACCTTAGAAAAGACACATCCTTTGATTAGTTATTACTGGTTACCATAAAATATGTGTGAATTTTCCAATTTGTAGTTATGCAAAAATGTGTTTTACCAAAGATAATGACCATGTTGCCCTCATTCCAAAGCTTAACATTACTTTATTGTTAAAACAATGTGTTTTCAATGCATTCCTTGTCAGGGCAACTTATTTCTACATAATAACTGACATGTAGCCACATCATATTGCTAAATACACTGGTAGCTTTCATTTTATTTCTAGGCTACACAACAATGCGCACTAATTATCAGCAATAAAGTTCTACATATTTGTTAAGAACAGTGCCAGTTTTGAAATTTACATAAAAACCCTGAACATTTAAAACACTTGATGTTAAGTGCTTTACCGTTTTTCATCTTTAAAGGATATTTGGATCCTTTAAATAAAAGTCTTTAAAATACTCTCTGTACGGAAGATCTTAAAAAAGAAACTTTTGAGACTTGAAATTTCAAAACCCTAATTCTCTAAGTGTACAATCTGATGTAGTTTGACATCTAAAAGTGATTATAAGCACACTCCAGTAAAGATAAATAACATGTTGAGGTAGAAGGAACAAAGTTAGGAGAACCAAAATAGGAAATAATTTAAGGTTTGCCATAAAAGTCTAGTAACACAAACTAAAAAGGAAAAATCAACATCAAAGTTGTCAGTAACTATGGGCAAAATCAAAACCTACATACAATATATGATACAGTCTATTGGTAGCATTAAAAAGGTAGTTATTAGGGGCGTGCGTTGGCAGCCTGAGGAGATGGCCGCATTGTGATCCAGCTCTGGCTCCACAGGATCTAACGGGTGACACACAGCATTATTTGATGCCCCTAAACATCACCCGTCACTAGATGCAGAGCCAGAGAGGTGGAAGCAGCATGAGGGGGAAGAGGAAAGTCCGTGAGGGGCCCGTAGACTCACTGACTTCTACAGGCCTCACAAGATGGCGTCGGCACCTCTGGATTCTCACAGAGAAGAACAGGGGCGGCCGCATCCACTAAGAAAACCTCCCTGCACTCTGAATATGCAGCTCCGGACAGCGCAGATCGTTCTCCTTCCTCCACATTCAACAGCCCTATGAAACAGAGGCGGAAACTAACGGCCGACGGAGACAGAGTGAGTGATTCCTGCCTTGACACTGACAGTCTCACTGACATAAACGGCTTCAGTGAGAAGCTGGATGCTTTCCCCACAGTGAGCCAGCCTATATTAGACTCTGCTCTAAAAGACATGCTCATCACAATCCGTGGAGCACTGCAGCACGACATGTCAAACTTCATGAGGCAAACAAATAAAGAGATTGCAGCCATAGGAGACAGAGTTGATTATATAGAGCATAAAATGAGCGTCTATACGCTAGCACATAATGAAGTATTAGATGCCCAGGATGATCTAGCTGAAGAAATCTGCAATATGAGAATCAAAATGGCAGACATCGAGGACCATTCCCGCCAGAACAATGTAAAATTTAGAGGCATCCCCGAAACGGTCTCCTTGGCAGAACTCCATCCATATTTGCAGAAAATTATAGCCGAATTGCTTCCAGCGACAAAAACCCACAAATTGACGATAGACAGGGCTCAACGCCTCCCAAAGCCATCCTATCTACCAGATCATGTACTGAGAGATGTGATAGCTAGAATCCACTACTTCCACATTAAGGACCAGCTCATGCATTTCTCCCACAAACGCAGCTCTTTACCAGAACCATACTCTGGAATCTCACTATATATATAGACCTCTCACGAGCAACCATACAAGCCCACAAAAACCTCATCACCATTACCAAGACCCTGAGAAACAACAATATTCTCTATAAACGGAAATTTCCAACTCAGTTGTCCATTGAAAGAAACAACAAAACATTGATCGTAACCACTCTTGACGAAGGTCTGGAGCTGATGAAATCTTGAGGACTCCTTCCACAAGATGAAGAAGATATTACAGACCTGCCGACGAACACCTGAGCTTTTAAGCTTAGTACTACATTCCAACCCTTCAGCCTTACAAGGATACGGCTCTGCTGTTATAAAAGAAAACACCATATAACATACTAAGATCCTGTCCAATTGTACTTTATATTCCCAGTTGGATATGTGTACAGGATTCACCTGTACCCTTGTTTTGGATTCAGAACAAAGCCTGAATATTGTTATATCTACCCCTGATCAGATTGTTGAAAATATATATGAAGTGTACACTTCATATATATTTTCAACAATCTGATCAGGGGTAGATATAACAATATTCAGGCTTTGTTTTGAATCCAAAAGATTTTGGCGCTCAAACGTGGGGCTCGAGGCTAGGGTCCCAAGTAGCTGATCCAGGAGGGACCAGGATAAAGCCAATGCAGAAATACAGGAGGAGACTTATCACCTCTAGAAATGGTAAGACACTTTTGATATCTTGTATATCTAGTCTACTGTTTATCCTGTACCCGTGGCTGGTCAATCTCTGTGCCCATATCGGCTTTCTGTGGCCCTCAAAAACAGGTATTAATCTTGCCTCGAGTCTGTTGATAAGTTAAAGAACCTGAAATTATGTCTACCGCCCATTTTGTTCTGTTCTGTTTTGTTCTGGTCAATTTTGTGTTTTGTGGTGGCTGTTGGGAGTTGGGGATTGCTTATATAGTCACAGATGACGGATGAAATTAGTTGATGTGGTTTAAACTTCTCCTGGGACTAGGAGAAGGTGTCAGGACATGGTTAAACTCCTCCTGGGGGTAATAACAATAAATAATTGTGCGGCAAAGCACGGGTACAATAAGTATGGAAGTACGGGCACGGGGAAACAAAACCCCAGGGGGGGCGTCAGGAACACGCATAGTGGCGTGGGGGATCCTGTGACAGTTTTCGTAATCCTGTACTTCCCTGCAGTTGTCACATATTTTGTTGTTGGTTGATTATGTCATATCCTAAATGTGTTTGCGGACTGTTTTTTGGCATACATGAAGGAGGCTGGGGGTTGGTTAAAGTGGTAGAGCCAGAATACAAGAGAGAGGTTCTTGGTTATAAACCCTTGTTAGCAGAGATCACAGATGTGTTGGTATTCAGATTAAACATACATTATCCAGTTAAACTTGAAGTTGGCAAGTCGACCACAGGCTATAAAGAGTGAAGTTAAAAGGAGGGGACACGCAACTTCAACAACCAGAACAGTTTGAAGAGGAGGAAAAAAATAGAGTGAGGAATTTGGGCATGGTTCTGGAGAATGTAGATGACATTTAACGTGTTGCATTGAATATTAGTTACTGTACTCCTTATCTGTTTGTTAATTGTCTCGTTGAGGGTAATAAGTAAGTAATAAGTAGTCACGTATTACTCGTTCCCCTACCTGTGGCCACCTGAGTGCGCAGGGCTGTGTGACTGGTCTACGTTTTGGGAAGACACGTGTAAGGAGACTTGCACGGTAGTCGAACATTGTAGACGTTCTTTTCTCTCTCTCTCTATCCATTTTGTCTTTTGTCCTCGTTAACTTGAGACTGTGATATGGTCTGAACCGGTACCAGGTGACGGATAGAGGATTGTCGGACCCTTGAGTCCAGGACAGCCTCGTGACCCGTTAAAAAAATCCTGAGCAGACACACATAAATATCACAGTCATCAAGACAGAACGTAGCAAGATAGTGTTATATATTGGAAGGTGGTCCAAAAGAGGACAGGTGGTGGTGAGAGGATTGTTGGACCCTCGAGTCCAAGACAGCTTCATAAAACCGCCAAACAAATCCTTCCCAATAGCTAACGATGGGGCAGAAGTTAGAGAGACCTAAAGAGGGTAGTTTGGCTTGTGATTTGGTATTAGAGCGAGAAGGAAAAGATGCTGTCAAGAAAGGAAAGAGACTGGCAAAAGTGTGTGGGGTCACTGTGCATTTGGGTGGTTGGCTAGAGCCGAATGAATGGCGTGCTCTTTTAAAAAGAAAAAGGGGTTTGTTGTGGGACCATGGGCTGCTGCGGACAGCAGACGCTTGGTTCAAAGTTGCCAAAGCCATTCATGAAGAAGGATGGATAGAACAGGAAATATGTCAGAACAGTTGTATTATGTATATGTACAAGAAGCCAGAAAAGGGGTCAAAATCCAAGACAGACAGCCAGCCACCACCCTATGATGGCACCCGGCCCTCAGGAAGTGGGTATTGCCCCTCTGGCACCGCCCTTTCCTCTGTGCACAGTGATACCTCCCCTCTGACACCTCCACCTCAACCCCCCACACCAGCACCATGCTTGGATGTGGGCAAGGCACACTTGTCTTTGTACGCCTCATCTGGTTGCCACCACACATGCGTGACACCATCTAAGACCCCCACACCAAAACCCACCCATATGTATACGGTAATAGACCAATCCTCTGGAACATATTATAAGACCAGGCCTGCCCCGCTAATGATGGGCTCTTTCTCTGATGAGCTTAGTCAGGGAAATGAGGCAAACGGTCCTTCACAAACACGTGGGACACAGGCAACTGATCCTAGTCCTACTCAGCCTGGTCCCATCCATCAAAGCCCCGACCAAAGTCGTGCCAATCCTGTGGTGTCTGGAGTCCTGCCCGACATGCAGGCTGGGACAAGTGCAATCCCACCCCAGCAGACTGTCACATTCCGATTTATTACATTGCCACAGTATGACTCACAAGCTGGAGGAGCAACAGATTCCTTTGTGCCACTGTCCACCAATCCATTCGATAATCCAGTCGCTAATCCATTCGACAACCCATTTGGCAATGACAGACATTTACAGTTCCCCCCAGTACTCCGCACCCAGGATATGGACCAAGAGTCCATCAAGATCTCAGACAGGCACCACCATAGGATACGGGGGAAGAGCAACACAGGCACTTAGGGGATGCCTGCAGCACCAGGGGCTCCCCCGACGTACATACATTTTAAGGCATCTCAGGCTGCTTCTCTTGTCACGAGCCTACCAGATCCTGAAAAGCATCCCATGCCATTCTTTAGGAGGATCACCCAAATCCAAAAGACATACGCAACGGCATGACGGGATTTGGTGAGCCTGTGCGAGATAAAGGCAGGGGATGCTTACTGGCCAGTGATGGAGAAATGCTTTGATGAGTATTATGTGGATAGTAGCTATGATTCAGGATGTGATTTCGTAGCCCAGTTAAAGAGATGGGCCCAAGACCGCTTGGCAGACAAAGCAACGAGTATACAGGAGATTACACAGGATAAAGGTGAATCTGCTGAGAAATATCATAATAGGATAACACAAGTGTTCACTGATTTGGGTTTTAGCATGCTGAACAAAGCACATAAACACATGTTGGCCTCAGCATTTGTTTCAGGCCTTAAAGCATCAATCCAAAAAGGTCTGATCCTGTCACGCCCAGAGTATAGAGTAATGGATCTTGAGACGTTGTTATTAGTGGCAAAGGGCCTAGAATCTGCACAGGGTAGCAAAAAGGTAGCTCCTCTCATGATGGCCTCTGACACACCATATCGGCCCCTTTGCCCAGAAGACCACAGTACCCCTTGAAGCCAGTTCAAGCTGCATCTATTTCACAGCAAATCGAGACCCTTCTGTCAAATGGAGACTCTGATAGCCTGCACATCTCCGTGCAACACACCACTGTTCCCAGTGAAGAAACAAACTGCAAAAGGAGAGCCAGAAAAATACAGAATGGTACAAGACCTTAGGGTGTAAACGAAGCTACTGTATTGGAGACACCTATTGTGGCCAACCCACATACCTTGCTGGCAGGATTATCGCCCACAGCAAAATACTTTACAGTAGTAGACTTGGCGAACGCTTATTTCAGTGTGTCCCTCGACCCCGTTGTCAATTCCTGTTCGCTTTCACCCACGGGGCGGGGCTATACTTGGACTGTTATGCCACAAGGGGCCCAGAACTCCCCCTCTCAATTCACCATAGCAATGGCCCTTATTCTGGACACCTGGATGAAATCACACCTTGTACTCCTCCTGTACGTAGATGACCTCCTGCTCTGTGCAGATACCCTTGAGGACGCCTTAATCTTTTCCGAAAGTTTCCTCCAACACTTGGCCGAGCAAGGATGCAAGGCTTTAAAGCAAAAAGTCCAGTGGTGCAAAGAAAAGGTGGTTTTCCTAGGTCATTGCATTTCTCAAGGAACTCGACATCTCGCTGAAGAAAGAGTTGCTGCAATCAAAGCCATCCCTTTGCCTCAAGGTCATAAACCCTTACATGCTTTCCTAGGATTAATCTCCTATTGCCATTCTTGGATCCTGGGAGCCTCCCTTTTGATGCAACCTCTCTACAATGCCCTGAAATCTGACCCTTTCCTGCCCTCCCCAGAAGCCATAGACAATTTTGAAGTTCTGAAGGATATCCTCTCCATGGCTCCCGCGTTGGGCCTCCCAAACTATGAAAAGACTTTCAAACTGTTTGTCTCAGAGAGACAAGGACATGCCACAAGAGTTTTGGTTCAGGCCCAGGGCAACAGGCTCAGACCCATTGGATATTACTCTTGCCAACTGGACCCAGTGGCCAGGGGGAGACCCTCCTGTCTTAGAGCTGTCTTTGCAGCCCAAGCCCTTTTGGACAAGACTGCTGACTTGGTGTTGGGCCACCCGTTAATCCTTCTTGCCCCTCATGACATAACTGCCATACTAAACCAAGTACAGCCCAAGCACCTGTCTTCAGCAAGACACCTCAGACTCCAGTGTGGCTTGCTCCTCCCTGATAACATCACTGTCCTCCGATGTGATACTCTTAACCCATCCACTCTACTTCCACTTCTCGAGGGGGGATCCTCTTTAGAGAATGATGCTCATCTCACCGCTCATGACTGTTTCGAGGTGATGAAAATGGAGAATTCACATTTACCGACAGTCAGTGAAACAGCCCTTGAGAATCCTGACTTCACAATCTTTGTTGATGGTTCCAGGTATACTGACAGCACTGGACGTTACCACACAGGATACGCAGTCACCATCGAAGAGACAATTCTTCAGGCTTCAGCATTGCCTTCCTCCATGTCTGCCCAGGAAGCAGAACTCCAGGCTCTAACAATGGCATGCAAATTGGCAGAGGGGAAAAGAACTAACATCTATACAGACTCAAGATACGCCCTAGGCATTGCCTGCAATTTTGTGGTCATTTGGAAAATCAGAGGGTTCCTAACAGCAGCAGGTACACCTGTAAAACACAGTACAGCTATTAAGGATTTAATGGATGCCCTACTCCTACCAGCACAAGTGGCTATACTTAAGATAAAGGCGCACGGCAAGCTGGATTCCCAAGAAGCACAAGGCAATCACCTGGCAGATACTGCTGTGAAACAAGCTGCAAACAGAACACAAGAAGTGGTCAGTGGAGTGGATTCACCCATCCTGGATGATACAGTGGCTACCCCTGAAGAAACTGTACAGACCAACATGTTTCTACAAAACCCTCCTGTGAGCAGGACCCATCTCAAGGAGCAGCAAAAAGCAGCTAACAAAGAAGAAAAAGAAGTGTGGATCAAGAAAGGAGCCACAGAAACTGAAGGGATCATGGAATTAAACAAGAGGCCGTGTCTGCCACTATCAATGTTTCCTGCAGTGGTACAGTGGGCCCACGGTGCCTCTCATCTGTCAAAAACTTTGATGAATACCCTAATCAATACTACTTAGCCCCGGGGATTACACCACTTACCAACAACTTTTGCAAGCCATGCACTGTTTGTGCCAAATGTAACCCAGGAAGAACGGAAAAGGTACCTTTGAAGCATCTAGCAAAGGCCCAGTACCCCTTTCAAAGGATTCAGATCGACCACATCCAGATGCCAAAGAGTGGCCGATATGAATATGCATTGATTGTCATTGACATGTGGATATCACGGACCAGTGCATGCTGGGTTGGTGACATCACATCCCCAGGTGGCCCCGCCCTTACCTATATAAGAACTGTCAAACGGCGAAGGAGGCATTCGGCGGTCAGCCATCAATGAGTGTAGAACATTTATTTTTTGAACATTTTTTTTTTGGGGGTTCCAGCGGTGTGGCGGCATCATGATTGACAGTGGATTTACATAGGGGGACACTGAGTGACCAGGGGTCGGATTTCACGGCCTCAGTGACCAAGGAAAATGGTGTCCCAGAGGTTATACAGAGTGACCAGTGGCCGGATTTCACGGCCTCAGTAACCAAGGAAATACTGTATGGGCAGCTCTAGGGGTCACATTATCTTTCCACACCCCATACCATCCTCAAAGCAGTGGGAAGGTGGAAAGATTAAACTGCACAATAAAATCTAGAATGCTAAAAATGTCTCAGGAAACAGGGATGAGTTGGCCAGATAGCCTGCCCATAGCCTTATTCAGTGTTAGGTATACTCCAAGGGGAAACCATGGTTTGTCACCCTATGAGATATTGTTTGGTTCAGCCCCCAGGCTGGGTTGTTACTTCCCACAGCAATTACAGCTTCAATCTGATGTATTGACTGATTATGTGACTGTTTTATCTTGAGAATTAACCCGTATCCATTTGCAAGTGTTCTCCTCCATTCCAGATCCTGAACGAGATACAGGATCACACAAGTTGGTCCCTGGAGACTGGGTCCTGGTAAATAAGTTTGTGAGAAAACACACCTTTGAACCCAGATATGATGGTCCTTTCCAGGTTCTCCTAACAACCACCACATCAGTCAAGGTGGCCGGGAAAAACTTGTGGATACACGCCTCCCACTGCAAGAAAGTCCCTGTACCTGAAGAAGGGGCCGAGGGAACCAAATGATTCTGTATATCCTTTTCATTGTGACTACTGTTCAGGCAGAGGAGGTAGCCATCAGGCAAAAAGATGGTATAACACAATTCTGGTATAACTCTTCTAACACACATGTAGCTACCTTCATATTTGACTACTGCATTATAGTCTCCTGCCCCAAAGTTGTATGGCAATGTTACATGTATCGGGATTCATGTCCAGGTCCACGTATATATGTGTCACAGATGACTACTGGGGCAACAACTGTGACTATTGGGGATCCGTGGGATGGAATACAGGGGGTGACTGGGGGTATAAGCCACAAAGTGCTCTGGACAAGAAAGATAAAAATGGGAAATCCTTACTTAGCAGTAGGGATGAGCTTCGAGTTCGAGTCAAACTCATGTTCGACTCGAACATTGGCTGTTCGCAAGTTCGTGAACAGCGAACAATTTGGGGTGTTCGCGGCAAATTCAAATGCCTCGGAACACCCTTTAAAAGTCTATGGGAGAAATCAAAAGTGCTAATTTTAAAGGCTTATATGCAAGTTATTGTCATAAAAAGTGTTTGGGGACCCGGATCAATGCAAAAAAAAGTTTATAAAACGTTTTTTTCAGGAGCAGTGATTTTAATAATACTTAAAGTCAAACAATAAAAGTATAATATCCCTTTAAATTTCGTAGCTGGGGGGTGTCTATAGTATGCCTGTAAAGGGGCATATGTTTCCCGTGTTTAGAACAGTCTGACAGCAAAATGACATTTCAAAGGAAAAAAGTCATTTAAAACTACTCGTGGCTATTGCATTGCCGGTCCGACAATACACATAGAAGTTCATTGATAAAAATGGCATGGGAATTCCCCACAGGGGAACCCCAACCAAAATTTAAAAAAAAATTATGTGGGGGTCCCCCTAAATTCCATACTAGGCACTTCAGGTCTGGTATGGATATTAAGGGGAACCCCAGCCAAAATTAAAAAAAAAAATTACGTGGGGCCCCCCTCAAAATCTATACCAGACCCTTATCCGAGCACGCAACCTGGCAGGCCGCAGGAAAAGAGGGGGGATGAGAGAGCGGCCCCCCCTCCTGAACTGTACCAGGCCACATGCCCTAAACATTGGGAGGGTGCTTTGGGGTAGCCCCCCTAAACACTTTGTCCCCATGTTGATGAGGACAAGGGCCTCATCCCTACAACCCTGGCCGGTGGTTGTGGGGGTCTGCGGGCGGGGAGCTTATCGGAATCTGGAAGCCCCCTTTAACAAGGGGACCCCCAGGTCCCGGCCCTCCCCCTGTGTTAAATGGTAAGGGGGTACAAAAGTTCCCATACCATTTCACTAAAAAACTGTCAAAAATGTTAAAAATTACAAGAGACAGTTTTTGACAATTCCTTTATTTAAATGCTTCTTCTTTCTTCTATCTTCTATCTTCCTTCGGTCTTCCTCCATCTTCTTCTTCTTCTGGTTCTTCTGGCTCTTCTGGTTCTTCCTCCGGTGTTCTCATCCAGCATCTCCTCCGTGGCGTCTTCTTCCCTTCTTCTCCTCGGGCCGCTCCGCATCCATGATGGCATGGAGGGAGGCTCCCGCTCTTCTCTTCATCTTCTTCTCTTCTTCATCTTCTTCTCTTCTTCATCTTCTTCTCCGGGCTGCTCTGCATCCATGGTGGCATGGAGGGAGGCTCCCGCTGTGTGACGCTTCTCCTTTTCTGACGGTTCTTAAATAACGGGGGGTGGGGCCACCCGGTGCCCCCCCTCTCTGACGCACAGTGACTTGATGGGACTTCCCTGTGGCGTCACGGGGAATACCACAGGGAAGTCCCGTCATGTCCCCGTGCATCAGAGGGGGCCGGGGTCACCGGGTGGCCCCACCCCCCGTTAATTAAGAACACCCCAAATTGTTCGCTGTTCGGTGAACTTGCGAACAGCCGATGTTCGAGTAGAACATGAGTTCGACTTGAACTCGAAGCTCATCCCTAGTAAGAATGTGAAAGTAAGGGTTACAGAGGGTTTAGTTATTATCTGTTTTGAGGAGTGTCAGTGACAATTTACCAATGTACACAAATGTTGTATTGTTTACCATTCTTTGCAGGTTAAATATGAAGGACAGAGTAATAACTTTGTTTATAAGTATCTTTTCAGGTCCAAGGAGTTTCTGAAAGTGTACATGCATAGAAAGCAGGTGTATAAGAAGGTAAAAGTATCATAGGCTATTTCACTGTTTCATTGTTTTTTTTTTTCTGCACCATTCTAAACCCTCCAGTTGGTAATGAGGAGGAAAAGGGGGAATGAAAGTGGTGAGAATGACAAATTTTCAAACCAATAATACTAACTGCTCTAATTCTAGCCAAGTTTGTGACCTAGTAGGAACAATGGGTTCCATGACTTTCTTCCTTTGATGGAATTTGAGTCAGCAGTCTGGTGAAGGATGCTCCCATAGGAACCTTTTTGTCATTGGTTCCAGGTATTACACCCCAGATGGTAAGATGCAGTGACCACAGTCATTAAATTCCTACATGTCTGTGTTATTGCCATATGAGGTTTGTTTGGAGGTCAACCAAAACCAGAGTAATACTTTCCTCAGCAGCTGTCACCTACTTTCTCAGCTGATGGGGTGGGTGCAGTCACTGTAACATGAACTTCAAAAGGTCCACCGCAGGGTTCATGAGTCCCTCCTGGACCCTGACACAATAATCAGTTTACATTCTTTCTAACCAGGTGACTGGGTCATTGTAAAGAAGCTTGAGGGACGAGACTGCGCCAGCCACTGCAAGAAGCTGCTCAACTACACCAAAGGATGAGGAGTATCTTTGTTTATTTATATTTTTAAAGTATATTTTCCAACTAGCTAAGAAAGTGAACAGGACACATGGTTGGGTCTACTCTGAGTCTCAACCGAGCTCTAGTGCCACAGCGATGACAGCAATACATGCTATATGTGATGTTCATATTGGTGTGAGGAGTTTTGACAAACTAGTAAAATCGAAACAGACACTTGTCAATAGAATTTAACGATACATTTCTAGAGGATAAAATTTGTTATATTTTTAGCAATAGCTCTGGTTCTTGCCAGCTTTGGTATCAGGACAACTAGGTAGCCCACAAGTGTGCTTCAACTCTAGTTTGGTATTAATGCGGATCTAAAGCTTATAAGGTAATTCCCCTAATGCAATAACTTCATGTGTGCTGGTGAAACTCGTTCGAGGATCTTATGTCGCGGCCGATTGTGAGGATCTGATGGCACAGGAGAAGGTAAGAATGGCAGGGACAGCTGGAAGAGAATTACTTGTACACTGTGGGGGCTTGAGTTTATGAAACAATTGAACAATTTCTCATCCATTGAGGATGGGATGTTTCATGTAACTGTTGAAGCTACAAGGAAGTTCCCGCAGTCCAAGGGGGGTTTCTGGGAATTCATAAGTAAGGATTGTTATATCAGGATCATGGATACTAGTGACAAGGTTCAGGCCCATATGGATAAGGTTTAGATCCCTGCAAGGCAAAGCCAGAGCTATAGCTAGTGTAGGTTGAAATCCTTTTAAGGGTCTGGGAATCTTTGGGGATTTAATTTTTTATTTTGCTGCGGATCATAGTTGAAGGAAGTAGGGGTATATATATACTCATGTTTTTTTGTTTATATTCCTTCTATATGTGGTGATGAGGTGCTACTGTTGCCTGATTGGACGAGTGAACAGAGCCTGAGCAGATGAAGACACCCTGAAGCCCAACCCAAGTACAAGATACAGAGGATCCCAGACCGACCGGCCTTCATGTCTTACTCTAGGTCATCCCTCCTGAAGAACAAAGTCTACATGTCAAGCCTTGTTTTCCTTTTTATGGACTCATATGGACTGTATTACTGATTAATTTTCAGGTGTAAGAAGAAGATCAAGATTCATTGTGGGACGCATGGGAGCATATGACAAGTGGAGGGACCGTTGTGGAAATTTTATGAAGATGTTTTTTAATATGTATTGTCATAGAGTCTCCCAGTGTTAGTTCTCCCGTAACCCACTCTAAAGAGCTGACTGGGGCAGGCTGACGCTGGTTGAGATCCGTTAGGTAGTGGAAAACTTCCTGTTGTTGGAGAGAGGTGTTTGCAGAGTGAGGATATGTCTGCCGGCGAAAGGGCCCCTGTGTGATGCACAGACGTTCGTCTGGGGGGTGTGTTCACTCTGAAAACACATTATCGGTTTAGCGGATGTGCGCTCGTGTCACCCCTGTATGCCTGATCAAAATATTTGTGGTGCCATGAGCATACACCTGCAGATAAGCTCCCATTAGCAGGAACTGTGTTCATTAGTTGTTGTATAAATTCATTTTTCCTGTGTTGACATTCACATCCTGTGTTGTTACATCCTTATTTGGTCATATCCTGTGTTGACATTAACATCCTGTGTTGTCAGATCCTGTGTTGTCAGATCCTGTGTTGTCAGATCCTGTGAGGTCACATCCTGTTTGTGGCTTCCTGTTTGTGTTTGTATAAAAAGCTGAGAGCCTCTGCCCTGGGGGGCAGATGGAGGAAGATGGAGCTGAGATAGTGATTATGGCTGTTTACTGGGGAAAAGGGGAGACGTGGGTAATTTAAGGATGCATTATACCAAAGGTCTGAATGGGCGCGTGTTAGTGCAGGTGAGATTGATTATGTATAACGTATGGCAAATCTCTCCACCACAAATGGAAATCAAACAAATCAACTCGGGGGATTTTTTTCTTTTACGACCAAAACACCTGATATGTCTAAATGGGAAAAAGATCTGGAGAAAGATTTCTCTCTACGGCAATGGTTGAAATCCATACAATTGAACTTCAGTATGTCATCCTGTGTTGAACATTGGGAAAACTTTCAAAAAAATTATCACAGGTGGTACATGACACCTTAGAGGCTTTCCAAAATATTTAAAGATTCCAGATGATGTTGGAGAATGTGTAACCAAATAGGGAACTTGTACCATGTTTTATGGAATTGTCTTCACATAAAGACCTTTTGGGAAAACATAGCCATAGTAATCAGCGAACTCACAGGGCACCATACACCACTGACTCTAGCACTGGCCCTCCTGAATATAGGGCTAGATACATACCCTATTACAGTAAGAACAGTAATCGCCCATGTCCTATTCGCAGCTAGAACAGCTCTAGCAAGTAAATGGAAAAGCCCTACTCTTCCCACAATAAGAGAAATAATCACTAGGGTTAATACACAGTGTCAAAGAAAAAGTTCATATAGAGCTGAATTTCATCAAAGAAAGTCCCATGGAGGAAACACTTATTGAAAATGATGATCAGACACCTGGCAGAGTGATACCCATCACCACAACAAAATGGGGGCTTACCAGAAAGCCAGTGACCCCCTTACTCAGGGAGGTCACAAAGCGCTTGACTGGATCTGTGATCCACTGAGAAAGAAGTCCGGACGTTTCACTCCAGTAGCCTTGGATAGTATACACCAGAAGGTTCACAGCTGATCAGGGCTTGTTATTAGGAAACCTCAGTGCCAGAAAGTATATGAAACAAAAGACTCCACATAGTGTGATATTGTCTCTGCATCCAATTTAATAAAAGTAGTACACTTACATAAAATTGTAAAGTTCAGGCTGAGAACGTATCACAATCCAAACAAATCAATTACCTTGTAACTTCCAAACAGGGATCGTGCGCTGCGCAGCAGCGTGTGTACGTGACTGTCCTGACGATTGTTTCGCCATAAATTACATTGTGTTGCAGAAGTTGAGGTGGCAAGCTTTGGACAGTGATTGGATTTGAGGCTGAAAGGAGGGTTCAGAGTCCACGATTATACCTAGCACCCGGGCATGCGGGGGGTGGGTTGATTGTTGTGCCATTAATCTTAACAGAGAAGTCAATGTTAATGTTGGCATTAGAGACAACATTAACAAATTTAAAATGTTGTTTAATAAAAACAGGTAAACATGGTACACACAAAATATTTACTAAAAAAGGTAATAATGCAACAGAAAAACAAAAATGGGGTTAGGAATGAAAATACCAAATCTTGGCTAATGATCCTTGTATGATGGTGTAGGAGAGCTCCGGACTGCTCATGCAGTGTCTTTTTTTTCTGGTCCCTGAGGGTGGTGTAAACAGAAATGACCTGACCAATGAGAAGGCCTAAGGAGTGACCAATAGGATGTCACAGTATTTATGATCATTCAGCTGTTCCTCCCTCACATACAGTTTTCTAAATGTATTACTATTTTGAGTATCTGCATGTCATGATTTGGTAAACCGCATATTATTGTAAAGTATATGAGTGCCATTCCAGAGGAAATAAACATGATATGCCTGAGATAGGACCTGCGTGATACAGTGTTTAGTTTTGTATTTCCGGTTATGATCGATTGCTAAAGCTACGGGTCCCACATTATACCCTTGGTTTTGGGAGACCATAATCCCTATGCTGGGCGAGACTGCCATAATAGCAGTCATCACCGTCCGGTAAGCAGATTCTACTTACACACTTATTGGTGGATCATCTACTGGCACTTTTGTCACATCTCTCCTGGATGGGTGTTTTTCATTTATCTGTGGACTTATCATATCTTTTTGGACTTTTTTTCAAATCACTTTTTTTTTTTTTCACATGCATTTGTGATTTATGTTCTTTGTTTACCACTGACTGATTTGCTAATTTATATCTACTGATTGATGTTATGTCACTTGGTGGGACTTCATTTCTTTTTATGACATATATGTATTTTTAGCGCTGCACTTTGCTGTTTACCATACTTTTAGGAGTCAGATACTGGACTTTTTAAGGTGCTGGCAGCTATTTTCTCCTATATTTAGTGTTTTAGATCCGAGCGCAGCTTTTGACTCTGTTTTGGGTTTTTTATATATCTTTTGGCTATTTTTGTTCCCATTTGTTTTTCTGGAACCCTGTACAGCATCTGTATATAGACTTGTATATATCACAAATAAACACCACACTGTTTGTCCCTACCTCACTGGATTTGGTATTTGTGCCTGAAAGACTGCTAATCCCAGGGAGCTTTGTACCTGCTACCTGCCCCCCAGGTTACATATGGTGGAGGCAGAAACCAGCAGTAAGTTACTACCTAAAGGGCCAGTACCTAAAGTGACTAAACATGGAGGAAATCCTCAAACAAATGGTGTTATCCAATGCTGCACAACAGCAAACTAACACTATTATTTAGGAGCAATCGCAGAGGCTGTTTGAACAGCTAGCCACTGAGGCAAAAGTGGATAGGAAAACCCTGACTAAGGTTGTGGAGACGCTAGCACAGTGGTCACCTGCCAAAAATGATGATGTTGGAGACAAGCCCTCAGTCATCCACGTTGGTCGATTTGTGTCCAAGATGACTGCAGATTATGATCCAGAGGCCTATCTGCTAACGTTTGAACGCACCACTGAAAGGGAAGGTTGGCCTAAAACCCAGTTAGCAGGATTGGTCGTCCCCTTGCTTTCAAGAGAATAGCAGAAGGCCTACTATGATCTGGAGTCAGCAGAAGCAGGAGACTAAAAAAAGGTCAAGCAGGAAATCTTGGCTTGACTCGGTGTCACCTTGGCAGTTCGAGCACAGCAGGTCCACAGCTGGTTCTTCCAAGACGAGAGGCCCCAAAGATCGCAGATATTCAACCTAATCCACATGATGTGGAAATGGCTACAGCTGGAGTCCCTGTCTGGGCCACAAATAGTGGAGCGTGTGGTCATGGACTGATTCCTGAGGTCACTACCAGTTCCCCTGCAGAAGTGGGTGTGTCAAGGAGACCCCAAGTCGGAAAACAACCTGGTGGAGCTCATGGAGAGATACTTTGCTTCAGAGAGCCTGGTCACCACCCCTACAGCTGCACAGACTTTCCACCTAAAGCCACAGTTTCCCCAGGCAACCGGTAAGACTGTTCCAGTGGAAGTGAGTGGTAAGCATGGCAAGGAGATAGAGGGAGGATTTTTGGTGCCAGAGCTGAAGTTTGGCATCCCAAACAAGGGAAGCCACTGTCTGTCAGCAAATCAAATTGGGGCAACATCAGGTGTTTCCGTTGCCAGGAACTGGGATATGTTGCAGCAAACTGTCCATTGACAGATGAACCTATGCAGTGTGATGTATCTTATAGAAGGCAGTCTGTTTGCTATTGTTTAATGCGCTGCAGCACCAAGTGCAGGAAAATGCATGTGCCAAATGACTGTTAATGATAAGCCTATTATGGCATTGCTGGATTCTGAAAGTCTAGTGACTTTGGTTAAAGGTGAGATGGTTGAAACTGGGAATTTCTGTTTAAATATATTTTATTTTAAAACAAATGAAAGACATCATGAATCAAAGATACAATGAGGGCCATTAGCCCTGAGTCGACCAACAAGGCCGTAACTAAAGTAAATATTGTCATAGGCTTTTGGAATGGTAAGGGGGGAGGAAGGGGAAAGCTCTGCCACCCCGATAGGGATCACACTGTGGCAGAGCTCCCCCCGCCCAAAGAGAATCTAAGAGTTGCTCCTTCTTGTGAAAAACTCTAGCAAGGCCCAAAACATTAAACGGCAAACATGTCAGCATAAAAATAGTACTTTGAGTCTAATACAAGAGAGGCTACAGAGTCCACACAGACAAAAAACAATTAGGAACAGATAACTGGGTTTTGGGTCATCAGGGAGCTGTTATGCATAGAGACATACGACATGACTAGCACCTGGAAGCTGTCTGACCTTGGCCTTGGTTAGGACCATTTGAATAAAGGCCGAAGCCCAATAACCAACAGAAAGATGTAAGAGAAAGAGAAAGAAGGGGAAAGAAAGAGATGAAATAGGATGAGGAGAAAAGGAATAGAAGTCGACTTGGGGGGAGTGAGCAAGTAGGTGTTTCTCTCGAGGTCATTGTTAAAGGGTAACTCCTACAAAGGTCACCCAGGGTTCCCAAGTTTGTTTGAATTTGTCCGAGCGATCCAGGATTACACCTGCCATCTTTTCCGGGTTCATAATTCAGAAGATATTTCTTTTTGCTAGGATTGTTGAGATGGATGGTTGTTTCCAGGCTTTGGCCAGTGTAAGCTTGGCTCCTCTGGCTCCTAGGATGATAAAGTAAATGAGGCGTTGTGTATTCTTGGAGGCTTCCTTCACTGGGAAGTTAAGAAGTGCTATGAGTGGGGACATCTGGACAGAGATTGTGGTGATTTTACTGATCCATGAGAAGATCTTGCGCCAGAACCGATGTATTCTGGGGCATGTCCACCAAATATGGAGCATATCACCTCTTAGCTCACATCCCTGAAAACATAGGGGTGATGCCAATGGAAATATTTTGGCCAGCTTCAAAGGGACTAGGTACCATCTGATTATCACTTTTACACTAGCTTCCATGAGGCAGGAATTGAGGATGCATTTATAAGATTGAGAAATGCCTGTGCCAAGTGTCTAGATTCCAGTGTTGGGACAGGTCTTCCTCCCAGGCTAGCATGTAAGGTGTCTTGGATCGTGCAGAGGACAGTGCTTTATAAATCACTGAGATTCCTCCCTCTGCTCATTTGCTTGGCCACACCATGTTTTATATGCAGTTATTTGAGGACCATTTGGACACTTCTTGTGTAAGAGGTTTGAGATCTGGGAGAATCTGAAGAATTTGGATGCTGGCATTTCTAGGTTACTAACACAGAATGCTTTAGAGAGTGGGCCCAGCGGTCTAAGGAAGTGTCCTATTCTGTACAGCTCTTTGTCGAGCCACCACTGGAATGCTTTTATGTTAAGACCCGAGGGGAATGCCGGATTTTGGAATAAGCGTCTTAGCGGTTCTGTGAGGGAGGTCAGTTGATTATTGCTTCTCAGGCCATCCCAAAGAGCAAATGAGTGTGAAAGTGTTGGGGATAAGATTGGAGGTCTTAGATTCTTAGGGCTCCAGAGGAGATAGTCCAGTGTGTGGAGGAAGACCGCCTGCCTCTCAATGTGTATCCAGTCGGGTTGTTCCCAGCATGAATAGACCGCAGATATCAGCACCAGTTGGGCTGCTTGGAAGTACCAAAGCAGATTGGGAAGGCCCTGTCCCCCCCTCCACTCTAGATCTAAACAGGACTGCTTTAGAAAATCTGTGACCCCCTTTGCCCCATATGAATTTGATAAGTTTGGCTTGGAATTGCTTTAGGCGAACTTTGTCAACGGGGAACGGGAGGGCTCTAAAATAGTATAGGATGCGGGGTAGTAAGGTCATCTTAATTGTATTAATTCTGCCTAACCAGGATAGGGAGATCCTGGACCACCAAGCTAGGTCTTCCTCCAGTTTTTGGTAAAGTAGTGGGTAGTTTGCTTGATGTAGGAGTTCAATCCTGGGGGTCAGTTTGATCCCCAGATAAGTAATTGTTGAGTCATTCCAGGTGAACCGAAAGCTCTCCCTAAGCCTGGCCAGGAGAGGGTCTGGGATGCTAACATTAAGAGCTTGGGATTTGTTGTAATTGACCCTAAGGCCTGAGGCCACCCCAAATTCATCCAGGAGATGACATACAGTGGGGATGGAAAGTATTCAGACCCCCTTAAATTTTTCACTCTTTGTTATATTGCAGTCATTTGCTAAAATCATTTAAGTTATTTTTTTTCCTCATTAATGTACACACAGCACCCCATATTGACAGAAAAACACAGAATTGTTGACATTTTTGCAGATTTATTAAAAAAGAAAAACTGAAACATCACATGGTCCTAAGTATTCAAACCCTTTGCTGTGACACTCATATATTTAACTCAGGTGCTGTCCATTTCTTCTGATCATCCTTGAGATGGTTCTACACCTTCATTTGAGTCCAGCTGTGTTTGATTATACTGATTGGACTTAAATAGGAAAGCCACACACCTGTCTATATAAGACCTTACAGTTCACTCACAGTGCATGAGAATCATGAGGTCAAAGGAACCGCCTGAAGAGCTCAGAGACAGAATTGTGGCAAGGCACAGATCTGTCCAAGGTTACAAAAAATTTCTGCTGCACTTAAGGTTCCTAAGAGCACAGTGGCCTCCATAATCCTTAAATGGAAGACGTTTGGGATGACCAGAACCCTTCCTAGAGCTAGCCGCCCGGCCAAACTGAGCTATCGGGGGAGAAGAGCCTTGGTGAGAGAGGTAAAGAAGAGGGGGCGTGGCGTCTGAGCCCAAAGATGGCCGCTTAGCCTGAGAGCTCCGCCACACAGCCGGGGATATCCGTAATCATCGGAGCACAGACACGGTTTACCCGCCTTCATCTGACCCAGCGAAACCCGGAGAACCAATCGGGATGCCGAGGAGGAGAAAAGAGCCGCTGCCGCAGCTTCGTAAGCTGCCCGGCTACTTTCCTAATGCAGCGCGGCTCCAACAAAATGGCGCCCGAACGGTGCACGAGAATGGGAAGGCCGCGGCCTATCCTTCTCCACACGGCGAGAACAGCAAGGGGAATCCCTCCAGCGGATCATCATCCGCCTCCACACCCACAACCAGAAGCCCTGCCAAGTCTAGGCAACGCACGGCTTCTCCACAAGATGGCACACGGCCTCAGTAAATGGAGGTGAGTGGACATGGCTCATCACAGCCTTACACTACAGTAACACCAGACCCCATAGCTGGATTCCCTACCACAGGGCAGCCTGTGTCAGATACGGTTTTAAAAGACATGCTAATGTCCCTGAGATCATCACTCCATAATGATATGCTGCACACAATGAGCAAATGTCAGGCAGAGGTCCACAGGGTGGGAGAGAGGGTGAATCAAAAAGAGAATGCCATGGGAGAATACGCTACCTCTTTCAACAAGATGGTGGATGCCCACAGTGCCCACAAAGATGAAATCTCATGGATCAAAGATAAAATAACCTAAAAATAAGAGGTATCCCCGAGACAGTAGCTGCGACACAGCTACCACAATATGTTCATGATTTATTCTCCACCATAATGCCCACAATGTCTGCATTAGAACTCACAGTGGATAGAGTACATAGAGTTCCAAAACCATCTTTCTTAACAGACGATATACCCAGGGATGTTTTGCTGAGCTTGCACTTCTACAGAGCAAAAGAGAACATATTGGCTACTTTTCGCAAAACTGACCAACGCCCAGCTGCATATGCCTCCCTACAACTACTCCCGGACCTCTCCAGACACACTCTTCAGCGTCGCCGCAATCTAGCCACCATAACTAAAGCCCTGCGCAACCACCACATCCTGCACAAGTGGAAATACCCTGCCACACTCTCCATCACTTACAACGGAACTGATACCAATGTATCCACCCTTGAGGAAGGATTGACAGCCTTTCGCCAATGGGGAATTTTATTGGAATCACCTCCAGTCCCCATTCAAGTGGATGGAGCCCCACACATCCAGCCTGAGTGGCAAGTGGTGAACCGGAAGAAAACATGACAAGCAGAATGTACACCTCAAAAGAACACTCTTAAACATCTAAATATGATCTACTGCTAAATACCCCCCGGCAATGGCACGCATCACATGGAAACTCTTCCATTTTCCCCCACCTCCACTGAACAGTACACATGGTTTAAGAACCCCCAAGTGGATTCTCCTTTTACCCTGACAACTGTTCCTTTTCTCTATTTCAGTTTGCTATGTTTTGCTTTCCTATTTGTTTTTTTTTGTTTTTTTTGGATCAACAACCGGCATCAGAGACATATATTCAGGATTCTGTCCACTGAACCTCATCGACCCGCAATGTACCAACTTCCAGTCACATGGCATTCCAGGACATTAAGAATATGCCGGGATTCTCCATTCCATTCGCCCAGGTCATGGTACACCTACAAAACATTGTCGCCTGTGAACATAGGAAACTACTCCTCCCTTGACTCATCGCTAAGCATCTTAATTGTGAGTACAATTGACACCCGACATTTAACGAATCTCCAAGTTAACACATGCCAGTTAAAATACTCTCCATTAATGCACACGGCCTGAACCATCCGGCCAAAAGAGCATCTCTGTGGAAAGAAGCAGACTCTTCCCAATGTGACATCTTATATGTCCAAGAAACACACTTTCACCACACAGCTCCGCCCAGATGCTCTCATAGATGCTTCCAACATTATTTCTTCTCCAATATGCCAGCAAAAAAGAGAGGGGTTATGGTGGCAATCAAGGACTCGATATCCTTCCAACTCCACTCAGAAACATCTGATCCGGCTGGTCGCTATCTCATTATAGTGTGTGACATAAATGCCACGCGATATACTCTAGTGAACGTATATGTTCCCAATAACCACCAAATTCGATTCCTGAACAGGTTGATGGAAAAGCTCCAACAAGGTTCTCTAGTAATATGTGGAGACTTTAACATTACACCGGATCCAAGCATGGATTCCACATCGGTATCCTCCAACAGGTCACCCTCTTTGGCTAATTTCTTACGTTCCCAAGACCTGTATGATGCATGGCGATGCACACATGCCAATGAAAGGGACTTTTCGTTTTACTCTCACAGACATT
Organism: Aquarana catesbeiana; assembly: GCF_042186555.1. Taxonomy (NCBI): domain Eukaryota; kingdom Metazoa; phylum Chordata; class Amphibia; order Anura; family Ranidae; genus Aquarana; species Aquarana catesbeiana. The sequence continues at coordinate 635,287,779 of NC_133325.1, forward strand.
GCACATATACGAGGATTGATCTGTTTCAGATGGACAAGTGGCTGCTTCAAAAAATAATTCAAATCAAAATAAATAATATAACGTGGTCGGACCATGCTTCCGTCCTCCTAACTCTAGGGGAGTTAACTCTACCCCATCAATAGGGCATATGTGTGGCACTCTAATCCCCAGGTAATATCAAACCCAGCAACTAAAAAAATACTAGAGGGTCACTTGTCTGATTATTTTCAGATCAATTCCTCCTCTACAAAAGATCCATTTGTACTCTGGAACGCACATAAGGCGTACATTACAGGTATGTTTATCCAACTAGGCACAAGGCTCAAAAAGCGGAGACAGTAGCGGCTTAATACCCTCCTATCAGAAATCAGTACCCTTGAGGCTCAAAACAAAATAAATCCAACGCACCTCATCAGTGCAAAACTCACTACGCTGAGACACGACCTTAGACTAGAACTTCTGCAATCTTTTGAACAAACTGAGAGAAGGGTGAAAATGTCCTTCTATTCGTCCAGTAACAAAGCTGGTAAAGCACTTGCTCGCAAACTACAAGGCCAGCGCTTTAAAACCAAAATACCTCATATCATCAACCCTAAGTCTAAACAAAAAGTATTTGATCCCCAAAACATTGCAGTTGCCTTTAGTGAATACTATGGATCCCTTTATAACCTAAATCAGGATAGCAATACTGCACAACCTTCTAAATCAGCTGTAGTTGATTTTTTAAAAGACATTATCCTACCTCAACTCTCTGTTTCACAATTACAGGAGTTAAATACCCCCTTCTCCCTATCGGAAATAATGAAGGTTATAGATACTTTTCCCAATAACAAATCCCCAGGACCGGATGGGATGATAGGGGAATACTACAAAAATTTTAAACAAACTTTAGGCCCACACCTTCTTAGGGTGTTTGAGACTGCTGCTGCCTCTGCTTCTTTTCCATCTGAGATGTTAGAAGCTCTAATAGTTACTCTGCCTAAACCGGGTAAGACACCGGATGTCCCCCCAAAATTTTAGGCCCATTTCTTTATTAAACAATGACCTAAAGGGGGGCATGTCCAAGATGGCGGCGTGAGCATTCGCTTACTCCAGAGCTCCGCCGGGGCCTACAGCAGTATCTGAGCCATCGGACCCTGAATCCTCTGCATTTAGTGGCCTGAGGTGGCCAGAGACGTTGCCTGCCCGACGATCTTTCTCCCGAGCCCCGGAGAGCCCTCACAGGGACGCACAGCCCGTCGCTGGCTCAAGGCCCGGTCCGCACGTGTGGAGCGCCGGACCAGATTTGTTCCTGGTGCAGGACTGATTGGCAGGCCTGACGGCCACTACGGGAGCACACCCGGCTTTTTCCCCCCTCCTAGCGTGGCCGCTGGATGTCGGCTTCTCTCCGGATCCGGCTCCCCCTTGGCGCGGACACAGAGGCCTGCGGCGTCCACTAGGCCCCAGGTGAAGCCGCGGTCTCGCCTGGGATGATGGTCGGAGCCACCGCCGGTAGATACGACGCCGGCAGGGGGTCCTAGAAGTCCTCTCCCACCCTGCTCCAGCATTACCAGAGGCGCTCTGTCTGGACCTCGAGGCGCAGAAGGCCCCAGTGATACTGAGGAATATCCTGAATGAGGCAACGCCAGTCGGGTGCAACGGCCGGTAAGGGGAAAAAATATACATTTCCTCCTTCCCCAGAGATAGCCCCCTCACAGCCAGCACCTCCACAAACATGGACAAGCTCCGAACTAGGGTGACAGAAACAGAACAGAGGGTCAGTAACACAGAGGACATGGTCGCAAAACACAGCACAGCACTCCACACACTCCAAACCAAGTTCAAGGCCCTGGAGTATAGGGCAGAAGACGCGGAGAACAGGAATAGGCGCAACAACCTGCGCATAGTGGGTCTGGCGGAGGGGGCCAAGGGCAATAACCCTACATGTTTTGTGGAGGACATGCTACGCAACCTTTTACCGGAGGCTCGTTTGTCCCCTCATTACGCAGTGGAAAAGGCGCACAGAATTCCACCCAAACCCGGCCCTCCAGGGACCCCCCCTCGTACTTTCATTCTTAGACTTCTCAATTTCCGGGATAGAGACGAGATTCTACGCGCCTCTAGGAATGTGGGAGATTTAAGATACCAAAACAATAAATTGGTGATCTTTCCTGACCAGAAACTCAGGAAGTCATTCGATCATGTGAAAGCAGCATTGAGGGCCTGGTGCTGGACCCGGAGGGAAGATATGTAGTGGTTCATGCCCAGATACACTCTATGAACTGGGTAATAGTGGGAGTGTATTTACCCCCCCGGCTTCAATACCTCTCCTGCACCAGGTGGCCTCCAAAATAGCGGACTTTCAGAGCGACAATATAGCTATTTTAGGCGATTTTAACTTAGCCCCCAATCCGGAGGTGGATAGAATGTTCAGAGTTGGTTACTCCCATCTCGGCTTGGCGGACTGGGCTGAGCTGTATGGTTTGACGGATGTGTGGCGGTGGAGAAACCCTCACCTTAGGACCTATACCTGCCACTCTGCCTCCCACAAATCCTTTTCTATGATCGACTTGGCTAGGGTGAGGGACATCAGAATCCTTCCCCGGGGTATATCGGACCATGCACCGCTCCTCCTGACACTGGAACTCTCCTCCACCGCGGGAGTCTCCCTGTGGAGATTGTCCAGATTCTGGGTGTCGGATGACGTGGTGGATGGTCATTTCAGAGAGGCGATGGGGGAATACTGAGATATCAATCCAGGCTCAGCTAGCGCAACAACGGTCTGGGACACTTTCAAGGCATAAACTAGAGGGAGCTACCAGTCCATTATAGCCAGGGTCCATAGGGAGAGGAGAGCAGACTTGGAAGTAGCAGAGAGAAAGGCAGACCTGCAAGAAGCACATTTTCTTAGGACCAAAGACCCCAGTGACTATGACGCACTTCAAAAACTAACTGGGGAGGTTGTCCGTATCTGCACCTCTCTCACCCAGAAACGTCTTCTCGCCCAGACATACTGTATATTCGAGCAGAGGGAGAGGTCGGGGAAGTTATTGGCATGGTTGTCCAGAGAACAACAGGGGGGGATGTGCATACCGCACATACAAGGACCTGACGGATGTCTTAAATACGACTCAGATGAGATAAATGACTGCTTCGCATCCTTTTATAAAAATCTCTATAGCTCTAAGGCCACATACACTAGGGAGGAGTTGACCACCTACCTGGAGTCCATGGATTTCCCGGTTCTGACTGCAAAATACCGTGACAACCTTGATGCCCCTATCACCACTGACAAACTATTGAAAGCTCTTAAGACTCTCCAATTGGGCAAATCTCCGGGTCCGGACGGTATACCCATCGAGTTTTATAAGCAATATGCAGAAGAGCTGACGGGGAAACTACATGCTATGTTAAGGGAGGCACATCGCGCAGAGACGCTTCCGAGCTCATTGAGTGAGGCGGTGGTTGTTGCAATCCCCAAGCCAGGTAAAGACCCATCCCTATGTTCCTCTTACTGCCCCATCTCTCTAATTAACGTGGACGCTAAGCTCCTGGCCAAAGTGTTGGCCATGAGATTAACACAATCATAACAGCTCTAGTACACCCGAATGGGGTTCATGCCGGGGAGGGGAACGGATATCAACATTCGAAGGCTTTTCACTCATATGGATAGGGCACAGGCAGACTCGGCGGGAGTGGTGGTCTCCCTTGACGCCGAGAAGGCCTTTGATTCGGTAGAATGGGCATTTCTATGGGGGGTCCTTTCAAAATTTGGTTTTGGACCAAAATTTCTAACATGGCTACGGATGCTTTACGCCAGCCCCAAAGCGGAGCCCTCTCTGAAATCTTTCCCCTGGGAAGGGGCACTCGTCAGGGTTGCCCTTTGTCACCAGGGCTTTTTGCCTTGGCAATAGAACCCCTTGCCATTGCCCTGAGGGCGGAGGCGGGGGTGAAGGGCATATCAGTAGGTACAATTGAAGAAAAAGTATCCCTATACGCAGACGACACCTTGCTTTACCTCGCTGACCCCAACCAGTCACTGCAGAAGGCTCTGGGCTTATTCGAAGACTTCACTCAGTTCTCAGGTGTTCGCATAAACTGGGAAAAATCGGTCCTGTTCCCGCTCCGCCCCTTGCTTCCCAGGGTGGATACAGCCACCCCACTACAGTGGGTGGATGAGTTCACCTATTTAGGTATCAAAATTAGTAATACCACTCAGGAGTTTTTGGAAAAAAACGTACAGCCTCTCATTTCCAAACTCACAGTAAAATGCATGGCCTGGTGCACCCTACCGCTCACCCCAGTGGGCAGAATCAATTTGCTTAAAATGGTGTTCCTTCCAAAATTTCTATACTTTTTCTGTAACACACCCTCCCATATACCTAGGTCCTTCTTTAGACGTCTGGAGGGGATCATGATTTCTTTCATCTGGGCTGGGAGGACACCCAGAGTGGCTAAGAGGGTGCTCTACCTTTCTCTTTTGGGGGGGGACTTGCCCTTCCAAACTTTTTGATATATTATTGGGCTGCTGTGCTGGTAACGGTGCGCTGGTGGTTCTCCCAGCCCAGACAAAACCCTGCAGTCAGACTTGAAGCAGCCATCTTAAACTTAGTCTATAGGGGTCCTAAAGCCCCTTACCCTCTGACGACCCCAATGAAAACCACCATTAGAGCATGGAGGGAGGCCAGGGCAATATATGCAGAGCCGAATCGCATATCCCCACATACTCCGCTTTGGGGTAATCCCGCCCTCCCACATCTCTACGACATGCCAGATCCCTCTCAATGGGCCACACGGGGAATAACAACCCTAAAACATATCATAGCCAATGGTAAAGTGAAATAAATAAATACATAATATAAATATAGGTGAAATGTGACATCAAAAAAGTGCAAGTACGTTGATAGGAGATCTGGTGACTTTCGTGGTGTTGGATACCCACTAAGGGCTCCCAGAACTCTCACCTTGTTGACACAATAAAAGTGCCTTTATGTATCCATTCAGAACTGTGCTCGTTTCGGTCCGGTCGGTGTTGTTGTTCTGATGCGTCTATGGGGAGGCAGCGCTCCCTCCAGTATATGGACTCCACATATAGGGGATAATCAAAAGGAGGGCACTCCAACAGGGTAATATCGTTATAGCCAAAGAATTTTATTAAAAATATTTGCTTACATAAAAGTAAATGAAGTAGCGTTGAAACAGCGGTCTAAACAGCGTGATTTCAATCCCCGCTACGTCACTTCCGGTCCACGCTAGTGTGTATCCGGTTACGTCCTACTCGTTACGTCATATCACATGACTTCCTCAGGGCACCGGATTGGCTATTGCCATTGTGTATTTATATAGTTAGGGACAGGAAGTGTATTTATCGCCATTTTGTTGTAGACCAAATGTGTGCCGGTCTAGCGGCCATCATATGGGGGATGGTCTCGCTGATGCTTTGTAAATAAAGTTTCCTTGTATTCATACAAAAACGTAAAAAAAGGTCAGCAAGGATGTTTAAATTTAGAAATATCTATGTTGGTAATAGTGGTGTTTAACGAATAGATCGCTCTACCTCCGATCATACATGTTGGTTCTTCTATAATTAGTATACTAATACTTGTAAAATACATATTACAAATGTATACACCCCGTAATGTGACTCACTAAATCAGGTTAGAAAAACGCTAAAAAGGTGGCTAAGAGTTAAAATCAGTTAAAAATTATTTTTAATGTAAAAAATAAAAAATAAAATAAAATAGAAGTAAAAAGTTAAAAATCTGGAAATTTGTATATATAAAAAATATATTTTAATGATTTGTAAAAAACCCCCAAAGTCCATAATGGAATTAAATTGTTTGATAATAAGAATCAGTAAAATATTGATATCATTATGCACACCGGAAGTGATATACTGGGTTTACATGAGTAAGGATAAAGATTAACTAGAAATCACTTATAAAGCAGTTTAAGTCGAATTCTATATTTAACCCTTCAGGTGCTAGTGTCTTAATTTTGTGTATCCACTTGGACTCATTCTGACTGAGTGTTCTAATTTTGTGGTCCCCTCTCCATGATCTGTTATATTTCTCAATGCCCCAAAATAACAGTCCTGTGGGGTCTTTGTTGTGTACCAGAGCAAAGTGCTTGGATACATTATGTTTTGGGCATCCTTTTATGATATTTTCAATGTGTTCTTTGATTCTAATTTTTAGTGCTCTCTTAGTCCTCCCTACATACTGTAAGTTACAGGAGCATTGTAAAATGTACACTACCCCTTCTGTATGGCAATTAATAAAATCTTTTATTGGGTAAGTGTTTCCTGTGCTAGTTGCCTTAAACTCATGTCTTTTGCCTTGAAATTTTTTTGCATGTGTACATGCATAACAGTATTTGCAGGGATACTGTGTTAAGTCTCATGGCCAACACTTCAAGCGTGATGGGGAAGCCCTTATCCACACTGTATTTATATTTGACAGTGACACACGACGTTAAGCCCACTCGTACTTTTGACAAATGGAGGGAGGATATTCCGGCATTGGGGGAGGACGAATGGGAAGACTGTGTCTCGACCTACATCCCAACTGTGATAGCAGCTAAGGACAGGTTCATACAGTTGAAATTTCTCCATAGAGCCTACTTTACTCCACACAGGATGGCTAGAATCTATCCTCATATTGACCCCTTATGCCCCCGGTGCACGACCGGAGAGGGTACATTCTGGCACATGGTGTGGGCCTGCCCGAAGCTCGGACCATACTGGGAGGGAGTGACGGGGGTGCTTAATGACATATGGGACCTCAGGTTGTCACTTGACCCTATGCTGCTTCTGTTGAGCTATTTGGGAGATGTGGAGGGGGACAGATACACCAAACTCTCTATTACGTTCCTGCTATTCTATGCTAGGAGGGAGATAATGCTACATTGGAAGTCAGCTGAGCCCCCTACCCTCAGATCCTGGAAGAATGCGGTAGACTCGGTGTTGCCACTGTACAAACTTACATATGAGAGCAGGCAATGCCCTGCTAAATATGATAAGATTTGGTCTACCTGGATGGCGGCACATGGTTGAGGGCCCGGGAGTGGGGGACCTATTGATGGACTCCCCCGCTTGCGGACAGGGGCATTGCTCCTCCCTCAGACACAGGGAGGTGTTGGGTCACACTGAAGGACGATTGATTTTAATCTGCAGAACTTCTCATGTACATGTTGGCCCTTTGGGCAGTGGTGCATATGCGATCTGCTGATCCTTAGGGTTGGATAAAGACAGGAATGTCCTCAGATCCCACCGGACAAGACAGACAGAGAATGGGCAGTTATGGATTAGAGGAAGATTTCGAATGAGGTTGAAGGCTTTGATGTAAAGATGTAAAATATGATATCTTATGTTGTATTTGAAATCTACATTACTGGTGCTTAGCTAAGTCATCATCCTTCTTATATTCAAATGGATTTATAGGGAACTAGCAAATACGCAATTGTGAGATACTGCATTATTGAACAGACGCTTTACTATAATGTTGTAAGGATTGAGATATGCCCCGTACACACGGTCGGATTTTCCGACGGAAAATGTGTGATAGGACCTTGTTGTCGGAAATTCCTACCGTGTGTAGGCTCCATCACACATTTTCCATCGGATTTTCTGACACACAAAGTTTGAGAGCAGGCTATAAAATTTTCCGACAACAAAATCCGTTGTCGGAAATTCCGATCGTGTGTACATAAGTCCAACGGACAAAGTGCCACGCATGCTCAGAATAAATAAAGAGATGAAAGCTATTGGCCACTGCCCCGTTTATAGTCCTGATGTACGTGTTTTACGCGTTGGGAACGATCGGATTTTCCGACAACTTTGTGTGACCATGTGTATGCAAGACAAGTTTGAGCCAACATCCGTCGGAAAAAATCCTAGGATTTTGTTGTCGGAATGTCCGAACAAAGTCCGACCGTGTGTACGGGGCATTACTCTTTATCGTACACTGACGATTTTGTAATGTTGACATGTTATAAAAATAAAAACCTTTGCTGTAAACAATGACCTAAAGATTTATGCTAAATTAATAGCACTGAGACTTGTGGACATCCTGCCCACCCTAATAGACCCGGACCAATCTGGATTCACTAAGGGTAGACAGACCTCTGATGCCACCAGACGACTAATAGACGTAATCCACTTGGCTACGGAACACGGGACGCCTTCTCTGCTCCTTGCTTTGGACGCAGAGAAGGCATTCGATAGAGTGCACTGGATGTACCTAACAACAACATTGGAGAAATTTGGCTTCACAGGCCATCTGCTTTCTGCAATATTAGCCCTGTATACTTCCCCGTCAGCTCGAGTGTATACTTCGGGCATGCTGTCTAAACCCTTTAGTATTACAAACGGCACTCGCCAAGGATGCCCACTGTCTCCCCTTATTTTTAATTTGTTAATAGAGCCATTAGCCACCAGCATTAGACAAAACTCTAACATACAAGGTTTTATGATCAACAAACGCAAACACGTCATAAGTCTCTTCGCAGATGATGTGATCTTAATGCTCACTAATCCGGTGTCTTCCCTGGAAAATGTATCTCAACTATTACATAGGTACGGTATGGTATCATACTACAAAGTAAATGACGCCCAATCTTATATATTGGATCTAGGTGTAAATCCAAGTGACAAAGCAGACCTACAAACTAGATTCCCATATGTATGGAACCCCCAAGAAATTACCTATTTAGGGATTAAACTCACCTCCCAACCTAAACAATTGTTCAATGCTAACTACCTGCCACTAGAATGCAAATTACAAGCAGGACTTCAAACCTTAAGCAAACATACATTATCATGATCAGGAAGGCTGGCAGCCTTCAAAATGCAACTTCTACCACAATTACTTTATATATACCGAACAGTACCCATCCCGGTCCCCAGAAAATTCTTTCAAACCTTACAAACCATACTTTCCAAATACCTTTGGGAAGGCAAGAAACCCCAAAGTGTTTTCTCAAAACTTGATAAGACAAAAAAAACGGGTGGAGTAGGACTACCAGTCTTAGCTGACTACCATTTAGCTGCCATATTAGCTCAACTTAGAGGATGGTTTCCTAACCAACCTACTCCACTATGGGGGAGCATTGAACAAGCTCCAATACCAGGAGGTAATCTATACGAATATGTCCTAGCTTATCCCCATCTTAAAACTAAACCCACTGATCTTCCTCTACCAATTCTAGCAACTCTGTACTCATGGAAGACTATGGTGACTTTCAAATCTCTGTCATCTCCCACTATTCCGTTATCCATACCAATATCTATCCTAGCTTTGATAATCCCGGAATTAAACCTAAATAGATGGAAGAGCGGGGGACTGAAATGGGTATTGGATCTATACTCGGGCATTAATATAAAACCTTTCACTGAGTTACAACTGGAATATGGTCTACCTGCCTCAGAACAATTTAATCACTTCCGAGTTACATCTTCTCTGAAGAGTAACGGCACCCTTCAATACAAATTATTCTGGCAGATCAAAATCTACCTTACTGCTAAACATTCTCATAGAGGTGGTATCTCACTGTTCTACAATTTCCTCCATGAAAAATCCATACTTACAAAAAACAAACTCCATGCTAGCATGGGAAAGAGATCTTAAAGCGTTTGTAAAGGTGTTTTTTTTTTTTTTTTAAAAATAACAAACATGTTATACTTACCTTCACTGTGCAGCTCGTTCTGCACAGAGTGGCCCCGAACCTCGTCTTCTGGGGTCCCTCGGCGGCTGTTTCAGCTCCTCCCCGCAAGCATTCACCACCTTAATGCGAGCTCCCTCGCACGGTGGTGAGTGCTTGCGGGCGCGCTCCCGTGATACAGCCGGCGGCTATAGCCGCTCGCTGTATCACTCGGCCCCGCCCCCCGGCGCGCCGCGTCATCGGATGTGATTGACAGCAGCGCGAGCCAATGGCTGCGCTGCTTTCAATCCATCCACTGCAGCCAATCAGCGGCCAGGGTGAGCGGAGGAACAGATGTCGGGAACGCGAAGCTGACTTTCGAGGCGTCAGGTAAGTAAAACGGGGGGCCTGGGGGCGGCGGTTCTGTCAGAAGTTTTTTCACCTTAATGCATAGAATGCATTAAGGTGAAAAAATTTTTACCTTTACAACCCCTTTAATGATTCCTTCTCAAAGGAACAATGGCATAAAGCCTTACAATATACCCATTCGGCCACTAAATTAACCAATCTCTGGGAACTCTCCTACAAGATTATACAGAGATGGTACCTAACACCATATCGGTTAGCTAAATTTGACTCCTCCACATCTCCTTTGTGTTGGAGAGGATGTGAACAGTGAGGCACCATCTTTCATGTTCTCTGGTGTTGTAGAGGACTAGCCAACTTTTGGTCCAACATCTTCACTATTCTACACCAAGTGACAGGCATACGGATTCCATACTCTACTTCATTAGCTCTATTAAATGTAGGAATTGAAGACATACCACCACTCCATAGGAAATTTACCATCCACTTATTTCTAGCAGCCAAGTTAGTGATACTTAGACTGTGGAGATCTCCAAATCCCCCAGAGGTAAAAGACGCTATACGCACACTGTCCATACACTATACCTATGAACGTATGCTCGCAGCCATTGAGGGAAAATACGAAACATTTCTTCCACATTGGCAACAATGGATAAATTGGTACAGTGTGAACCACACATAGCAGAATTCCCAATAAGCGTATAACCTGTATACCATCTCTATTCTCCGAGTAGAACTGAAAAAAAAACACTCTAACTGAGGTTCGAACGCTTCCTTTTCTCTATTGTCTCTGAGCTGATCCTTGTTTGTTTGTTTATTTTACTTATTAGTTACGAGCAATACGCTCTTGGTGCATAAATGCTAACAGTAATTGTCTAGTTGAACTTCTCCCATATTGTTACAACAGAAGAGAGGACGTGTGGGGAATGTCCCTTCACAGAGTCACAGTAAGCTCCCAAAGGGGTGACTGGTGGAGAGAAGCAGCACCTCCCGTCCTCTGCACATTCTTCGATAACCATACTAATGTTATGTAGATGCACGATTCTGTTAGCTATTATTATTATCTATAAAACAGACTATGATACATTTTGATGGTTGACAACTGTTGTTTACCTTTTGTATGTTGACAAAATTGAATAAAAAACTATTGATAAAAAAAAAAAAAAGAAGAACCCAAAGATCACTGCGGCTGAGCTCCAGAGATGCATTCGGGAGATGGGAGAAAGTTGTAGAAAGTCAACCATCACTGCAGCCCTCCACCAGTCAGTGCTTTATGGCAGAGTGGCCCGACGGAAGCCTCTCCTCAGTGCAAGACACCTGAAAGCCCGGATGGAGTTTGCTAAAAAACACCTGAAGGACTCCAAGATGGTGAGAAATAAGATTCTTTGTTCTGATGAGACCAAGATAAAACTTTTTGTCCTTAATTCTAAGTGGTATGTGTGGAGAAAACCAGGCACTGCTCATCACCTGTCCAATACAGTCCCAACAGTGAAGCATGGTGGTGGCAGCATCATGCTGTGGGGATGTTTTTCAGCTGCGGGGACAGGACCAAGGTTTATCTTCCAAAAAGACAATGACCCTAAGCACACACCTAAAATAACAACAACTCCGTGACTGTTCTTGAATGGCCCAGCCAGAGCCCTGACTTAAACCCAGTTGAGCATCTCTGGAGAGACCTAAAAATGGCTGTTCACCAACGTTTACCATCCAAATCCCCAAATCCAGGTGTGAAAAACTTGTTGCATCTTTCCCAAAAAGACTCATGGCTGTATTAGATCAAAAGGTTGCTTCTACTAAATACTGAGCAAAGGGTCTGAATACTTAGGACCATGTGATGTTTCAGTTTTTCTTTTTTAATAAATCTGCAAAAATGTCAACAATTCTGTATTTTTCTGTCAATATGGGGTGCTGTGTGTACATTAATGAGGAAAAAAATGAACCTAAATGATTTTAGCAAATGGCTACAATTTAACAAAGAGTGAAAAATTTAAGGGGGTCTGAATACTTTCCGTCCCCACTGTATGTTGGGAAGGGAGGTTAGTGGAGATGAGACAAACAGTAAGATGTCATCCGCAAAAAATGCGCATTTGTGGCAATGGGAGCCGCATTGAATGCCTTGGATGTTGGGATTGTTTCTGATGGCTATCGCCAAAGGTTCGATTGCTATGGCAAAAATCAACGGGGAGACCAGGAAACCCTGTCTTGTGCCTCTAGATATGGGGAAAGATTCAGAGTAAAATCCCTGCAGATGCACCTGAGCTGAAGGGGATGAATAAAGGGCATGCATGACATTAAGGAATGATTCCCCAAAACCCCATCGTTTTAAAGTAGTGAAAATTTTAGGCCAATGAACAGAGTCAAATGCTTATTTAGAGGTCCAAGGAGAGCAGACAACCCTGCCTGGGAGAGCCCTTGTCCCAATTAGAATTGAGGAGGGAAATTATATCAATCGCACGTCGAGTCTGATCAGGACCCTGTCTCCCCGGGATAAAACCCACTTGGTCTTTGTGAATGTATAAGCTAATGAAGGAAGCTAGGTGGTCTGCAAGGATTTTAGTCAGAATCTTTAAGTCATTATTAATGAAAGATATTGTCCTATAGTTGCTGACTGAGCTGGCATCTTTGTTTGGTTTAGGGAGAACAGTAATATAGGCCGTGTTAAGTGTGGTGTCCAATTGGCCCCCCTGTCTGAGAGCGTTAAAAAAGCGAGCCATATAGGGAGCAAGTGTGGTAGAAAACTATTTGTAATAGGGTACTGAGAAGCCGTCCGGGCCGGGCGCCGAATGTGATTTTAAATCTTTTTATGACCGTACACACTTCCTCTGCGGAGATAGGGGCATCTAATTTCTGGCGGTGCCTGTCTTCTAATTTGGGGGTCTGGATGTTGTCAAGGAAATGATCTACTGCCTTTTGAGAAGGGCTGCGTTCTCTGCTGTATAAGGATTTATAGAAATTTTGGAATTCCCCCATGATGCGTTGGGGTTCTGGGATAGGGTGCCGCCGTGAATTTTAATTTTGGGGAGGGCCGGGGATCTAAATTTTGGTGAAAGCCTGCCTGCAAACATAGTACCGATTTTGTCACCATTACAGTAGAACCGGGCTCTATTTCACCGCATCCATTTTTCTGCCTTAGTGGTTAGGAAGGGGTTTAGTGCCACCGGGCAGCATCCAGCTTAGTAGTGGGAACTGCTTTTGGGTTGGCCTTGTGTATTTTAGCTAAGACTGTATATTCCTGATCTAACTTTTCAATATCCGCTTTGTTAGCCTTGTTAATTTGGGAGGCTACTTAAATCAGATTACCTCTAATTACAGCCTTGTGGGCTGCCCAGAGGCATGAGGGGCTAGTGTCAGGTGTGTCGTTTTTAAGGAAATAGTTTTGGATATTATTTTTGGTCTCTGTTGCTCTGATTGGATCACTCAAAATTGACTCATTGAGTCTCCAACGCCTGCAGGGCTTATGACCCCCCCCCCCCCCCCGGGTGCTGAAGTGTCAGGATCACCATGGAGTGGTCCGACCAGACCACCTCTTTGATGTATACCCTGTTCATCAGTGGAATGGATGCTGGAGTAATGAGGATATGGTCTATCCTTGCGAAAGATCTGTGGGGGTTTGAGAAATGTGTGAAATCCCGCAGAGTGGGGTTTACCTCTCTCCAAATATCCACTAGTCCATGCTGGAAGATGAACTTAGCTATGCGGAGGCTCTGTTTGGTGGGTCTAGTGAGGCGTTTGACAGGGGGGCGTGACTCGTCCAGTCCCTGGTCAAAAGCAGTGTTGGAATCGCCCCCAAAAATCACTGTGCCCTCCAGCATTGGCATTAAGGTTTTCAACAGGTATTGAAAGAAGGCTAGTTGGCCTTTGTTGGGGGCACAGTACGAAATGAATGAATATAATTGGTCATCCAATTCCCCCACTACGAGAATATATCTTCCTTCTGAGTCCCTGAGTTCGGTTTTTAGGGTAAATTTTCACCTTTTAGAGATGAAAATGCCCACTCCCTTAGATTTGTCTTCAGCATTGGCCAATGAGAAGGAGGGGTATTTGGAGTGTATAAAGGATGGGCAGAATCATTTAGGGAAATGCGTTTCCTGCAGGAGGACCATGTCTACCTTTAGGACATGAAGACACTGGAAAACTTTACGTCGTTTAACTGGGGACTTCAATCTTTGAGCATTATGGGATACTATCTTAAGGGGTATTTTAACTGGAGGGTCGTTAGCCATTGAGCAGAGGTAGGAGTCGTTCCAGGTAATTAGTAGCACTTACCGACAGGTATCTACGGGACCCAAGACAGTTCACATGCCAGATGAGGACCTTTTGAGAGTGCCTGCAAGTATTGGGGGTCGCCCCCCAGTCGACTTCTGCAAAGAAAAGGCAGAAAGGAAAGTCAGAGGACAAGAGATTCTTCCGTAGAGTGGAGGGGACAGAATCCTCCATCAGTAGATGTGAGTTACACCAAAATCCCTCCAGAAAACAGGGATTAGTCCTGTCTAGAGAAGGGTAAAGTACCTGTTCTACTAGACAAGAAGGGGTGCATGAATACCACCTCAGCAGAGAGGCCTTGTGTAATGGTTAGTATATAACAAAAAGGGCACTGAGCCTGGCATTTACAAAATCACCTCCAATAAGCCATGCTTTGAGGTTAAGGCAGATTTGGAGTTGAATATGCAGTATTCAACAGTAAGCATTAACAGAAAATATACATCAATTAAGAAGATAAATGTTAACCTGGATCTTTAAGAACTAACAGGTCCTGAGGGCAAGGGGCTGAGAGGGGGGAGGGGAGAACAGTTAGAAAAAGGGGTCTCAAGGGATATGGTACCCCATAACATTTTGGAGGAGATGAAAAGTTCCCCTGGATTGGTGAGGAGTAGTAGCTTGTCCCCCCTCCCCTTCCAGCATAGAGAAAAAAAAAAGGGGGGGAAGTGAGACTGGGAGCAACCCGGTATGTGTGATCGGTATAGTATCTGAGACTGTTTCCTCCCCAATTTGTGTGCCTCACCAGAACGCCCCAGCAGAGGCATGTGGGTATCCCGAAAGGATACTCATTCTATGAGGCACAGGTGGGGAGTTCAAATCCTCCCAGTTAGCAGCTGGGAGGAAGCAAGGGTAAAGAAGGAAAACCGAGGATGTTCACGTTATGAGAGTCAGGGAGGAATGGTTTCCTAGGACTTCTTAGATCTCGCAGTTTCCCAGACCAGATTAAGGGGGCTGGTTGGGAATTGTCTCTGCTGAGTTTGGTTGCGATCCCGGCTGTGGAAGATTCGGGTCTTGGCTGATGAGACCTAGTTGCAGCAAGAGCTTTTCTCCTTCCTGTAGGGATCCGAAGGTGTATGCTTTGCCTTTCAAGAGGAATTAAGTTTGGAATGGAAAGAGCTACCAGTACTTGATTTCTTTGTCCATCAGGATTTCAAGTAATGGTTTTAAGGCTCTCCTCTTTTGGATAGTGGATGGAGATAAGTCCATGAATATTTGCAGTTGATGATCCTGAAACATAATTTTAGACATGGCTCTTGATTTCCGCATCACCTCCTCCTTGACATAGTAGAAATGTGGTTTTACCACGATGTCACGGGAGACCGTCAGCCCTAGGGGGTCTGAGAGCCCTGTGCGCCCGATCAAGCTCCAGTCTGTGCTGCGGCGTGTCCTTGATAAAAGATCTGATGGTTTCAGGAACCTCTTTCTAAGATTCAGGGAGCCCCCTGACTCTGAAATTGTACCTCCTATTCCTGTTTTCGAGGTCATCAATTTTAGCATTGGCAGTTTCTAATTGTTCCTGCAGTAGCTGTATACAAGCAGTGTTTTGGTTTGTTCTGAAAATGGTGGCTTCTAGATTTGTCTCTGATTTCCATGCGGGTTCCTATGCTCTGGAGGTCTGCTTTAATGTCACTTGTTATTTTGGTAGCTGTATTGTGCAGACCTCTATCCAGAAGGTCTGCAAACTTGGCAAACAGGTCAGCCACATTAACTGGCCGAAGTAAGCCTGTGTCCCCGGGCTGTAGTGGCTGGTGAGTCTGGGAGGGCTGGCTTCCATGGGGGAGAATTCCAGGTCTGCCAGGGAGTGATCTATGAGGGATTCAGTGGATGCTGGGAAGGCTGGCTCCAGGGGAGGAATACCTGCAGTGAAATTTTGCTGCAGCTTGGAGGGGGAGACTGTTGTCTGTGTACTGGGGAAGCAGGCTGATGCAGAGCGGTGAGGTGTGGTCGCCATCTTGACTGTCCCAGTCTGAGACAGGGCGGCTTCAAATGCGGGCTTCAGGTTCCTTCTTACCACTCCCGAGTACATCGGGGGTGTCCCAGGGCTTCCGCTGCTCATGTGGGGTAGATCCAGGCGGTTATCACCGGTCATAGTGGTGCTAGAGAGGCCACAGCTGCTGAGGCGGGACGGAGCTCCCAGACTAGGCATCCATTGTAGGTGCCGCCTCGCATGCGCCCGAAACTGGGAATTTCCATGCAAAAAAGTTGCTGTGATCTGTGTACATGGGAATACCTGGGAGTATCCTACAGCTACTGTTAACTTTAAAACTGACTTAGGAACAGTGACCCATCTGTTTAGACTTGTGGCCCACTTGGTGCATGAAGCCATCATTGGTAGGGACTTCCCTAAGTTTTGGGAACTCTGGGATCATCCCAACTCAGTCAAAGTAACTGACTCAGTAGCAGAGCCAGAACTCCTGGTCAGCACTGAAAATGTGGGTTTAGGAGACTTATCTCAGTGTTCCCCCAGTTTACTTTCTTAGTTATGGCAGGAGAACTGGAGGAGCCTGAGGAAGTCCCCACAACTAGTGAAGTTGGACAGCCATCTGCTGACTCTGAGGCCACACTAGAGTTTTCTCACCTTAATGGGCACAAGGAAAACTTTGGTACCGAGCAGAGAAAAGACCCTACCCTTGCCAGGGCCTGGGAAAATGTAGTAGTGATTAATGATGTACCTGTCAAACTAGGGGACAGACCCTGTTTTCCTTATTTCAGCAGCAATGAGGTTTTACTGTATCATGTGTATAAAAAGAATGATGAAATTGTTGAACATTGATAAATTGTTGGTCCCTAAACCATACAGATGGGTGATGTTAGAACTTGTACATGGACACTTGCTAGGTGGTCATTTAGGGGTTGAGAAAATGACTGAAAGGGTGTTACACAGGTTTTACTGGCACAGGATACAGAAAGATATTGAGAATTATTGTCAATCTTGTCCTGTGTGTCAGATGTCAGCCCCACTACCCCACTTCTGAAATCCTTTAGTGCCCTTGCCCATTATTGAAGTGTCCTTTGAGAGGATTGCCATGGACCTTGTGGGACCACTCCCCAAGTCTGCCTGGGGTCATCAGCATGTCCTTGTAATTATAGATTATGCTACCCATTACCCCAAGGCAGTTCCCTTACGCATCACATCTGCTAAGAATATTGCCAAAGAGCTATTCATGGTGTTCAGTTGTTTTGGGATCACTAAGGAGGTCCTTACAGACTAAGGAACCCCATTTATGTCACAAATAACTAGGGAGCTGTACAAGTTATTTCAGGTGACACAGTTGCAAACCTCTGTGTACCACCCTCAAACTTATGGCTTGGTGGAACGCTTCAATAAAACACTAAAGAACATGTCAAAAAAGGTTGTTGACAAGGATGGGAAAAACTGGGACTTCCTGATTCAATAATTGATTTTTGCCATCAGGGAGGTTCCCCAGTCCTCTACAGTGGGACTTTCCATTTGAGTTGCTTTATGGGAGACACCCTCGGGGACTCTTAGAAATAGCCAAGAAAACCTGGGAGCGGGAGCAGACACCCACAAAAGTGTCATTGAGCATATCGCTCAAATGCAGGACAGGATTGCAGCAAACATGCTGCTGGTAAAAGAACACTTACTGCAGCCCCAAGCAGCCCAACAGAGACTATACAACATGGGGGCCCAACTCCGTATTTTCTCACCTGGTGATAGGGTCCTGGTGTTAGTTCCCACTGTTGAGACCAAGTTCCTGGCTAGGTGGCAGGGTGCCTTCGAAGTAATTGAAAGAGTTGGGGAGGTCAATTACAAAGTATATCAACCAGGTAAAAGTAAGCCCAAACAGATTTACCATATAAACCTGTTAAAGCCCTGGAAGGATAGACTGGCATTAACTGCGAGCTCCTTTCCAGTAACGCCTAAGGGTACTGAGTCCCCTCTGATCCCTGAGGTCACGATTCCAGACACCCTATCGTATTCCCAAAAACAGGAAGTTAGAGAGTTCCTGATTAGGAATCGAGAGAAATTTTCAGAGTTACCTGTCATGACTTCAGCAGTTCAGTATGATAATGTTACTGAACCGTGGGTCCGTGTCAAGCTCAAACCATACCGAATTCCCAAAGCTAGAAGAAAGGACATCAGTGATGAAGTTAAAAAGATGTTGGAGCTAGATTGAGAAATCCAATAGTGACTGGTCTAGCCCCATTGTGTTGGTCCCAAAACCAGATGGCACCTGGAGGTCCTGTAACGACTTTAGGAAGCTTAATGCAGTGACAAAGTTTGACACGTACCCAATGCCCAGGGTGGACGAACTTATAGACTGACTTGGCAAGGCCTGCTATCTGACCACTCTAGGCTTGACAAAAGGTTACTGGCAAAAACCCCTGACTGGTAGCGCCAAAGAGAAGACTGCATTTGTGACCCCGGAGGGTTCCTTTTTGATATAAGAAAAAATGCCTTTTGGGTTGCAAAACGCCCCTATGACATTTGATGGGCCATGGACAGGACCCTAAGACCCCACCGATGGTATGCAGCAGCCTATCTAGATGACAAAGTGGTACATAGCACTGACTGGGAGTCTCATGTGCCCCGTGTCCAGGCTGTCCTTGATTCCCTTTTCAAATAAGGTTTTACGGCAAATCCAAAAAAATGTGCCATTGGTTTAGAGGAAGCCAAGTATTTGGGCTACACTATTGGCCGTGGTGTCATAAAACCTCAAGTGAATAAAATAGAATCCATTCAGGAGTGGCCATGTCCTGCAAACAAGAAGCAGGTCAGGGCCTTTCTTGGGATTGCAGGGTATTATAGAAGGTTTATCCTGAATTTTGCAACTATAGCTGCCCCAGTGACAGACCATACAAAAGGGAAAGACTCTGTAATGGTGAAATGGTCCTCAGTAGCAGAGTAATCATTCTAAGTCATGAAGAAGGCTCTTTGTGTACAGCCAGTACTATACTCCCCTTATTTCTCCAAAGACTTTTTGGTTCAGATGGATGCGTCTGATGTAGGTATCGGGGCAGTATTGTCACAGGTACACAATGGGGAAGAACACCCTGTGATGTACCTAAGCAGAAAGTTCAATGACCATGAGAAAAAGTATGTAGCCATTGAAAAGAAATGTTTAGCCATAAAGTGGGCCATAGATGTGCTAAGGTACTATTTGTTAGGGCACCAGTTTGATTTAATAACTGACCATGCTCCCCTTAAATGGATTGCACAAAAGAATGAGACTAATAGACGGGTGAACCGGTAGTTTCTGGCTCTACAGGATTATTCCTTCACTGTGAAACACAGGCAAGGTGTTAAGATGGGGAATGTAGATGCCCTGTCCCGTGTTCACTCCTGTTGGGCCACAGGTGTTCCAACCATGGGGTTGAAACAAGGGGGGAGTATATGTAGCAGAGCATCACAGAGAGCCAGAAAAAGTCCTGTTTGGGGTTTGTACGTCTCCCAGGCTCCTCTCATACACATTCAGGGATCTCTGATCAATGGTCCAGCTCTGTTCTTGGTCCTCTCCCCCAGGCCAATTTAAACTCATCTGAGACAGACAGCCTGTGCTCTTGGCCTGGGAACCGCAGACAACTTTTGTCTAGGAGAGCAAAAGGTTGATAAAAGCTATTAAGCTGAGTATGTGGAAGCTGACAAGCTGTAGGCTTGCTTGGCTTGGTAGTTAGTACCTGCAAATATTGTATAGTTAGTGCCGAGTAGGGATGAGCTTCGTGTTCGAGTTGAACCCATGTTCGACTCGAACATCGTCTGTTCGCCCGTTCACCGAATTGCGAACGATATGGGCCGTTCGTGCCAAATTCGTGTGGCGCGTCACGGCCCATAATTCACTGCGGCATCGCAGTGCATTGCTGGCTGATGATTGGCCAAGCATGCACTATGACTCGCATGCTTGGCCAATCACAGCACCGCCTGAACAGAGAGCCGTAATTGGCCAAAGCCAAGGAGGCTTTGGCCAATTATGGCTCAGGGGATTTAGTACACGCCCCACACTATATAAGGCCGCCTGCACGGCGGCCCTGTGTAGTGTGTGTTCCGGCGTTCATTGAGAGAGAGAGAGAGACAGACAGTGACATTTGATTTGAGTTAGATAGATTAGGCAGAACAGTCAGTCAGTTAGCTGCACTTACAGTGTATTGTGTATATATATGCATCCCAGGTGCTGCATATATATATACACTGTATTCAGTTTAGCCCAGATCCGTTCTTGTTATCTTCCTACTGACAGGCAGGCTTGTCTTGTTACAGTATTTACAGCTACCTGAAGAAAATTACTGGTGTTCTTTTGATCCTATTAGTACCACAGTCAGGCAGCTAGACTATTTACAGTTAGTGCAGTGCGTCCTGCTCACAGTGTTCAGCTAGATCCGTTCCTGTTATCTTCTTACTGACAGGCAGGCTTGTCTTGTTACAGTATATACAGCTACCTGAAGAAAATTACTGGTGTTCTTTTGATCCTATTAGTACCACAGTCAGGCAGCTAGACTATTTACAGTTAGTGCAGTGCGTCCTGCTCACAGTATTCAGCTAGATCCGTTCCTGTTATTTTCTTACTGACAGGCAGGCTTGTCTTGTTACAGTACATACAGCTACCTGAAGAAAATTGCTGGTGTTCTTTTGATCCTATTAGTACCACAGTCAGGCAGCTAGACTATTTACAGTTAGTGCAGTGCATCCTGCTCACAGTGTTCAGCTAAAACTACAAGTTAGTGGGGTGCGTCCTGCTCACAGTGTTCAGCTAAACCTACAAGTTAGTGTGGTGCGTCCACCTCACAGTGTTCAGCTAAACCTACAAGTTAGTGGGGTGCATCCTGCTCAGAGTGTTCAGCTAAACCTACAAATTAGTGCAGTGCGTCCTGCTCACAGTGTTCAGCTAGATCCGTTCCTGTTATCTTCTTACTGACAGGCAGGCTTGTCTTGTTACAGTATATACAGCTACCTGAAGAAAATTGCTGGTGTTCTTTTGATCCTATTAGTACCACAGTCAGGCAGCTAGACTATTTACAGTTAGTGCAGTGCGTCCTGCTCACAGTGTTCAGCTAAACCTACAAGTTAGTGGGGTGCGTCCTGCTCACAGTGTTCAGCTAAACCTACAAGTTAGTGGGGTGCGTCCTGTTCACAGTGTTCAGCTAAACCTACAAGTTAGTGGGGTGCGTCCTGTTCACAGTGTTCAGCTAAACCTACAAGTTAGTGGGGTGCGTCCTGTTCACAGTGTTCAGCTAAACCTACAAGTTAGTGGGGTGCGTCCACCTCACGGTGTTCAGCTAAAGCTACCTGTAGAAGGTTGGTGGTGTTCTCATACTACAGGCAGGCAGTTGATTTTGCTAGCTGCAGTATCAGTACATATATATATATATATATATATATATATATATATATATATATATATATATCCCAGCTTAGTGCAGCTACAGGCCATTAGTATGTCTGGAAGGCCAAGAAGGAGAGGCAGACAGTCACAAGCCAATAAGAGAGGGCAAGCAGGCTCTGTGTCTAGTGCTGGTCGTGGAGACGGTGCATCCTCATCAGCACGTGGCTGTGGGACACGCTTGGCCTTTTTTTTCGGCAGCTGGCCGTGTTGAGCCGCAACATGCGGAAGACTTGTTCGAGTGGATGACCAAGCCCTCCTCATCATCCTCATCCTCTCTCACCCATGCCCAGGGTACTTTGTCTGGCAAAGCAGCGGCCTCTTCCCTTGGCTCAATGTCATCAGTGACTCCTTCCCTAGCCCCAACATGTCCTCCTGAGGAGTCCCTCGAACTGTTTGACCACAGTGTTGGGTACATGCTCCAGGAGGATGCCCAGCGTTTGGAAGGCTCTGATGATGATACTGAGCTCGATAAAGGCAGTAACATGAGCACAGACAGAGGGGGTGCCCAAGAAGGACAGCAATCTGGCAGTCATGCTCCCTCTGCTGCAGCATACTGCCAGGTTTGCTCCAGTGATGAGGAGGGAGGGGATGATGAGGTCACTGACTCAACGTGGGTGCCTGATAGGAGAGAGGAGGAGGAGGAGGAGGTGGCACATCATAAGGGCAGCACATTGACTGCATCACACCCCAAAGCTCCACATGTGCAGGGCGCTGCAGTCTCTGCGCGTTATTCAAAAAGTTCTTTGGTGTGGGCCTTTTTTGAGACGAGTGCATCAGATCGCAACGCTGCTATTTGCAACATATGTCTCAAGCGTATCTCGCGTGGCCAAAACATCACCCGCTTGGGTACCACATGCTTGACCAGACATATGTTGACCTGCCATGCAGTTCGTTGGCAAGCGTATCTAAAAGACCCACACCAAAGAACAAAGAGGACCTCTCCTTGCTCCTCATCAGCTGAGATTTCCAACCCCACTATACCTTCAGTCCTCTCTGAGACCTGCACTGAGAGGAATGAAGGTGTAGAATTAGGTGTGTCACAGCCAAGTACTTGTGGGCAATCTGCTTTTGGTACACCGACGTCAGATTGTACCAGGCAAATTTCCCTGCCCCAGCTGCTGCACCGCCGAAAGAAGTTTGCTCCCAGCCATCCATATGCCCAGCGGTTGAATGCTAGCTTGGCAAAATTGCTAGCACTTCAACTGCTGCCTTTTCAGTTGGTAGACTCTGCCCCCTTCCGTGAGTTTGTGGAATGTGCGGTTCCTCAGTGGCAGGTACCCAAATGCCACTTTTTCTCGATTCCGGCTCTCTACCGGCATGTGGAAGGCAATGTCCATGCCTCGCTGGACAGGGCGGTCAGCGGTAAGGTGCATATTACTGCTGACTCATGGTCCAGCAGGCATGGACAGGGACATTACCTAAGTTTCACGGCGCATTGGGTGACTCTGCTGGCAGCTGGGAAGGATGCAGGACAAGGTGCAGTAGTGTTGGAGGTTGTTCCGCCACCACGCCTCCAAAATGCTAATGATTGTGACACACCTCTCTCCTCCACGCCCTCCTCTTCTTCTTCCTCCATGGCCTCTTCCTGTGCTTTGTCCTCGGAACCAGCGGTGCTCCGTAGCCGTTCAAGGGGCTACGCAAGTACGCAGGCCAAAAGATGCCATGCGGTGCTTGAGCTGGTGTGCTTGGGGGACAGGAGCCACACTGGGGCAGAGGTTCTGTCAGCTCTGCAGGGGCAGGTTCAGAGGTGGTTGACGCCACGCCAACTTAAGGCAGGAATGGTGGTTTGCGACAATGGCACCAACCTCCTCTCTGCCCTCCGACAGGGACAAATGACCCATGTGCCCTGTTTGGCTCACGTCCTTAACTTGGTGGTGCAGCGGTTCTTGGGCAGGTACCCGGGCTTACAGGATGTCCTGAGGCAGGCCAGGAAAGTCTGTGTGCATTTCCGCCGGTCATATAATGCCAGTTCTCGGCTGACGGACCTCCAAAAGGAGTTTAACCTGCCCAAGAACCGCCTAATCTGTGACATGCCCACCAGGTGGAACTCAACGTTGGTCATGCTGCAGCGGCTGCACACGCAGCAGAGGGCCATCAATGAGTACCTGTGCGACTATGGCACCAGGACAGGGTCAGGGGAGCTTGTTTTTTTTTCCCCACTCCAGTGGGCCATGATCAGGGATGCATGCACTGTCCTGTCACCATTTGAGGAGGCCACGAGGATGGTGAGCAGTGACAGTGCATGCATCAGTGACACTGTCCCCCTTGTCCACCTGTTGGAGCACACGCTGCGTGGAATAATGGACAGGGCACTTGGGGCAGAACAGAGGCAGGAAGAGGAGGACTTCCTTAGCTCTCAAGGCCCCCTTTATCCAGACAGTGTTCCTGCGTGCCCGTCGATCACACAGGAAGAGGATGAGGAGGAGGAGGAGAAAGATTGTGTCAGTATGGAGGTGGAGCCTGGCACTCAGCATCAGCAGCAGTCTTTAAGGGATCAGTCCCAAGAAACACATGGACTTGTACGTGGCTGGGAGGAGGTGGCTGCGGACCATGTCGTCCTTAGTGACCCAGAGGACTCCGGACCGAATGCCTCAGCAAACCTACGCTGCATGGCCTCCCTGATCCTGCAAAGCCTGCGTAAGGATCCTCGTATTCGTGGTATCAAGGAGAAGGACCAATACTGGCTGGCAACCCTCCTTGATCCACGTTACAAGGGTAAGGTTGCGGACCTTATCTTGCCATCGCAGAGGGAGCAGAGGATGAAACATCTTTGGGAGGCCTTGCAGAAAGGTCTGTGCAACGCGTTCCCAGAGACTGGGAGGTTACAAACTCCTGTTTCTGGACAACGTGTTGCTCAGGCTTCGGTCAGTCAAAGAAGGAGCGGTGGAGAAGGTGGCCGTCTGACCGATGTGTTCAGACAATTTTTTAGTCCGCAGCCCCAAGGTATGATCGGTTCCAGCAACCATCGCCAGCGTCTGTTTTACATGGTGCAGGAATACCTAGGGGCAAGGTCAGACTTGGACACCTTTCCCACCGAAAATCCTCTGGGTTACTGGGTCTTGAGGATGGATCACTGGCCAGAGCTTGCACAGTATGCAATTGAACTACTGGCCTGTCCTGCATCCAGCGTTCTTTCGGAACGCACATTCAGTGCTGCTGGAGGCGTGGTAACTGATCACAGGGTGCGTCTGTCCACCGACTCGGTCGATCGACTGACCTTCATAAAAATGAATCAGTCTTGGATCACCACCAGCTACCAAGCACCTGATGCTGATGTAACCGAATAATTTTTTTTTAAATCTCAGATCCCTTCAAAGACTGCCTATGCTGATGCTGTGTGACTATCCCTGAGTAAATATCCTCTTCCTCCTCAATCATCACGCTGATAGCTTGTAAGAACATTTTTGGTTCTGGGCGCCACCACCAGTGCCTAGGGCACAATTTTTCAGCCCCTGTTTAACAGGGGCGTGTAATTACAATTTTTGTTGCAATACTTTGCAGCAGGGCTCGTTCCTGCGTTCCAACTAGAGTGTCTGTGAGGGGTTGCAGTGTTGTGGCACCAGCACCAGTGCCTAAGGCCCAATTTTTCTGCCCCTGTTCAACAGGGGCATGTAATTACAATTCTTGATCTAATATTTCACAGCAGGGCCCATTTCTGCACCCCCCAAGAGCGAGTGAGGACTTACAGTGTTGTGGCACCAGCACCACCACCACCACCACCAAAGGCCCAGTTTTTCTGCCCCTGTTCAACAGGGGCATGTAATTACAATTCTTGATCTAATGTTTCACAGCAGGGCCCTGTGAGAGCTTACGTTGTTGTGGCCACAGCAACACCTAAGGCCCAAATTTCTGCTGAGTATATAGGGCAGGCCCCTACTTTCAAACATCTAACTTACAAACGACTCCTACTTGCAAACGGAAGGAGACAATAGGAAGTGAGATGAAATCTACCCCTAGGAAGGGAAATTCTCTCCTGTAAGAGTTAATATGGGAAAAACATTTCTCCTTTCCACTGATGCTTTCCAATCCTTGTTCCACAAAAAAACCCAAATTCTCAAAAAACATTTGTCATTGGGACAAAAAGTGAGGTGAAATCTTCTAAAGAGGAGGAAAGACAGCAAAACAAATGTCACAGGGGTGATAACCCTTCCCTATGTTTTCCAAAAAGCTTAAAAAAGATATTTTGGCTGGAGCTAAACACGTTAAAAATGACAAACAGATTCTACTTAACAACAAACCTACAGTCCCTGTCTTGTTTGCACCGCTTGTATACTGCTGTTCAGAGTATATAGGGCCTGGTGGCCCCACACCTTTCCTTATTTTAATTTGGGTGCGGGGTTCCCCTTAATATCCATACAAGACCCAAAGGGCCTGGTAATGGACTGGGGGGTACCGTTTGTCTCACTGATTTTCATCCATATTGCCAGGACTCGACATTACATTAAACCCGCAAGCAGTTTTAAATGAGATTTTTTCCTTTAAAAATGACATTTGGTGCAGGGACTGTTCTAAACACGGGAAACACGCGCCACTTTACAGGCATACTATAGACACCCCCCAGGTACGATATTTAAAGGAATATTTCACTTTTTTTTTTTTTTACTTTAAGCATCATTAAAATCAGTGTTCCCGAAAAAACGGCCGTTTTTAAAAGTTTTTTTTGCATTGATACATGTCCCCTGGGGTAGGACCCGGGTCCCCAAACCCTTTTTAGGACAATACCATGCAAATTAGCCTTTAAAATGAGCACTTTTGATTTCGAACGTTCGAGTCCCATAGACGTCAATGGGGTTCTAACGTTCGTGCGAACTTTCGGTCCGTTCGCAAGTTCTGGTGCGAACCGAACCGGGGGGGTGTTCGGCTCATCCCTAGTGCCGAGACACGGCTAGGTTTTTGTTTGTCTATTTTTGTTCCTATTTGTTTTTCTGGAACCCTGTACAGCACCTGTATATCACAAATAAACACTGCACTGTTTGTCACTACCTCACTGGATTTGGTATCTGTGCCTGAAAAACTGCTCATCCCAGGGAGCTTTGTACCTACTACCTGTCCACCAGGTTACAAAATAATAAGTGCAGTCATTTTTCTGATATGGATAGTTATCCGAAGAGCGTACACATGCACAGGCCCCTGATATAAACCACAGTGCATTTCATTCTCAGAGTATATATCCAGGGCAACTTCAGACAGTCCTCTGAGAAAACAATACTCCATATGTAATTCAGTAATATGATGCAGGATGCCTTTGGCCAATCATGGCTCAGGGGGACTATGTCCATGCCCCACACTATATAAGGCTGCTTACACGGCGGTTATGTGTAGTGTTGTCGGTGTGGACAGAGAGATAGCTTGATTTAGATTAAGCAGGCAGGTTATTCAGTTAGTGGCTTGGCAGTGTGTGTATGTATGGAGAGAGAAAGAGATATCTATCTATCTATCTATCTATCTATCTATCTATCTATCTATCTATCTATCTATCTATCTATCTATCTATCTATCTATCTATCTATCTATCTGTGTGTGTGTATTATGTGTGTATATATATATGTGTGTGTGTGTGTATATATATATATATATATATATATTCTGTGGTGTACTGTTTCTAATACACTTTAGGCGGTGTACATAGTATCTAATACAGTGTCTACTACACTTCTGGTGGTGTACACAGTGTAAAATATAGTGCAGCCATTGTACAGTTGCTAATACAGTACAGGTGGTGCACACAGTATCTACTACAGTGTGTACAGTTTCTACTACACTTCTGGTGGTGTATACAGTGCAGCCGTATTACAGTTGCTAATACAGCGCAAGTGGTGTACGCAGTATCTAGTACAGTTTCTACTACAGTTCTGGTGATGTACGCAGTATACAATACAGCCGTAGTACAGTTGCTAATATAGTGCTGGTGGTGTACCCAGTATCTAATACAGTGTGTACCATTTCTACAACACTTCTGGTGGTGTACATAGTATCTAATACAGCGTAGTGTGGTGTTGCAAAATAAAATATACATCATGTCCGGAAGGCCACCGAGGAGAGGCAGACCCTTATAGGCCACTAAAAGAGGGCAAGCAGCCTCTGTATCTACAGTCAACAGTGCTGGTCGTGGACATGGTCCATCCTCTGCAGGTGGCCAAGGGGCACGCTTGTCCTTTTTTCTGCTGCTGGCCCTGTTATTGAGCCAGAACATGCAGAAGAGTTGGTGGAGTGGATTACAAAGCTGTCCTCATCCTCTGTCACCCAGGCTCAGAGTAGTTTGCCTTCCAAAGCAGCTGCCAAAGCAGCCTATTCCACTGCCTCCTTGTCCACAGCTACTCCTTCCGTAGCCCCACCATCATGAATGAGGAGTCCTTAGAATTATTTGACCAGTGTCAGGTACATGCTGCTGGAGGATGATTTGAAGGCTCCAATTTTGGTTCCCGGGTTGAGGAAAGGAGTAACGTGAGCCAATAGAGGGGGGATGCCCAAGAAGGACAAGAAACTGGCAGTCATGTGTCCCCAGCTACAGCATACTTCCAAGTTTGCTCCAGTGATGAGGAGGGAGGGAATGATGTCACTGACTGTACTTGGGTGCCTGAGAGAAGAGAGGAGGAGGAGGAGGCACAACTCCAATGAGGCAGGATGTCCTGTTGGGGGCAGCTTAAGGGCAGCCACCCTATTGCATCACACCACAGAGCTCCGCAGGTGCAGGGCATTGCTTACTCCCCGCTGACTTTTAAAAGTTCCTTGGTATGGGCCTTTTTAGACACGTGTGCAGCAGATGGCACTGTTGCTATTTGCAACCTATGTCTGAAGTGGATCAAGTGTGGCCAGAACAGCAGCCGCTTGGGCACCACATACTTGACCAGACATATGGTGACCTGCCATGCAATCCGTTGGCAACAGCACTTGAAAGACCCACATCATAGAAAAAGGCGAACTTCTTCTTGCCCCTCATCTGGGATCTCCAACCCTACTATACCTCCAGTTCTCTCAAAAACCTGCACTGAGAGGAATGAAGGTATAGCAATAGGTGTCCCAAGTACTTGCAGCCAATCTGCTAGCAATACACGATCATCTGATTTTAGCAGGCAAATTTCCCTACCCCAGTTGCTGAACCATAAAAAGAAATTCGGTCCCAGCCATCCACATGGTTAGCGTCTAAATGCTAGCTTGGCCAAATTGCTAGCACTGCAACTGCTGCCTTTTCAGCTGGTAGACTCTGCCCCCTTACGTGAATTTGTGGAATGTGCTGTACCTCAGTGGCAGGTTCCAAAATGCCATTTCTTTTCATGGAAGGCCATTCTGGCTCTCTACCGGCATGTGGAAGGCAATGTTTTGGCCTTGTTGGACAGGGCGGTCAGCAGTAATGTGCATATTACCGCTGACTCATGGTCCAGCAGGCATGGGCAGGGACGTTACCTTTCCTTCACGGCACACTTGGTAAATCTGCTGGCAGCTGGGATGGACAAGGTACAATGTTGTTGGAGCTTGTTCCACCACCACACCTCCAAAATGCTAGTGGTGATTCTGCCACAGCTCTCTCCTCCACCCCCTCATTTTCTTCCTCCTCTATGGCCTCTTCTGCAGATTTGTCCTCTGAATCAGTGGTGCTCCATAAGCATTCAAGGGGCTACGCAAGCAGTCAGGCTAAAAGATGCCATGCGGTGCTTGAGCTGGTCTGCCAAGGGGACGGGAGCCACACTGGGGCAGAGATTCTGTCAGCTCTGCAGGGGCAGGCTCAGAGGTGGTTGGTGCCACACCAGCTTCAGCCAGGAATGGTTGTATGCGACAATGCCACCAACCTTATCTCTGTCCCCTGACAGGGACACTTGACCCATGTTCCATGTTTGGCACATGTCCTAAATTTGGTGGTGCTGTGGTTCTTGGGCAGGTACCCAGGCTTACAGGATCTTCTGAGGCAGGCCAGAAAAGTCTGTGGTCATTTCCGCTGGTCATATAATGCCCGTGCTCAGCTGGCTGAAATTCAAAGGGAATACAATCTGCCCACTAGGGATAGGCCGAACACCCCCCGGTTCGGTTTGCACCAGAACATAACAAACAGACAAAAAATTTGGCAGAACACACAAACACCGTTAAACTCTATGGGACACGAACATGAATAATCAAAAGTGCTCATTTTAAAGGCTTATATGCATGGCATTGACATAAAAAGTGTTTGGGGACCCGGGTCCTGCCCCAGGGGACATCAATGCAAAAAAAAAATTTAAAAACGCTGTTTTTTTGGGAGCAGTGATTTTATTAATGCTTAAAGTGAAACAATAAAGTATTGTTAGTATTCCTTTAAATTTCGTACCTGGGGGGTGTCTATAGTATGCCTGTAAAGTGGCACATTTTTCCCATGTTTAGAACAGTCCCTGCACAAAATGCCATTTCTAAAGGAAAAAAAGTCATTTAAAAGTACTCGCGGCTATAATGAATTGTCTATGGGAGAAATCAAAAGTGCTAATTTTAAAGGCTTATATGCATGGCATTGTTATAGAAAGTGTTTGGGGACCTGGGTCCTGCCCCAGGGGACATGTATCAATGCAAAAAAAGTTTTAAAAACGCTGTTTTTTTGGGAGCAGTGATTTTAATAATACTTAAAGTGAAACAATAAATGTGAAATATTCCTTTTAAATTTCGTACCTGGGGGGTGTCTATAGTATGCCTGTAAAGTGGCACATTTTTCCCATGTTTACAACAGTCCCTGCACAAAATGCCATTTCTAAAGGAAAAAGTCATTTAAAAGTACTAGTGGTTATAATGAATTGCCGGGTCCCGGCAATTTAGATAAAAGTCATTGAAAAAAACGGCATAGGATCCCCCACAGTCCATTACCAGGCCCTTTGGGTCTGGTATGAATATTAAGGGGAAACCCAAACCAAATTTTTTTTCTTAAATGGCATAGGGATCCCTCTCAAAATCCATACCAGACCCTTCAGGTCTGGTATGGATATTAAGGGGAACCCGGCGCCAAAATTTAAAAAAATGTCATGGAGTCCCCCCAAAATTCCATACCAGACCCTTATCACGCAACCTGACAGGCCGCAGGAAAAGAGGGTGGGGGACAAGAAAGCGCCCCCCCTCCTGATCCATGCCAGGCCACATGCCCTCAACATGGGGAAGGTGCTTTGGGGTAGCCCCCAAAGCACCTTGTCCCCATGTTGATGGGGACAAGGGCCTCATCCCCACAACTCTTGCCCAGTGGTTGTGGGGGTCTGCGGGCAGGGGGCTTATCGGAATCTGGAAGCCCCCTTTAACAAGGGGATCCCCAGATCCCGCCCCCCGTTTGAAATGATAACGGTTACATTGTACATGTACCATTTCACAAAAAAAGTGTCAAAATTTAAAAAACCACAAGACACACTTTGGGACAAGTCTTTTATTAAAAAATAAAAAAATAAAAATGTCACATGAAGTCCATTCATCTTCTTCTTTCGCTCCGCTGATGGGAGGCCCCTGCCATATGACGCATCCTCGCAGGTGACAGTTCCTTTATAACTGAGGGCGGGGCCACACTGTGACCTGGCCGGCTGACCCCACCCCCTCTGACGCACGGGGACTTCCCCATGGCTTTCGCGAGGTGTCAGAGGGGGCGGGGTCATCTGGCTACCCCAAAGCACCCTCCCCATGTTGGGGGCGTGTGGCCTGGTACAGTTCAGGAGCGGGGGCGCTCTCTCATCCCCTCTCTTTTTCTGCGGCCTGCCAGGTTGCATGTTCAGATAAGGGTCTGGTATGGATTTTGGGGGGGCCCCTATGCAATTTTTTTTTTTAATTTGGTGCAGGGTTCCCCTTAACTTCCATATCAGACCCAAAGGGCCTGGTATGGATTTTAGGGGGACCCCTACACAATTTTTTTTTAATTTTTTTGATTCGGGGTTCCTCTTATTATTCAATCCCAGACCCAAAGGACCTGGTAATGGTGGGGGGATCCCATGCTTTTTTTTAAATTATTTGTATCTATATTGCCGAGACTGGACAATACATTACAGCCATGATCAGTTCTAAATGACAATTTTTCCTTTAGAAATGTCATTTTGCTGTGGTACTGTTCTAAACACGGGAAAAATATGCCACTTTACAGGTGTACTATAGACACCCCCCAGGCATGATATTTAAAGGAATATTTCATTTTTATTGTTTCACATTGTTTCAGCATTAAAAAAATCACTGCTCCTAAAAAAAATGTTTTCATTGATACATATCCCCTGGGACAGGACCCAGGTCCCCAAACACTTTTTTTATTACAATAACTTGCATATAAGCCTTTAAAATGAGCACTTTTGATTTTTCATGTTAGTGTCCCATAGACTTTAACAGTGTTCCGGGAGCTTTTGAATTTGCCGCAAACACTGCAAACTTACGTTCGACTCAAACATCGGGCTCATCCCTATATATAATTCCTTGCGTGATCGATCGTATGTGTAAATAATATATTGAAATGGTGAGACTTGAGGAGTTGATTGGACTCAATGGGGTTGGTTTACTAAAGGTAAAGAGAATAGACCATGCACTTTGCAAAGTGCAGTTGCACTCTGCAAGTGCAGTTGCTCCAGAGCTTAGTAAATGAGGTAAAGCTCCACTTTGTAAAGAATACCAAATCACGTGCAAGGAAAGTAAAAAAAGCACCATTTTTGCTTGCATGTGTTTGGATGATGAAGTCAGCAGAGCTTCTGTTCATTTACTAAGCTCTGGAGCAACTGAGTGAAACTGCACTTTGCAAAGCATGTCGGGACCCCATAGGGTAAAGGACCGTGCTATACTGCAGATGGACACTGGCGGCAAAGCACCCTGAGGTGATTCAGTTCGCATAGGTAGCACTATACAAGTCACTTATTCATTCATTCATTCATTCAAAGTGCACAGTCTATTTTGCCTTTAGTACATCAACCCCAAAGTATCACATATAAATTCAGGTGAGGAGCACCAGAAGAAACCAAATAAAGTACGGTATATTTCCATTTATAATACATGTATTAAAAATAAATAGAACTAGAAAGTATCCAATGCTTTTCAGTGGAATTAAAGACACCACCTCCAAGACTGTTGGTTTTTGTAGAAATATTTTTATCTGGTAGGAGTAACCAGTAAGCAGTAAATAGTTTTCAGGTAATATCAGGGGAGGGCTGGGGGTCAAATACAAGTAAATATCTAATTCTCTTAATTTTAAGGACAGATTTGTGAGCTAAAAAAAATGTACTATACAAAGTGTGTCATGGTGCCTCATTAATTCGTGGGCATTGTAAAACATGACATTCTTTATTGTGACACGCCTTTTTACATGTTCCAGAATCAGCTTTTTTGGGCTCTTGGCATTTGGCCACATGACATCCCAGAGCTGCAAATGAAGCTTGTGCTGGATGACTTCCCTCTGCCAGATGCTTTAAATGCAGGTCAGATTGGGGAGCAGGTAGCTGTATAATGCCTCAGGTCTTTCACTGTAAGAAATTCCCACTATAATTAATGTCTGAATGGTGAGATATCTCCATACAGGGCCACTAGCTCAACATATAAGGGGTGAATGTCTCCCCTAGCCCAGTTCTCTCCTGGTATATGGTGAGTAGGGATGAGCTGAAAACCCCCGCAGCAAAATGACATTTCTAAAGGAAAAAATGTAATTTAAAACTACTCGCGGCTGTAATGTATTGTTGGGTCCCAGTAATATAGATGACATGGGTCTAGTATGGATATTAGGGGAAGCCCTGCACCCGAATTAAAAAAAAATGGCGTGGGTCCTCCAGGCCCTCAGGCGCTATATGCTCTGAACAGCAGTATTTATACTATACAGCCTGCCCTATATACTCTGCAGAAAATTGGGCCTTAGGTGTTGGTGGTACCAAAACACTGTAAGCCCTCTTGGTGGCTACAGGAACGGGTCTTGCTGTGAAATGTTATATCAAGAATTGTAATTACATGCCTCTGTTAAACAGGAGCAGAAAAATTGGGCCTTGGGTGGTGGTGCTGGTGCCACAACACTGTAACCCCTCACAGATGCTCTTGTTGGGTGCAGGAATAGGCCCTGCTGTGAAATATTAGATCAAAAATTGTAACTACATGCCCCTGTAAAGCAGGGGAAGAAAAATTGGGCCTTGGGTGATGGTGGTGGTGCCCTACACCAACAATATTGTTGGAAGCTAGCATCATCAAGATTGAGGAGGAATAGGATAGTCAGCATTGGCAGCCTTCAAGGGATTTCACATCCATAACAAATTCAATCAGTTACATCAGCATTTGGTGCTTGATAGCTGCTGATCCAATACTGATTCATTTTTATGAATGTGAGCCTATCAACGGAGTCTGTGGATTCATTACAAACCCTCCAGCAGCACTGAATGTGCATTCAGAAAGCACGCTAGATACAGGACAGGCCAGTAGCTCAATTGCATATTGAGAAAGTTCTGGCCAGTGGTCCATCCTCAAGACCCAGTAACCCAGTGAATGCTCTGTTGGAAAGGTCTCCAATTCTGCTCTTGCCCCTAAATATTCTTGCACCATGTAATGCAGGGTGATGGTTGCTTGAATTGATCAAACCTTGGCACTGAGGAATGAAAAATTGTTTGAAGGCATTGGTCAGCCGGCCACCTTCTCCACCGCTCTTCCTCTGACTGAACAAAGCCTCAGCAACACATTGTCCAGCACCAGGAAATTGTAACCTCCCAGGGTCTCGAAATGCCTTGCACAAACCTTTCTTCAAGGCCTCCTGAAGATGTTTCATCCTCTGCTCCATCTGCAAAGGCAGGATGAGTTCTGCAACCTTACCCTTATAATGTGGATCAAGAAGGGTTGCCATCCAGTAATGATCCCTCTCCTTGATACCATGAATCCTAGGGTCTTTTCACAGGCTTTGCAGAATCAGGAAGGCCATGCAGTGTAAGTTTGCAGAGGCATTTGATTCTGAGTCCTCTGGGTCACTAAGGATCACATGATCCGTGACTACCTCCTCCCAGACACGTACAACTCCTTGGGTTTCTGGGGATTGAAAACTATCCCTTGAAGACTGCTGCTGAGTGTTATCCTCTACATCCATGCTGACACAATCCTCCACCTCTTCTTCCTGTGTGTTTGGTGGGCCTGCAGGAATGCTATCTGGATAAAGAGGGGCCTTGAGAGGTAAGGAAGTCCCGCTGTTCTGTCTCAAGTGCCCTATCCATGATTCCACAAAGTGTGTGCTTCAACAGGAAGACTAGAGGGACAGTGTTACTGATGCATGCATTGTCACTGCTCACTTTCCCTGTGGCCTCCTCAAATGGTGACAGGACAATGCATGCATCCTTGATCAGTAGCTACTGGCATGGCAAAAAGAAGCCAAGCTTCCCTGACCCTGTCCTGGTGCCATAATCGCACAGGTACTCATTGATGGCCCTCTGCTTTGTGTGCAGCCGCTGCAGTATTGCCAACAGTGAGCTCCACCTGGTGGGTATGTCACAAAAGAGGCGGTTGGTGGGCAGGTTGCATTCCCTTTGAATGTCAGCCAGCCAAGCACAGGCATTGTACGACTGGCGGAAATGACTACAGACTTTTCTGGCCTGCCTCAGGAGATCCTGTAAGCCTGGGTACCTACTCAAGAACCGCTGCACCACCAAATTCAGGACATGTGCCAAACATGGAACATGGTTCAAGTGTCCCTGTCGGAGGGGGAGAGAAGGTTGGTGCCATTGTTGCATACAACCATTCCTGGCTGAAGCTAGCGTGGCATCAACCACCTCCTGAGCCTGCCCCTGCAGAGCTGACAGAATCTCTGCCCCAGTGTGGCTCCTCTCCCCTAGGCAGACTAACTTGATCCACTTCAGACATACGTTTCAAACAGCAATGGTGCGATCTGCTGCACACATGTCGAAAAAGGTCCACACCAAGGAACTTTTAAAAGTCAGTGGGAAGTCAGTAGTACCCTGCACCTGTGGAGTTCTGCGGTGTGATGCAATAGGGTGGCTGCCCTTAAGCTGCCCCCAAGAGGACATCCTGTTTCATTGGAGTTGTGCCTCCTCCTCCTCCTACACCTCCTCTCTTCTCTCAGGCACCCAAGTACAGTCAGTGACATCATCCCCTCCCTCCTTGTCACTGCAGCAAACTTGGCAGTATGCTGCAGCTGGGGGAATATGACTCCCAGTTTCTTGTCCTTCTTGGGCACCCCCTCTCTCTAGTCTCATGTTACTCCCTTCCTCAACATGGGAACCAACATCAGAGGCTTCAAATCGCTGTGCATCCTCCAGCAGCATGTAACCGACACTGATCGAATAATTCTCCTCTGTGCATGATGGTGGGTCTACGGGCTACGGAAGGAGTGACTGTGGACAAGGAGCCAGTGGAATAGGCCACTTTGGCAGCTGCGTTGGAAGGCAAACTACTCTGAGTCTGGGTGATAGAGGATGAAGAGGATGAGGACGGCTTGGTTATCTACTCCACCAACTCTTCTGCATGTTCTGGCTCAATAACACAGCCAGCAGCAGAAAAAAAGGACAAGCATGCCCCACAGCCACCTGCAGATGATGCACCATGTCCACGACCAACACTGTTGACAGTAGACACAGAGGCTGCTTGTCCTCTTTTAGTGGCCTGTGAGCGTCTGTCTCTCCTTGGTGGCCTTTCGGACATGATGTATTTTTTGTTTTGCAACACCACATTACACTGTATTAGATACTGTGTACACCACCAGAAGTGTAGTAGAAATTGTACACACACATATCTATCTATCTATCTATCTATCTATCTATCTATCTATCTATCTATCTATCTATCTATCTATCTATCTATCTATCTATCGATCAATAGATATTTAATACACAGCCTGCACTAAATGAATATAGAGTAAACACTGAATATATAGTCTATGCTAAATGTGTGTGTGTGTGTGTGTGTGTGTGTGTGTGTGTGTGTGTGTGTGTGTGTGTATATATATATAGTGTGTGTGTGTGTGTGTAAGTATGTATGTATGTGTGTGTGTATATACAACCCCTGGCAAAAATTATGGAATCACCAGTCCCTGAGGATGTTCCTTCAGTATTTTATTGTTGTAGAAAAAAAGCAGATCACAGACATGGTCAAAAACTAAAGGCATTTCAAATGGCAACTTTCTGGCTTTAAGAAACACTAAAAGAAATCAAGAAAAATAATTGTGGTGGTCAGTAACAGTTAGATTTATAGAACAAGCACAGGGAATAAATTATGGAATCACTCAACTCTGAGGAAAAAATGATGGAATCATGAAAAACAAACAAACAAAATAACATTCCAACACATCACTAGTACTTTGTTGCACCACCTCTGGCTTTTATAACTGCTTGCAGTCTCTGAGGCATTGACTTAATGAGTGATAAACAGTACTCTTCATCAATCTGGCTCCAGCCTTCTCTGATTGCTGTTGCCAAATCATCTTTGCAGGTTGGAGCCTTGTCATGGACCATTTTCTTTAACTTCCACCACAGATTTTCAATTGGATTGAGATCCGGACTGTTTGCAGGCCATGACATTGACCTTATGTGTCCTTCTTCAAGGAATTTTTTTCACAGTTTTTGCTCTATGGCAAGATGCATTATCATCTTGATAAATGATTTCATCATCCCTAAACATCCTTTCAATAGATGGGATAAGAAAAGTGTCCAAAATTTCAATGTAAACCTATGCATTTATTGAAGATTTAATGGAAGCCATCTCCCCAGTGCCTTTACCTGACATGCAGCCTCATATCATAATTGACTGTGGAAATTTGCATGTTTTCTTCAGACAGTCGTCTGCATAAATCTCATTGGAACGGCACCAAACAAAAGTTCCAGCATTATCACCTTGCCCAATGCAGATTCGAGATTCATCACTGAATATGACTTTCATCCAATCATCCACAGTCCACGATTGCTTTTCCTTAGCCCATTGTAACCTTGTTTTTTTGTGTTTAGGTGTTAGAGATGGCTTTCTTTTAGCTTTTCTGTATGTAAATCCCATTTCCTTTAGGTGGTTTCTTACAGTTCGGTCACAGATATTGACTCCAGTTTCCTCCCATTTGTTCCTCATTTGTTTTGTTGTACATTTTCTGTTTGCAAGGCATATTGCTTTAAGTTTTCTGTCTTGACGCTTTGATGTCTTCCTTGGTCTACCAGTATGCTTGCCTTTAACCACCTTCCCATGTTGTTTGTATTTGGTCCATGTTTTAGACTGTGAACAACCAACATCTTGTGCAACACTGCGTGATGATTTACCCTCTTTACCTACATACTAACAAGCAGATTTAATCTGATGCAGGTGTTAGTGTTTGTAATGAAAATTTACAGGGTGATTCCATAATTTTTTCCTCAGAATTGAGTGATTCCATAATTTATTCCCTGTGCTTGTTCTATAAATCTAACTGTTACTGGCCACCACAATTATTAATCTTGATTTCTTTTAGTGTTTCTTAAAGCCAGAAAGTTGCCATTGTAAATGCCTTTAGTTATTGGCCATGTCTGTGATCTGCTTTTTTCTACAACAATAAACAACTGAAGGAACATCCTCAGGGACTGGTGATTCCATAATTTTTGCCAGGGGTTGTATATATATATATATATATATATATATATATATATAGTATCTCACAAAAGTGAGTACACCCCTCACATTTTTGTAAATATTTTATTATATCTTTTCATGTGAAAACACTGAAGAAATGGCACTTTTCTACTATGTAAAGTAGTGAGTGTACATCTTGTATAACAGTGTAAATTTGCTGTCCCCTCAAAATAACTCAACACGCAGCCATTAATGTCTAAACCGCTGACAACAAAAGTGATTACACCCCTAAATGAATATGTCCAAATTGGGCCCAAAATGTCAATATTTTGTGTGGCCACGATTTTTTTTCAGCACTGCCTTAACCCTCTTGGCCATGGAGTTCACCAGAGCTTCAGAGGTTGCTACTGGAGTCCTCTTCCACTCCTCCATGACAACATCATGGAGCTGGTGGATGTTAGAGACCTTGCACTCCTCCACCTCCTGTTTGAGGGTGCTCCACAGATGCTTAGTAGGGTTTAAGTCTGGAGACATGCTTGGCCAGTCCATCGCCTTTAACCTCAGCTTCTTTAGTAAGGCATTGGTCCTTTTGGAGGTGTGTTCGGGGTCGTTATCATGCTAGAATACTACTCCGTGGCCCAGTCTCTGAAGGGCGGGGATCATGCTCTGCTTCAGTATGTCACAGTACATGTTGGCATTCATGGTTCTCTCAAAGAACTGTAGCTCCCCAGTGCTGGCAGCACTCATGTAGCCCCAGACCATGACACTCCCACCACGATGCTTGACTGTAGGCAAGACAACTTGCCTTTGTACTCCTCACCTGGTTACCACCACACATGCTTGACACCATCTGAACCAAATAAGTTTATCTTGGTCTCATCAGACCACAGGACATGGTTCCAGTAATCCATGTCCTTAGTCTGCTTGTCTTAAGCAAACTTTCATGTGCATCATCTTTAGAAGAGGCTTCCTTCTGGGACGTCAGCAATGCAGACCAATTTGATGCAGGGTGCTGCATATGGTCTGAGCACTGACAGACTGGCCCCTGAGCCCTTCAACCTCTGCAGCAATGCTGGCAGTGGCAGCACTCATACGTCTATTTCCCAAAGACAACCTCTGGATATGATGCTGAGCACTTGCACTCAACTTCTTTAGTCGACCATGGCAAGGCCTGTTCTGAGTGGAACCTGTCCTGTTAAACCGCTGTATGGTCTTGGCCACCATACGTGCTGCAGCTCAGCTTCAGTGTCTTGGCAATCTTCTTATAGCCTAGGCCATATTTATGTAGAGCAACAATTCCTTTTTTCAGATCCTCAGAGTTCTGTGCCATGACGTGCCATGTTGAACTTCCAGTGACCAGTATGAGAGAGTGAGAGCCATAACACCACAGTTAACACACCTGCTCCTCATTCACACCTGAGACTTTGCAACACTAAGGAGTCACATGACACCGGGGAGGAAAAATGGCTAATTGGGCCAAATTTGGACATTTTCATTCAGAGGTGTACTCACCTTTTTGCCAGCGGTTTAGACATTAATGGCTGTGTGTTGAGTTATGTTGAGGGTACAGCAAATTAACATTATTATACAAGCTGCATGCTCACTACTTTACATTGTAGAAAAGTGTCATTTCTTCAGTGTTTTCACATGAAAAGATATAATAAAATATTTTAAAAAATGTGAGGGGTGTACTCACTTTTGTGAGATGCTGTGTATGTGTGTGTGTAATATATATATATATCAAATACACTGCCACTAATTGAATAACCTGCCTGCTTAATCTAAATCAAGCTATCTCTCTGTTCACACCAACAACACTACATAAGGCCGCTGTGTAAGCATATTATATAGTTTGGGGCGTGGACTTAGTCCCCCTGAGCCATGATTTGGCCAATTATGGCTCTGTTAGCAGAGGGCGCTGTGATTGGCCAAAGCATGCAGGTCAGGTGCATGCTTTGGGCACTCATCATACAGCAATGCACTGCAATCTCGCAGTGCATTATGAGGCATTGTGCAGCACCCCATAATGTTTGCTTTTTCGCAAACGAGTGAACACCCGAAGTTGGAGTCGAACTTATGTTCGACCCGAACATCAAGCTCATCCCTAATGGTGAGCGAGCATTGATTGAATGTATGTTAGGTGTATTTTATTTATGGAATTATGAAGATGTGGTCCTTGGCAGACCCACTTGAAGGTTTATTCCATGCAATCTGGCTCACTGTTTCATTCAAGTTTGATATGCCTGCCTTAATGGGGCTGTTGTGAAGTACCACTCAAGTGTATAGTGGAAATTGCTAAGTATGCTTGACTTTGTTGTGAATTGTGCAAAATTTAGCTCTCTTAAGGATTGTATGGTCTGTCTGATGTAAATAGACTCAAAATGGACAGGTAAAAAGATTGTTAAAATCTATGTTTATTACTTGCTTTTATCACAGAAATCAGCATGTGGTCTACCCTCAGGTATAAACTTCCCAAAACTTTCCAGTGAAAGCATAAACATGAAATGGAGCACTCCATACTGAATACTGTCTAAGAAGAAAATATTTTCTTTGTACCATACATGTTTACCTCAATATTCACGTATAAAGATTTGCAACATAGTGCTACACAGCAAAAACCATGACATATTGTAATGTCATACAGTGCTGGGACAAGGTCATCTAGCACCCAGGGCAAAGATGTCAAACAGTGCCCCCTCTCCCCAAAATGTATGAGCATTGTGTGTATGCAAAAAAAAGTCTGCATACATATACTGTGGCAAGGCGGCTCTATTGCGCAAAATCACGTACCTGTATGTGATTTGGTCAACAGCCACTGGGGGCACGTGCATGCCGCTGAAGCCACAATCGCGTGCTGATTGGCCACAGGGGGAGCCATGCAACGGACCAGTGGAAGCAATGTCCAACGGTCATCCACGGTCGCTCCCCACAGAGACAGAACGGTGGTCTGCCGATGTAAACAAGCAGACCGCCATGCTCTCATGCATGGACGCTGTGATCTTGTGTTTCTGCTAATCAGGAACACAGAATACAGTGTCCATGCAGTGAGCCCACCCCCCCACAGTAAGAAAGCACAATTAGGGAATACGCTTAACCCTTTGATCCCCCCTAATGTTAACCCCTTCCCTGTCAGTGTCATTTATACAGTGTCAGTGCATAATTTTTAGCACTGATCAGTAATGTCACTGGTTCCCAAAAAAGTGTCAAATGTGTCAGCTAGATGTTAGATCTGCCTGCTGCAATGTCGCAATCCCACTAAAAATCACTGATCACTGCCATTACAAGTAAAAAATAAAATAAAAATGCCACAAATATATCCCATATTTTGTAGTTAGTATAACTTTTGTGCAAACCAATCAATATATGCTTATTGGGATTTATTTACCAAAAATATATAGCAGACTACATATTTACCTAAATTGATGAAGAAATTAGATTTTTTAAATTTTTTTCATTGAACATGTTTTATAGCAGAAAGTAAAAAATATTGTTTTTTCAAAATTTTCGTAATTTTTTTTTGTTTATAGTGTTTTTTTGTTTAACCACTTCAGCCCCAGAAGAATTTACCCCCTTCCTGACCAGAGCACTTTTTGCGATTCAGCACTGCATAAATTTAACTGACAATTGTGCGGTCGTGCGACGTTGTACCCAAACAAAATTGACGTCCTTTTTTTACCACAAATAGACCTTACTTTTGGTGGTATTTGATCACCTCTGCAGTTTTTATTTTTTGCGCTATAAACAAAGAGCGACAATTTTGAAAAAAAACACATTATTTTTTACTTTTTGCTATAATAAAGATCCCAAAAAATATAAAAACTATTTTTTTCCTCAGTTTAGGCCAATATGTATTCTTCTACATATTTTTGGTAAAAAAAATTGCAATAAGCATATATTGATTGGTTTGCGCAAAAGTTATAGCGTCTACAAAATAGGGGATAGATTTATAGCATTTTTATAATTTTTTTTTTACTAGTAATGGCGGCGATTTGCAATTTTTATCATGACTGCAATCAGTGCGATTAAAAATGCATTGATTACTGTAAAAATGTCACTGGCAGTGAAGGGGATAACACTAGGGGGCGGTAAAGGGGCCCTGCCCCCCTCTGACGCTACGGGAAGGCCATAGGGATATCCCCGTGCATCAGAGGGGGTGTGGTCACTTGGCGATGTCATCATGTGGCCCCGCCCTCAGTTATAAAAGAGCTATCACCTGAGAGGCCGGTCATTACAGCGGGTGCCTCCCATGGAGGCAGATCGGTGGCGGTGTGTGGCTTTCTTTTTCTTTTTTGGTCCGTCAGAGCGAGAGAAGAAGAAGATGAATGGACTTCGTGGGACACCTTTATTTATTTTTTTTAATAAAGGACTTGTCCCAAGCTGAGTCTTGTGTTTTTTTTACCATTTTCGTGCATTTTTTGTGAAATGGTAAGGGTTACCATTTCACACAGGAGGGCCTGGATCTGGGGGTCCCCTTGTTAAAGGGGGCTTCCAGATTCTGATAAACCCCCTGCCCACAGACCCCCACAACCATCAGGCAAGGGTTGTGGGGATGAGGCCCTTGTCCCCATCAACATGGGGACAAGGTGCTTTGGGGGACCGCAACCCCAAAGCACTCTCCCCATGTTGAGGGCATGTGGCCTGGTACGGTTCAGGAGGGGGGGCGCTCTCTCTTCTCCCCCTCTTTTCCTGCGACCTGCCTGGTTGCATGCTCGGATAAGGGTCTGGTATGGATTTTTGGGGGGATCCCATGCCATTTTTTTTATTTTGGAGCGGGGGTTCCCCTTAAAATCCACACCAGACCTGAAGGGTCTGGTATGGATTCTGAGAGGGACCCCCACGCCATTTAAAAAAATTTGGCACATGGTTCCCCTTAGTATCCATACCAGACCTGAAGGGCCTGGTATGGAATTTGGGGGGACCCCCATGCATTTTTTTTTTTAATTTTGGTTCAGGGTTCCCCTTAATATTCATACCTGACCCAAAGGGTCAGGTAATGGACTGTGGGGGAATCCCATGCCGTTTTTTCAATGACTTTATTGTGTATTGCCGGGACCGACAATTCATTATAGCCGCGAGTACTTTTAAATGACTTTTTTTCCTTTAGAAATGTAATTTTGCTCTCGGACTGTTCTAAACATGGGAAATGTGTGACACTTTACAGGCATACTATAGACACCCCCCAGGTACAAAATTGAACCCCTTCCCGACGAGCGTACGCAGATGTGCGTACTCAGCTTTCCAGGGTTATACCGGGATGATGCCCACAGTCTCCGGCGGCTGCTGACAGTCTGGAACGAAGCCATGCACGGCTTCATTCCAGCCTTCTAATTGTAAACGCGGATGCCAATGGTGCCGGTTTTAAAAAAATATACAGTGTTCAGAATTGCCGTTTTTGGTGATCTGAATACTGTGAAGTGCAAAGGAGGGGTCAGGGGCCTCCATAAAGAGTACCTGTCACCACCTATTACTGTCACATGGGATGTTTACATTCCTTGTGACAGCAATAAAAGCGATCAAATTTTTTTTTTTTTTTTAAAACACAATTTCTAAAAATAAAAATAAATAAAATAAATAAGAAAGAAAAAAAATTTAAAGCACCCTCGTCCCCGCGAGCTCGCGCAGCAAAAAAACGCATATGGAAGTCGCGCCCGTATATGTAAACGGTGTTCAAATCAACCATGTGAGGTAATGCTGCGATCGCCAGAGCGAGAGCAATAATTCTAGCACTAGACCTCCTCTGTAACTCTAACCTGGTAACCGTAAAAAAAATTTAAAGCGTCGCCTATGGAGATTTTTAGGTACCGTAGTTTGTCGCCATTCCACGAGTGCGTGCAATTATAAAGCGTGACATGTTTGGTATCTATTTACTCGGCATAACATCATCTTTCACATTATAGAAAAAAATTGGGCTAACTGTAAATAAATATAATAGATATTGCAACAATCGCCATTTTATTCTCTAGATTCTCTGCTAATATATATATATATATTTAATGTTTGGGGGCTCTAAGTAATTTTCTAGCATAAAATACGGATTTTAACTTGTAAACACTAAATGTCAAAAATAGGCTTAGTCATGAAAGGGTTAAAGGAATATTTCACTTTTATTGTTTCACTTTAAGCACTATTAAAATCACTGCTCCCGAAAAAATGGCCATTTTTAAAACTTTTTTTGCATTGATACATGTCCCCTGGGGCAGGACCCAGGTCCCCAAACACTTTTTATGACAATAGACAATACCATGCATATAAGCCTTTAAAATTAGCACTTTTGATTTCTCCCACAGACTTTTAAAGGGTATTCCGCGGCTTTCGAATTTGCTGCGAACACCCCAATTTGTTCACTATTCAGCGAACAGGTGAACACTTGATGTTCGAGTCAAACTTATGTTTGACTTGAACATCGGGCTCATCCCTAGCCTTGATATATCTTTGTTTACCGCTAAAGTAACTAACTATTGTTTTTTTTCTTGTGTAATGTGTAATGTACATACGCATCCGAGCGTTA
The DNA here is from genome assembly GCF_042186555.1 of Aquarana catesbeiana. Taxonomy (NCBI): domain Eukaryota; kingdom Metazoa; phylum Chordata; class Amphibia; order Anura; family Ranidae; genus Aquarana; species Aquarana catesbeiana. Next base: position 635,332,332 of record NC_133325.1, read on the forward strand.
CAATCTGTGGCCACAAAAGACCGGTGTCAAATGAGCATAAACCTTAAATATATCTGGATAAGGTGAATTCCAGCAAAAACCCAGAAGCCGTCTAGAATTACCACCATCTGTCGCTACCACCTGATTATTGCATCGGCATCTGATCAGTCATCACAAACATTTGACCAATGACTAAAGACTATAATGAATTTAATCTTTTCTGTCTAAATACTCATGTTAAATCTATAATAAAATGAGACAGTTTCAGCATACATTTGGTGTCTGATCTCCCATACTGCAGTTTTGTCCTGTAACTGACTAAGTACAAGTAACTGTACCTGTACTTCCAAAGAAAAAGCCAGCGCACATCCTAGGTAATGTCAATGACCAAATATGGTCATGATAATATTTGGTCAATGATGTCAGCCAGGCATCCAGCCAGGTACATTTCAGCAACATTGGGGAAAGGACATTCACTGGTCTCCATCCCATCTACATCTACCCAGTGGCACCCGCAGCTGGCTTGTCAGATTTACACACACTCCCAGTGACTGCAACTGCCAGACATGTGTGTAATATTACATTGGTACATGTTTCCCAGGGCATTGTCTACCCCCAATGCTTTTTTTTTAAACCCTCTTGTAATGTGATCCAAGTAACTCAACCAAAGAATACAAATAAAAAAAAAGGTGGGAAGAAATCCAAAAGGATTGTTACACATGACAACATTGTCAAGCAATGGCAGCAACCATGGGAAGATCTATAGTAGTGATATGTGGTAACGGGTTATTCCAGAATGCCTATTTGTCATTTTGACAGTTGGGGCAGTGATACTAGTTAATGAGGTGTTTCCTCCCCTATTGCCCAGTCACTTTAACAGAGCCCTAATTTCTATATATATATTTTGCTGTTGGTGGGCTAGTGTGCATGCCGTGTGAGCAGTAGACATGTGCATTCGTTTTTGTCCGAATGCATTTTCGTCCGAATTTCAGGTATTTTCGTTATCGTTTTAACAAACGATAACGAAAGTGCAGAGTCTGAAAAACGAAAGATCCGACATAAACAAATGCTTTATTTTCGTTTTCGTTGCTACAACAGTTCGATATAGATAGGAGATTCGACATGATGATGACAATAACAATCTGTCCATCAAACCTGTGGTCGAATGTGCCTAACCTTAGCTCTATTAGTCCAAGATTATTCTACATAGAGAGAAAAGATTCGACGTAGAGAGGAAAGATTCGACGTAGGGGAGGAAAGATTCGACGTAGAGAGAAAAGATTCGATGTAGGGGAGGAAAGATTCGACGTAGGGGAGGAAAGATTCAACGTAGGGGAGGAAAGATGAATAAAAATAATGATGATGATGAATGTTATTGGCTGATTGTAACCAAAGAGGAGGAGCAGTAAAATAGCTAGAACTAAGTACACAGTACTTTGGCTTATGGTGTCTGTTGAAAGTTCTAAGAAGATTCGACGGAGCAGGTAAACTATATGGCGTCGCACAGTTTAGCTTCTCCGTCGAATCTTCTTTGAACATTCGACAGACACCATAAGCATTCAATGACAGATTCGACCTCAATTAGGATTTTCGGACGAATGCAATTTTTAACGAAAACCGAAATAAATAAAAATGAATTTCGGGAGTAACTAAATAAATGTATTTTTTGGACGAAAACGAAATTCCGAAACGAAATATTTCAGTGTGCACATGTCTAGTGAGCAGCTGCTGCTGTTGTTTGACAACATTGTCATTTTAATGTTGGATAAGTAAAGGTGTGTGTTTTTATGGCTGCATCTGTCTTGATAGCTTATTGTTGATTAATAAAGCCTTTTGTAATTTATTCTGCTTGGTTCTGAGTGTAAAAATCCTTCTGGGTTTCTTCCAACCTGTGTTCTTTTTCCATATCTCTGCAGACTGTAGGGTAGATCCATATAGTTAGGCAAAATTCAAGGTTGGCAAATTCACAGACTAATAGATTTTTGCAAAACAGAAATGTTCCCTTATGTAGCATAAAGGTAAAATATTGACTGCAGAGACAACTACTGGTACTCCTGACTTAAAGACCAGGTTACGTTTCAATGACCAAGTTGTTAAACGAATTGGTTGTTAAACGAGGAGTCACAAGTAATCAATATTTTAAGCATTCTTAACTGTATTAAGCATTCTGTACTGTATTGTGAAAAAAAGGTCTAAACACAAAACCCCAGCTCAATAACATTGTTTTAATTTGCATAGGTACAGAAAACAAATGAAAATTCTGTACTGTACAATACGATGATATTGTGTCATTTGGGTGGGGAGAGCTGGTAATAAGTGGTCATTAAACAGGTAAGTCGTTAAACGAGGAGTATCTGTATTTAGACATATAGATTATTGGTTATTAGTTTAATAACTCTCATCATTTATAAAACAAAACTTTCTGAATTGTTAAGTTAAATTGTGCTCTTAATAAAGCAAAAAAATGTGCATGATTCTGCCTTTTTCTACTGTATAGCCAGCCCTATATATATATAATATCCTATTTTATATAACAAAAAAAAAGTATTGCCTTGATTCAAATCACTGGTGAAAGCAACGGCACCAGTAATGTAAAATCCTCTTGATTTAATCATATAATTCCATGCAGCCTCACATATAAGTGGAGGAGCACAAAGCCACAAGCATTTTTGCTTGGTTTAATTCTATTTATTTCACTTTGTATAAACATTAGAGAACATGCTTCACTGCACTTAACTTATTATGCATAATGCACTGCATGACATCTTTAGAGGTTAGCCCCAGGACATACTTAAGGTCAAATAATCATCTGCCTTTAAGAGAACAGAGTTTAGTCTAAATGGCACTTATATGCACATTAACTGTATTCCAGAAACCCATATACTCTACACATTATATAGTTCTTATAGTGTTGTTCTCCTCTAATTTTGATAAATGATTTTAATGAAGCTTAACAGACTAGGCCTAAAAGCTCATGAGGTCTGTGATTTTTAGGTGTTGTTAACCATGAGAAAAATAATTAATTTTAGCCAATGGACAATCCAGAAAAGCTCAGAGGCTCAGGGCTTGTTCTAAATGCTTTAGACACAAACCCATAAAGGGAATGTTTTTTAAAACAGTTGAATAATTTTAAGCCAGCACCCTCTAGGCAGCATGCAACTTGCTTCAAGAATAGATCAAGGCAGTTAAGAGTTATTAAGGAATCACAAACAAACTTTCCAACACAAACATACAGTTGAGCTCAAAAGTTTGCATACCCTGGCAGAAATTGTGGCATTAATATTGAAAATATGAATGATCATGCCAAAAACTGTCTTTTATTTAAGGATAGTGATCACATGAAGCCATTTATTATCACATTGTTTTTTGGATCCTTTTTAAATCAGAATGATAACAGAAATCACCCAAAAGGCCCTGGAATGTTTGGCCTTGGTACAGACACACAGATTAAAATGGCAATTAAAGGTTAATTTCTTACATTTTTGGCTTTTGAAATTGCAATTAGTGTCTGTGTATAAATAGTCAATGATTCCAAATAAATCTATAATGGGGTATGGCTTCTTCCTAATGGATTATATGAGATCAGCAGCTATATGGGGGGGGGGGTTAGTTGCTGACTAAATTGGTGATTGTGTCCCTCCTATATCCTGATTAAGTGATAGTTGCAAAATACAATAGAAGGTTTACAAAAGGTAAAACCCTAGTGAAGGTTTACAAAAAACAACAATAGGTTGTGCCGAAATACAAGCTTCTCTATGTGATAAGAAAAATCATAATAAATAACGTGCACATTACCATATATTACTAGTAGTATTAAATAAGTGAATACTATTAGTACCATATATTGTTAATAGTATTAAATGAGTGAATACTAGAAACCTATATTGGTCCCCTATAATTAATAGTGATGCGCCTTCAAAGAGAAAACAGCATATGGTATTGTGAATTTACACTGACCAAAACCATAAACTGCACCTCTCCATACCAATACAGGCATATAGACATAACATCAAACAAGATTATATAGTGATCATAGTCCATAAAGTGATGAATTTCTGCAAAAAACGTGTTCAGATTTTCTTCAAACAGAACCGTGACTGGGGTGCTTTCAAACGTTCTTAGTGACTTTTGTGCTTCCCCTTAAGGGTCCCCACTCACCAGATCCAATCACCCCAAAAGGGGCGTAAAGCGTATGGTTATATCATCCACGATCTCCTCACCACCGTAATTGTTTAGTGCACCCAAGGTAGTCTCCGATCTCCGTGTTGATGATTAAGTTGTATTCATGGTGACTCCCTTAAAGAAGACCGTCATTAAAATAGTCAGGGACTGATTAGCAACCAGCAACAGCTTGTTAGATCTCTTGTTTAAGGGACTAGCCCAGTGTGGATACATGCCCGGGTCAGAGGCCCCTCCCCTCTCCACTGTATACACTCGGGAGAAGAACTACAAGCCTCATGAAGATTCCCTGCCTGTGGGCACCATAGAGCTGCTGATCACCGCCTCCCACCTCCACCAGCCAGACCTTCACTCAACCGAGTTCCCAGTCTTTCTTCCAGCCCATAGAAGACGTCATATGTGACGAAACGGCGTAGGGAGGAACAGCGTGTTGACGTCACCACACTGCGCTAGTCCCGGAAGCAACGGGCAGCTATTGATAGTCGGCCGGCTCGTTTTTACATCTGAAAACGCTATATATCTACAGCGAAATTGTAAGTGCATTACTGTTTATTTTTAATGAATGTTTTTAAACGAGTTACACTATGAAGCCTTTATGTCCTTTTTTGGGGAATGAGCAAACATCATTTGTACAGAGGATACCCTGAGCAGAGAGTCCGGGAACATCTAGCTATCCAAGAGCAAAGACCCGGGGCTGGGGATAAAAGCCACAGGCACTTGCGATCTCCTTAAACAAGAGATCTAACAAGCTGTTGCTGGTTGCTAATCAGTCCTTGACTATTTTAATGACGGTCTTCTTTAAGGGAGTCACCATGAATACAACTTAATCATCAACACGGAGATCGGAGACTACCTTATGTGCACTAAACAATTATGGTGGTGAGGAGATCATGGATGATATAACCATACGCTTTATGCCCCTTTTGGGGTGATTGGATCTGGTGAGTGGGGACCCTTGAGGGGGAGCACAAAAGTCACTAAGAACGTTTGAAAGCACCCCAGTCACGGTTCTGTTTGAAGAAAATCTGAACACGTTTTTTGCAGAAATTCATCACTTTATGGACTATGATCACTATATAATCTTGTTTGATGTTATGTCTATATGCCTGTATTGGTATGGAGAGGTGCAGTTTATGGTTTTGGTCAGTGTAAATTCACAATACCATATGCTGTTTTCTCTTTGAAGGCGCATCACTATTAATTATAGGGGACCAATATAGGTTTCTAGTATTCACTCATTTAATACTATTAGCACTATATGGTACTAAATTGCTGATCGCCGCCATTACTAGTAAAAAAAAAAATTATTAATAAAAATGCCATAAAACTATCCCCTATTTTGTAAACACTATAACTTTTGCACAAACAAATCAATAAACGCTTATTGCGATTTTTTTTTTTACCAAAAATATGTAGAAGAATACATATCAGCCTAAACAGAGGAAAAAAAATGTTTTTTTATATATTTTTTTGGGGATATTTATTATAGCAAAATGTAAAAAATAATGTGTTTTTTTTCAAAATTGTCGCTATTTTTTTGTTTATAGCGCAAAAAATTAAAATCACAGAGATGATCAAATACCACCAAAAGAAAGCTCAATTTGTGGGAAAAAAAGGACGTCAATTTTGTTTTGGAGCCACATCGCATGACCGCACAATTGTCAGTTAAAGCGACACGGTGCCGAATTGCAAAAAGTGCTCTGGTCAGGAAGGGGGTAAATCCTTCCGGGGCTGAAGTTAAGAAGTGGAAAATTCTGGGCTCTTTTGATGCCAAGGTCAGGTAGACCAAAAAAATTGCAGCCACAACTGGCAGAAGAATTGCCCAGGATACAAAGAAAAACCCACAGGTAACCACATGAGAAATACAGGCTGCTCCCCAAAAAGACGGTGTGGTTGTTTTTAAGGAGCACAATTCAACGATACATATAAGAATGATATATATTAAAAAGAGCTGCATGGTTGAGGTGCCAGAAGGAAGCCTTTACTTCGCCAATGCCACAAAAAAAGCCTGATGAGGCGTGTTCAGGTGTTGGGCATATTGTAACCAGGCTTTGTGGAACTTGTGCAGTAAAGGCTCCTTTCTGGCAACTTGACCATGCAGCTCTTTTTTGTTCAAGTATCATCATATTGTGCTCCTTAAAAACATCCACACCATCTTTTTCCAGAGCAGCCTGTATTTCTCCTGAGGTTACCTGTGGGTTTTTCTTTGTATCCCGAATAATTCCTGTGACAGTTGTGGCTGAAATCTTTCTTGATCTACCTGACCTTGGCATGGTATCAAGAGATCCCCAATTTTTGCACTTCTTATTAAATGATTGAACAGTACTGACTGGCATATTCAAGGCTTTGGATATCTTTTTATATCCTTTTCCATCTTTGTAAAGTTTCATTACCTTGTTACGCAGGTTTTTTTGACTGTTCTTTTCTGCTCCCCATGGCTTAGTATCTAGCCTGCTTAATGCATTCATGTGAGAGCTAACACACTCATTGACTATTTATACAAAGACACTAATTGCAATTTAAAAAGCTACAAATGTGGGAAATTAATAGCCATTCTAACCTGTGTGTGCCACCTTCTGTGTCTGTACCAAGGCCAAACATTCCAGGGTATGTAAACTTTTCATCTGGGTCATTTGGGTGATTTCTGTTATCATTAAGATTTTATTATTTTATGTCATAATAAATGGCTTCGTGTGATCACTATCCTAGAATAAAAGACAGTTTTTTTGGCATAATTTGTCATATTTTCAATATAAATGCCAAAATTCCACAATTACTGCCAGGGTATGCAAACTTTTGAGCACAACTGTATTGTCTAAAATGTCAGGCAATGCATAGAAAGTAATAACCACACATGTAAGTAAGAAAAATCCCATAATTATTTTGTTACTACTACTGACTTCAAATTATATTTCCAAGAAAATCGTTTGAAAGGAGCCTTAGCATCCAAGATGTATTTTCATGTTTAGTGCATGCATGATAAATAATATGCAATACTGTCAGGTAATTTTATTATATCTTACAGAGATCACAGTACTCCCCCTGACAATGTATTCAGGTGTTTTCCTATCAGATAGATGATATCATGTTTGGCATTATCCAGGGTCATCATCTACAACTTTGTATTTCTGGAATGAGTTGCTGGCTCAGAGATGACAGTCCCATACCAAGATGACAGCCACTGCTACCAAGTTACAATGTTACTGTGTGATTAAACCATGGGTGCGCTGACTGAAGAAACGTTTCCTCCTGCCTGCAGTAGACTAGCGAAGAAAATTATTATTTGTTATAAATGGGATTTTAAAGGTGCCACACAAAAGTAAAGCAGAGGTGAACAAATACTCAATGCATTTCACTGTCTTCAAAGGATAAATGTAATCTAAATCATATGAACAAATATAAGTATAACCTGAAAGTATGCATAGAACATCCAATATAAGAATACTATTAATGTGAATCCAGCATATTGCCCCATGTATTACAGGTGTTGCTATACAATAGCTAAAAACTTTTCTTGTGAAGGGCCACAAGGGGACAAGACAGGAAGAGCCACTGTCAATAAAGTAATTATAAATAACATATCAAATTTCCATATCATGTTGACTATAACCTGTGTACCCCAAACTCTGAAGCTGTCCACCCCTTAACTATACCATATAGGTATACCTGTACATAATATTCATTATCTGCCATCTATATTGTTGTTAGTTGTTGGTGCCCTTACACTCTTTAATGTTCAGTACCTCTCTCATATAGATATAATTAGTTGGTGCATATGCATATATTTTTTTTAACAATATACATATATATTATACTATACACTGTACTATATAGAATATTAGTAATTAATGGTGGAATTTCATGAACTTCAAAGAGTGCAAGAGCCAGACAAATAACAACAATATAAATGGCAGGTAATACATTTTATGTACAGGCATGAACAGTCCAAGAATTTTGTGTACACAGGTAATAGTCAATATTATGTGGAATTTTGGTATGTTTAGTTATTATTTTATTGGAGGTGGCTCATCCTGGTTTGACCCCCCCCCCCCAAGGAGGAGGGCTTTTAGCCATTGAATAGCAGCACCTTTAATTGTGTCCTATATTGGATGTTCTATAAAATGTGTGGGGTTATACTCATATTAGTTTATATAATATCCTTTTAGGAAGCAGACAGCATTGAGGATTCATCCAACTTTGCTCTACTGATTGGATTAATTTAAACTTTGGACTACACAATAAGGGAACCAATGATGATTATTAGTTTAGTGTTATCTTTATACATTATTAGGCTATATGCGAGGAGGTGGATAGTCAGAAGTATTTTTGGTCAACCCCACAAGGGCAGCGTGGGTGCCTCAGTTAATTGTTTCTGTTCTTATGTTTTGTAACTGTTTATTTATAAAAAAATATTAATTTAGCATATATTTATACTTATTTTTTTATGGTACCTTTATATCCCATGCATAACAAATATTAGTTTTCTTTAGTTTAAACTACAGAGATGTGGTGCCTTGGTTATCTATCACTCCTAAAATAATAATAGCATGCAGCTTACTGATGTCATCATCTCAGCTTAGGAACTTGACAGATGCTCAAGGACTGCTTTTTAGTGATAAAAGGTACAGCATTTTAGAAAAGTTATTTTGTTGCTCTATATTGTGATGGATTGGAATTCATTCATAAAGACTTATAGAGATATGGAGAGGTCCAATAAAAAGGTAAAAAATGGGTTAGAAAAAAAAACAATATATACTGTATACACAGATTATACCTGCTGAGGTAGAAGCCATTAAGCGTTTTCTCATGATTTCAAAACAGAACATCAACATACATTGTTACATTAACATTAGTTGGCATTTAGTTACTGAGCAACCATGGTTCTGTTTAAATCTTTTTATGCAGTAAAGAAATAAGTATCCAGGTGTACAAGTGTGACTTAATCTTTCAGTTGTAGTTATCATATAGTATAAGCCTGTCTTCCTTGTAAAGTAGTGGCATGGACAGAAGGGGCCAGGATTCACGTCCTCTGGGGATAGTATAGGTGATCCATGATCATGATGCCCAGCTCCACATATCAAGAATTGATTACATTAGTATGCACACATAAAGCTAGGGATAGGCTCAAAACTTGAAATGAGATGCAATAAAAACACAATACTAGGTTAGAGCTAGTAACAGTAGTTGAGGATAGAGAACAGGCACTGGTGTGTAAAGGCAGGAAAACAAAGAGTACAGGAAACAAATGATTCTATACTATGATTATATTTAATGCTGTTTTCTATGTATTTGTTCCACCCTTTATCTCGTTAGTGTGACCTAGCATATTTTATGCTGCCATGCCTTTTAGAATGTGGAATAGTAAAATATACTTAATTTAACAGAATAAAGAATTCATAAACAGGCTTCATGAACTCTACGCTAAATTATTTGGCACCAACTTGGTATTTCATATTTGCATTGGGTAATTGTTTGTCCAACAAAAACGTCCATTATGCATTTTGAACAACATAAATAATGCAGTTAACTTATTTCTCTATTGTTTTCTAGAAGGTTGGCAGAGTTATTCATAAGAAAAGATGTTGCATAAAATATACATGCTTTCTTTATTAAAATAACACACAGCTGGCTTTGCATTTTAAATCATAGAACACTGTACATCATCTGGGGGTTACCAATTTAGATGTTAAATCAGGGTTAATCATGCAAAGTAGCAGGAAAATTACTATGGTTGAGAGACCTGTACATGCTCATTTTGTATTTCTGAGTTATTAGTCTCTAATTCAATGATCCTATTAGCACATCCATATTGTAAAAATGTAAGTCTTGTAAATGTTTGACATGAAGCCTAAAAAATATACAGTCTATTTATACACAAGGCTATATTTTAAATGGCAAACTGCTGAAATCACTTTATTTGAAACCCATCTCCTCAAAAAACTAAACAAACTCCCTTGAACCAGTATAAAATAAAAACCAAATAAACAGCTTTTTCTGCAAAACTTATTTCTTCTCCAGCCCTGTCCTATATGTACTTAATGCTCAGGAATCTTGCTTTGTGTTTTCTTCTGGGTTAATTCTTACATCATCATTCCTGTTAGCCCAGGCCATCATGGATACTTCTGCGGGAGTATCATCATACCCACCTGGATTCACAGTATTGCTCCACAAAACTTCACTTAAGTATATGAAACCTGTCTAGTGCTGCGATATGAACTTCTGATCCAGGCAAGAAGAAGCAGAACCAGTGACCTTACATGACTGACCAGAAGACTGCTGGATTTAAGGTATGCATAAAGGAAATGTTTAATGTATGAGGTGTGGCTTCAGGTAGAGGGTGGCTAGGGAGCCAAAAAGGTGAGGTTAATAGACATTCACCCCCCCCCCCCCACCCCCGACATTCTTTTTTTTTTTTTTACATTACAGCAGTAGGGAGGTGGTTAAAGTAAACCATACCATTTATCTTGTTATCTCATATACAGTAATACTACATTTTCATAGAGGCTATGATAAGTTTTTTTATTTCTCCCTTTTTCATGTCACAGTTCTCTAGTTATCCCTAGTTAGCCGCTGTAAGTTCTGGTAATCAGATTTTTTTCAACCACTTCATGCAAAACGAGGTACCCCTGTACGTCTGTATTTCCCCCATGCGCTTCTCTTTAAGCGGTCTCTGTGACGGATTCACCACAAGATCACTTTTATGGGTGGCAGGAAAGGTGCCAACCCCCCTCTCGCCACGCTGTAAGCGTCTCCACTGGACCCACCGGACCCACCGGACCCACCAGAAGCGGCGGAGATGATCGCGTCCTTTCCCGTGGATGCCTGGCTACCAACTGAGGGGAAGATGGCCCCCGTTCAGCTCCATAGCATGGGAGGGTGGAAGCGACTGAGAATTATTTATATTTTTTTCAAGTGACATTTTTTTTTAATTAATTTTGGTGTAAATATGAGATCTCAGGTCTTTTTGACCCCAGATCTCATATTTAAGAGGTCCTATCATGCTTTATTTCTATTACAAGAGATGTTTACAATCCTTGTAATAGGAATAAAAGTGACCCTTTTTAAAAAAAAAAAAAGTGTCAAAATAAAAAATTTAAAAGCAAAATAAATAAGAAAAAATTAAAACATTTTTTAAGCGCCCCGTCCCAACGAGCTTGCGCGCATAAGCGAATGCATACATGCGTAGCGCCCGCATATGAAAACGGTGTTCAAACCACACATGTGAGGTATTGCCATGATCGTTAGAGCGAGAGCAATAATTCTAGCCCTAGACCTCCTCTGTAACTCAAAACTGTTAACCTGCAGAAATTTTTAAACATTGCCTATGGAGATTTTTAAGGGTAAAAGTTGCCATTGCATGAGCGGGTGCAATTTTGAAGCATGACATGTTGAGGATCAATTTACTTGACGTAACATTATCTTTCACTATATAAAAAAATTGGGCTGACTTTACTGTTGTGTTATTTTTTCATTCCTAAAAAGTATATTTTTTCTAAAAAAGTGCGTTTGTAAGACCATTGCACAAATACGGTGTGACAAAGTATTGAAACGACTGCCATTTTATTCTCTAGGGTGTTAGAACCCCCAAATATTATATATTTTTGCTAAATAATTTTCTAGCAAAAAAAATGATTTGAACTTGTAGACAACAAGTGTCAAAAAGAGGCTTGGGGCTGAAATGGTTAAAGTAAAGTCAGTTCTTACAAAGTCTACAGGGATACAATGGCATTATCTCTTCTTTCCCAATTAGATGAAAGTATTATATTTATTTTTCTGTTATATGAAGTCTATCAATAGGAAAGAAAAAATATTCCAGCCAAGGGAAAAGGAGGATTAAGGAAGTTTAAGTGATAGTAAGTAAGGTGGCTTTTTATACTGAGTTTCACATCAGCTATCTAAGTATTGCTAGAAAGCTGTTACACAAGGTAGGGAGAAAGAAAGCAGAGGAATTTATTTTAACAAATAATATAATAATAATAACAACAACAATAATTATTATTATTATGATGATTATTATTAATAATTTTCCTAATGCTTAAACACTTTTCTAGGGAGTAAACATATATGAATTAGTTTTAGTTCCCTAGACTCTCACACATTTTGTGCCTGCTTTTCTACACTGTGTGTGTAAAGGCATTGTATGCTCATAAAAATTTAAAATGCACTTACCATGTTTCTAAAGCATTTGTATAAAAATATTTTTTGATAAAATGGCAATTTGATTAGGGAACTTGAGTTACTTCAACACTAAGTTGGGAAACTCAAAATAGCAAAAGGGGACACTCAAGAGAGTACCGACAGATGGGCTGCGCACCCCACAAGATGCATAAGAAAAACATGGAACCCCCTAATGGGGCTTTAATGCAGCCAATAATGTCAAGTTCAGAAGTGAATAAATGTTCAAAAATAGCTTTATTGGTACAAAAATATATAAAGGGAGTAAGTTCTGACATTAAAAGTCAAGACATGACCTGGAGTACAGTATTAGATAAAAAACAGACAATGCCTACAATCGGGAACAGTGTACAGTACAGTATATCCAGGACAACAAGATCAAAGATAATAAAACTGACGCGTTTCAACCCTGGCTGGGTCTCCTTCAGAGGATAGATGGTTAGCAGCTGTAGGGATGTAGGCATGTATCAAAACATCTTTTAAAACAGCACAAAACAACAACAGCAATAAGTTTGTATGCATGCATAAACAGCCTCATAGATTACATAGTTACCAGTCAAAAGAGTTCCAGATGATTGTGAATGGCCATAGTATGAAAATTGTAACCCTTCCTATGTCCTTGACTTCCCAGGTGGTGGGCCGGTTCCCCGAAGAGCAGGTATCAAGCCAGCATGCCTTGCAAGAGATCACACATAAGCTACCCCCGAAGGAAATCGGGGAGGGCAGGGGGCATGCACTGCACCTACAGTGGAATAACGATAATGCTAAATTCGGATTTGAGAACAAGGGGGGGGGTTTTATGGGGGGGGTTTTGGTAGTTCCCAGAATGGTACAGGAAAATGACAGATTGCAATAACTTTGAACATTTTGAATATTAAGGGTTGCAGGTAGGTCCATAGATGTGCAGGGAACAGGATAATGGGGGAGGGGGGAAAGAAGGGGAGGGGGATAAAAAAAGGGGGGAAAAGGAGGGGGGGAAGGGGGAGGGAAAAAGGGGGAAAAAAGGAGGGAAAAGAACGGGAAAGGCGGGGAGGAAATCGACAAGAATGAGGAAATAAAAAAAGGAGAAAGAAAGGGAGCACTGTGAAGTGTGACTAAGAAGAGATTGCTAGAAAAGGGGAGAGAAGTGAGATGTGTGCAGGGACTGGGGTAGCAGGTAACCTGCTTACAAGTATGGGCCGTACAGCAGCACAGATATGGTGGGTAATGGTAATCGCAATGCACAGATGGAAATTGGGGTGCCCAAGTGCAAAGTGGAGGAGACCAACCATAGGTTGGAAGTGAAAAGGGAAGGGCTGGAGGGGGTGAAGGGAATATTGGGTGTGAAGGGAGAAGGCCTGGGAGAGGTGAAGGAAATAAGGGTGAAAGTGAGCATTAAGAGGACGTGTGTGCAGGTGAAGGAAACAAAAACATCAAACCAAACAAGCCAAAACGTGATGCGTGAGAAAAAGGGGTGTGATGGGTGGTGGTGACAATGCTGATTACCTATTAATAGGGGCAGACATCTAGCAGACATCTCTGATCTCATCTCTATCTTTGATAGCAGGCATACTTGTGAAACATACAGTATACTGTAGTTAGATGAATAGATATAGATAGATAGATAGATAGATAGATAGATAGATAGATAGATAGATAGATAGATAGATAGATAGATAGATAGATAGATAGATAGATAGATAGAACAGGAATTAAACCACAGTAAAAATAGATCATTACTGAAACTGAAAACTCTTCACTGAAACTCTTTGCTGGACCTAATCTAGCTGTCTTAAGCAGAAGATAAAAAAGAGGTGGTTTAAAGTTAGGTCTTACTTTAGGTTAATGTTTGGCTCTTGGGGTTAGGGTACGCAGTTAAAATGTATGGATTATTGGGTAAACCTGTTCTAGTGACATATGTCTAAGAAAATAATTCCTTTGCTTTGAAGAGGTTCTTTAGGTTGTCTTGGGAAATTTATAATATTTTGACATGGCTCTTTACCAACTACACTTGAAAGATAAGATTTTAGGTTAGATTTTAGTCCAGGGTGGGAGGTTTAGGGATTACATTAGTGTAAGGGATACTTCATGACATAGGAACAATTTGAACAATTAGGAGATGCGTGATTTGCACTTGTTCTCAGAGTAGATAACTCCATGCTAGAAAAATACCAGATTGTAGGAGGGGACTTCAACACCCCCTTGATCCCTTCGGTGGATACGTCGTCGGGCAAAACGTCGATCCCACCGAAACAACTTAAACAAATAGCAAAAACATTCCATAAATCGCAATTGATAGACATATGGCGCTTACAACACTCAGGGGAAAAAGACTTCACATTCTACTCCAACGTACATCAATTATTCACTAGCATTGACTATTTCATGATCCCACACTCACAGCTACACGCAGTTGAACAGACCTCAATTGGCAACAGGACTTGGTCAGACCATGCTCCAATATTTTTAAGATACCGCTTAACAGACACTTCCTCGCCCAGACACCGATTTTGGCGACTTAATGAAAGCCTCTTACAAACCCCGGAAGTACTAGCAGATGTGACGAAGGCCCTAAACCTTTACTTCCAAGAGAATGATCAACCTGGCTGTGACCCAGGAATATTATCGGAAGCCCACAAAGTAGTTCTAAGGGGGATCCTCATCTCCCATGGTGCCCGTATCAAAAAAGAGAGAAATAAAACACTGACACAGCCTTTGCAGGAACTTGCTACATTAGAGGCCAAACATAAACATGCCCCTACTCAGTCGTCTGAAACACAACTGTCAACCCTCCGAAGGCAGATCACTGATCTCCTACATTATAGAGCAAAAGCAGCCCTGCAACGCTGCCGCAAAACGACATATGAGTCAGGGGATAAATGTGGGAAATCATTAGCCAACACTGTGAGAAGTCACAAATTAGCGTCCTATATCCCACATATCAACACGTCGAAGGGGAAACAAGTAACCCTACCTGCGCACATAACTGAAGAATTCAAACAGTTCTACTCTAAGCTATACAATCTACCGCAGGGAACCCCCTCCGAGAACATGATAGAGGAATACATTACATCCTCCCAAATGTCAAACCTCACCCAGGAAATTAGAACAGAATTAGACTCACCCATTACCCTAACAGAAATTCAGAGTGCCATAAAGACAATGAAACCAGGTAAAGCCCCAGGCTCGGATGGCTACACGCTACAATATTACAAAACTCTATTTCCAATACTGGGGCCCCGTATGGTTACACTGTTTAACAAAACTGGAGCGGGTGCAGACTTTGCTAGGGAAACACTGAGTGCACATATTTCTGTAATCCATAAAGAGGGAAAGGATCCGGCGGCATGTAGCAGCTACAGACCCATATCCCTGTTAAATCTAGAACTTAAAATATTCACTAAAGCCCTGTCTGTCCGACTAGCGCAACACCTCCAACAACTCATTCATCTGGACTAGGGATGAGCCGAACACCCCCCTGTTCGGTTCGCACCAGAACATGCGAACAGGAAAAAAGTTCGTTCGAACATGCGAACACCGTTAAAGTCTATGGGACACGAACATGAATAATCAAAAGTGCTAATTTTAAAGGCTTATATGAAAGTTATTGTCATAAAAAGTGTTTGGGGACCTGGGTCCTGCCCCAGGGGACATGGATCAATGCAAAAAAAAGTTTTAAAAACGGCCGTTTTTTCAGGAGCAGTGATTTTAATAATGCTTAAAGTCAAACAATAAAAGTGTAATATCCCTTTAAATTTCGTACCTGGGGGGTGTCTATAGTATGCCTGTAAAGGGGCGCATGTTACCTGTGTTTAGAACAGTCTGACAGCAAAATGACATTTTGAAGGAAAAAACTCATTTAAAACTACTCGCGGCTATTGCATTGCCGACAATACACATAGAAGTTCATTGATAAAAACGGCATGGGAATTCCCCAAAGGGGAACCCCGAACCAAAATTTAAAAAAAAAATGACGTGGGAGTCCTCCTAAATTCCATACCAGGCCCTTCAGGTCTGGTATGGATATTAAGGGGAACCCCGGCCAAAATTAAAAAAAAAAAATGACGTGGGGTTCCCCCTAAATTCCATACCAGACCCTTCAGGTCTGGTATGGATTTTAAGGGGAACCCCGCGCCAAAAAAAAAAAAAAAAACGGCGTGGGGTCCCCCCAAAAATCCATACCAGACCCTTATCCGAGCACGCAACCTGGCAGGCCGCAGGAAAAGAGGGGGGGACGAGAGTGCGGCCCCCCCTCCCTCCTGAACCGTACCAGGCCACATGCCCTCAACATTGGGAGGGTGCTTTGGGGTAGCCCCCCAAAACACCTTGTCCCCATGTTGATGAGGACAAGGGCCTCATCCCCACAACCCTGGCCGGTGGTTGTGGGGGTCTGCGGGCGGGGGGCTTATCGGAATCAGGAAGCCCCCTTTAACAAGGTGACCCCCAGATCCCGGCCCCCCCCCTGTGTGAAATGGTAAGGGGGTACATAAGTACCCCTACCATTTCACGAAAAAAGTGTCAAAAATGTTAAAAATGACAAGAGACAGTTTTTGACAATTCCTTTATTTAAATGCTTCTTCTTTCTTCTATCTTCCTTCATCTTCTGGTTCTTCTGGTTCTTCTGGCTCTTCTGGTTCTTCCTCCGGCGTTCTCGTCCAGCATCTCCTCCGCGGCGTCTTCTGTCTTCTTCTCCTCGGGCCGCTCCGCACCCATGGCATGGGGGGGAGGCTCCCGCTCTTCTCTTCTTCTTTTCTTCTCTTCTTCTCTTCTTCTTTTCTTCTTTTCTTCTCCGGGCCGCTCCGCAATCCATGCTGGCATGGAGGGAGGCTCCCGCTGTGTGACGGCGCTCCTCGTCTGACAGTTCTTAAATAACGGGGGGTGCTATGACTCACTTCCGTCGGAATTGAAAGCCCACCCTTTCATAGGTAACACCATAAAACAATGCCTTCAAGCCACGTTGCAGACCTCATTGACGACCACAGATTCACCCCTAACTCCGATATTAGGAAACCCCAAATTCCCCCCCGGGATAGGGCCAGGACCATTTCAGACACTAAGAGACTCTAACTGTGTTAGGGCTCCGCAGTTCGTAAAACATGACAGATAGCCCTCCATAGTAGAACTAATGGACCCAACAGGCCCGTTCACACTGACATTCTGGAATGCAGTTCAAATTCATCACTTCCTCCAAACAATTGCGAACCCTCAATCATATACTAGGCCCTTAACTTCATTTGAAGAAATATGCTCAGACACAGAACCAATCACACAAATACTTTCCAGGATGTATACTCTATTAAACACACCTATGCAGCCACCTTCCCTCCCATGCATTACAAAGTGGGAAACAGACCTTCATTGTACCTTTACTGCAGTCCAGAAACAGAACATGATAGTTCTCTCCCTTAAATCATCCATCTGCACTAAAATACAGGAGACAAATTTAAAAATTTTGACGAGATGGTATTTAACCCCTAGTCGCTTACACACGATGTTCACTGACTCCTCTGATCAATGCTGGCGATGCCAAAGGGAGGTTGGTACGATGTTACACATGTTCTGGTCTTGTCCCCGTCTGACAAATTTCTGGTCTGCAGTAAGATCCATCTCCCAGAAATTCACAGACTTCCAGATCCCAAATGACCCAGCATTTTTTCTACTACACGTTTCCTCCATACCACTCAAATCTTATAAAAAATCCATATTAAGACACCTCACAAATGCAGCCAAGTCCTGCATACCCATGCTTTGGAAACAACAATCCCCACCTACTACATCAATGTGGCTACGAAAAGTGGAAGACATCAATAAAATGGAAGACTTAATAATGACAGCCCAAAACAGACAGACAGTTTATCAGAAAACTTGGACACTCTGGAATATGTTCAAATATTCAGAAGAAGGCAAAACCCTCTTTGAGAACCCAAATTAACAAGACCCAGTGTGAGGAAGTAAGCTTGCGGAACGGAATGACACCTGTTCATCACTATAATACACTAATGACCAGTCCCCTCCTCCCCCCTGCTTTCCCCCCAACCCTCCCTTCCCCATTACTCTCTTTCCCCCCCTTTTCTTTTTTTTCCTCTATATACTTTTCTATTTTTCTGTGTTATACTCAGGTTGCTGCTCTCCGAGTGAATTATTTCAGTCTGTATTCTATTGTATTGACAGAAAACGAAATTGCAGATCGATTTACATACTCACAGTAATTGAAATATTGAGAAGTAGCACTATGGGAACTATGTATAGACTGATAATGATACCCTAGAACAACATTTACATGTTTAAGATGTATTATGTATGGATATGAGGCAATATCGGGAGGCGGCAACCCCCCCCCCCCCCCTACTATTATGTATTTTTTCGGGCTTTGCCCTATTCCTTTGAAAATAATAAAATATATATTCGAAAAAAAAAAAAAAAAAGAAAAATACCAGTACATAGCTCTTGGCACCAATAGTCTAAGTACTAGCACATGCAGTGGCTGCCGCTCCATAAGGGGCACAGGGGCACCACCCCTCTATCCATGCGTCTGGCCCCCTGATCTACATAAAGGGTGCAGACTATGGATTCCAATGGGGGGAGTGTTTTTTTGAAGCACGTGATTAGAGCCACGGCCTCTAATAGGCTTCAAAAAAGGGTGGGCCCAGGGTGCAGAGCACTGCGCCCCCGAACACACCCACTTGTGTGACAATAGTGAATGCATATTCGCTATTGACACACTGATCCTCCTCCCGGCCAATCAGGAAGCCCCTTTCAGCCAGGGAGTCTGTTCCTGTGCAGCCAGGAAGAGGATGTCCCATTGTGTGCTTGCTGGAGCACTCTGGCTCCTTCTTCCCCCTACAGCAAGGTAAGGCAGATTCAGAGTGTCTCCCCTGCGGGGGTGGCAGGTTATTACCGCTGATTTGCTCCCCTGGCGGGGTGGGTGGCGGGATATCATCGCCGCTGTTTTGCTCCCAAGTTGGGTGGGTGATGTTATTTTGTGAAGCCCCCCCTGAAATTTTGAGCTCCAGCCACCACTGAACACATGTAAAAGTAAATTATATATATTCAAACCATTGAATTCAGCAGTAATAACAGTGTTGAAAGTCTCTGTACCTTGTACAAACTGTATGTTTTCATTCTATGCTGCCAATGGAGGCATAAATAGTTTCTTTCTGTTTTAGGACTGCAGCAGGAAACTACACCTTTGTCAGACAACATCCAACATTAAATTATTACAAGGTATTTGTAGCCCAAACATTTTCTTTTGTTTTTAGATTAGGGAAGGGTAGCAGGGAAGGAATAGAAAATTGTGTCAGGTTTTTATTGCTGGCTGTGCCCACTGGGTACATTTAACTATCTAGGAAAGCATTTTTCTCACTTTGGGGAAAATTGGTTTTATTTCTAGTTGTGACTTAGCCCCAGTTCACACTGGTGTGGCCTTGAAATTGCGCTATATCAGTGCAATTTCAAAGCCCCACATCAGTGCAATTTGCACTCTGATTTCATTGCGGCTTGCGATTTAACTTAACAGAAGTCTATGCAAGTTGCAATTATACCTGCAAAAAGTAGTGCAGGAACCTTTTTCATAATCACTGTGACATGAGTTGCAGCGATATGAACAGTTCCATTGCCAGCAATGGGGTGCGATTCGTCATGCGATTTGGAACTGTCAAATCGAATGACAAGTCGAATGGGGGAGACAACATAAATGTTTAAAACAATAGTAGTAAACGCTATACTAATTTAATGAAAACATTTACTCCTTTTTACGCAATTTTAGCTTATACATCAATTTGATCCAAGCCTTTCATACTTTTGTTTAACCACTTTAGCCCCGGAACATTATGCTGCATAAGGACCAGAGGACTTTTTCCAATTTGGCACTGCGTCAATTTAACTGCTAATTGCGCGGTCATGCAATGCTGTACCCAAATGAAATTTGCGTCCTTTTCTTCCCACAAATAGAGCTTTCTTTTGATGGTATTTGATCACCTCTGCCATTTTTATTTTTTGCGCTATCAACGGAAAAAGACCGAAAATTTTGAAAAAAAATGATATTTTCTACTTTTTGTTATAAAAAAAATCCAATAAACTCAATTTTAGTCATACACTTAGGCCAAAATATATTCGGCCACATGTCTTTGGTAAAAAAAAAAGTCAATAAACGTATATTTATTGGTTTGCGCAAAAGTTATAGCGTCTACAAACTAGGGTACATTTTCTGGAATTTATACAGCTTTTAGTTTATGACTGCCTATGTCATTTCTTGAGGTGCTAAAATGGCAGGACAGTACAAACTCCCCCCAAATTACCCCATTTTGGAAAGTAGACACCCCAAGGAAATTGTGCTGAGAGGCATGTTGAACCCATTGAATATTTATTTTTTTTGTCCCAAGTGATTGAATAATGACAAAAAAAAAAAAATATTTACAAAAAGTTGTCACTAAATGATATATTGCTCACACAGGCCATGGGCCCAGATGGCACAACACCCCCCAAATGACCCCATTTTGGAAAGTAGACACCCCAAGCTATTTGCTCAGAGGCATGTTGAGTCCATGGAATATTTTATTTTTTGACACAAGTTGCGGGAATGTGACAATTTTTTTTTTTTTTTGCACAAAGTTGTCATTAAATGATATATTGCTCACACAGGCCATGGGCATATGTGGAATTGCACCCCAAAATACATTTAGCTGCTTCTACTGAGTATAGGGATACCACATGTGTGGGACTTTTTGGGAGCCTAGCCGCGTACGGGGCCCCGAAAACCAAGCACCGCCTTCAGGATTTCTAAGGGCATAAATTTTTTATTTCACTCCTCACTACCTATCACAGTTTTGAAGGCCATAAAATGCCCAGATGGCACAAACCCCCCCCCAAATGACACCATTTTGGAAAGTAGACACCCCAAGCTATTTGCTGAGAGGCATGTTGAGTCCATGGAATATTTGACACAAGTTGCAGGAAAGTGACAATTTTTTTTTTTTTTTTGCACAAAGCTGTCACTAAATGATATATTGCTCAAACATGCCATGGGCATATGTGGAATTACACCCCAAAATATATTCTGCTGCTTCTCCTGAGTATGGGGATACCACATGTGTGGGACTTTTTGGGAGCCTAGCTTCATACGGGGCCCCGAAATCCAATCACTGCCTTCAGGATTTCTAAGGGCGTAAATTTTTGATTTCACTCCTCACTACCTATCACAGTTTCGAAGGCCATAAAATGCCAAGATAGCACAAACCCCCCCAAAATGACCCCATTTTGGAAAGTAGACACCCCAAGCTATTTGCTGAGAGGCATGGTGAGTATTTTGCAGCTCTCATTTGTTTTGAAAATGAAGAAAGACAAGAAAATTTTTTTTTTCAATTTTCAAAAGTTTGTGACAAAAAGTGAGGTCTGCAAAATACTCACTATACCTCTCAGCAAATAACTTGGGGTGTCTATTTTCCAAAATATGGTCATTTGGGGGGGGGGGTTGTGCCATCTGGGCATTCCATGGCCTCCAAAACTGTGATAGGCAGTGAAGAGTGAAATCAAAAATTTACGCCCTTAGAAAGCCTGAAGGCGGTGCTTAGTTTTCGGGGTCCCGTACGCGGCTAGGCTCCCAAAAAGTCTCACACATGTGGTATCCCCGTACTCAGGAGAAGCAACAGAATTTATTTTGGGGTGTAATTTCACATATCCCCATGGCATGTTTGAGCAATATATCATTTAGTGACAACTTTGTGCATAAAAAAAAAAATAAAAAAAAAATGTGTCTTTTTCCCGCAACTTGTGTCACAATATAAAATATTCCATGGACTCTACATGCCTCTCAGCAAATAGCTTGGATTGTCTACTTTCCAAAATGGGGTAATTTGGGGGAGTTTTGAACTGTCCTGGCATTTTATGCACAACATTTAGAAGCTTATGTCACACATCACCCACTCTTCTAACCACTTGAAGACAAAGCCCTTTCTGACACTTTTTGTTTACATGAAAATTTTTTTTTTTTTGCAAGAAAATTATTTTGAACCCCCAAACATTATATATTTTTTTAAAGTAAATGCCCTACAAATTAAAATGGTGGGTGTTTCATTTTTTTTTTCACACAGTAATTGCGCAGCGATTTTTCAAACCCATTTTTTGGGGAAAAAACACACTTTTTTAAATTTTAATGCACTAAAACACACTATATTGCCCAAATGTTTGATGAAATAAAAAATATGATCTTAGGCCGAGTACATGGATACCAAACATGACATGCTTTAAAATTGCGCACAAACGTGCAGTGGCGACAAACTAAATACATTTTTAAAAGCCTTTAAAAGCCTTTGCAGGTTACCACTTTAGATTTACAGAGGAGGTCTACTGCTAAAATTACTGCCCTCGATCTGACCTTCGCGGTGATACCTCACATGCATGGTGCAATTGCTGTTTACACTTGACGCCAGACCGACACTTGCGTTCGCCTTTGCGCAAGAGCAGGGGGGGACAGGGGTGCTTTTTTTTTTTTTTTTTTTTTTTTTTTCTTTATTATTTTTTTTATTTTTTATCTTATTTTTAAACTGTTCCTTTCATTTTTATGTTTTTTAATCATTTTTATTGTTATCTCAGGGAATGTAAATATCCCCTATGATAGCAATAGGTAGTGACAGGTACTCTTTTTTAAAAAAATTGGGGTCCGGCGAAATCTAAGTCATGAAATGCTTGTAGATTCTGGTTTCTTAGGCCATAGAGATGTTTGGAGCCATTCTGGTCTCTGATCAGCTCTATGGTCAGCTGGCTGAATCACCGGCTGCATTTTCAGGTTCCCTGTTGGGACAGGAGAGCCAGAGAAAAACATGGAAGACGGTAGGGGGGAATTCCCTCCCACTGCTTGTAAAAGCAGTCTAGAGGCTAATTAGCCGCTAGGATTGCTTTTACATGAAAGCCGCCCGCTGGCTGAAAAGAATGATACCAAGATGATACCTAAACCTGCAGGCATCATTCTGGTATAACCACTCAAAGTCCAGCAACATACCAGTACGTTGCTGGTCCTTGATGGGCATATATTGTAAACTTTTTTTTCATGCAGCCTGTGGGCTGAACGAAAAAAGATTGATTATGCCCACCATTAGAATACCTCCCTTCATCCACCCACTTCTAATGATGGGCATACATGCACCATTTATATATGCCAAAGCATGGGGGCATCCTCCCGCAAAAGGCAGGAGCAAATCGCTCCTCCACCCACTGCTGCCCCCACGCTTCGGCATATATGCTGAAGTATGTAACTGTGGTGGTGAAATCACCTCCGACAGCTCTGGAGTCACGGCTTTATATATCGTGGGAGCAAACGCTATTGCTGTCAAGATGAATAAATCTGCGCTGCAACTGAATGGCGTACCTGCTAAGAAAATGATGGTTAACAATAAAACAAAGTAACATTACAGTATAACAGTAAGACTTACCATACCTGCAAAGCAAATACAAAAAAAAAAATAGTAAAAAATAAAACATTTAACGCAACCTGTGCCTAAAATATATATATGCCGAAGCATGGGGGCATCCTCCCACAAAAGGCAGGAACAAATCGCTCCTCCACCCACTGCTGCCCCCACGCTTCGGCATATATGCTGAAGTATGTAACTGTGGTGGTGAAATCACCTTCGACAGCGCTGGAGTCACAGCTTTATATATCGTGGGAGCAGGTTTGGGTCTCTCAAAATGCGATGGCATCTTGGGAGACCCTGTGAAAGTGTGTCCTAGTCTGTGCAGTGCTGTACCCTACGCTAATACTCAACTAGTGTATGGTAGCATTCAAAACATTCACCCATGCAAAGACCAGGATTGCCAGGACAGGAGGGACAATAACACTGGGTGTCACGCCTAAATCCGCGCTTGCTGCAGACACGACATCTTTTTTGGGGGGCTCTTTGGGTAGGGGTACTCGGGAGGGCATAAGGAAAATGCCTCTCATGCAGCCGTCTTACTGCATTTGGTTGGGGAAGGTGAGGTGAAGCACCGTCTGGATACAGAAGGGCTCTGACGATCTCTTCCTGGAATTTAAAGAAGGATCCAGTCCGTCCTGAAGCTCTGTATAGCACATGAGCGTTCAGCAAAGCCAATTGAAATAAATAAACAGACACTTTTTTGTACCAGCGTCTGGCCTTACGGGCAACTAGGTACGGTGCCAATAACTGGTCGTTGAGGTCCACCCCTCCCATATTTTGGTTATATTCATGAACACAGAGGGGTTTCTCCACAACACCAGTCGCTGTAGTAATTTGGACTGTCGTGTCTGCATGAAGGGAGGTAAGAATGAAAACATTCTTATTGTCCCTCCACTTCATAGCGAGCAAGTTATTACACTTCAAGCAGGCTCTCTCCTCCAGCCTAAGATGGGAATCTACAAGCCGCTGGGGAAAGCCCCGGCGATTGGGTTGCATGGTGCCACATGCTTAAATCTGCTGATCAAACAAGTGACTAAAAAGTGGCACGCTCGTGTAATAATTGTCCACATACAAGTGGTACCCCTTTCCGAATAAGGGTGACACCAAGTCCCACACTATCTTGCCAGCGCTTCCTATGTAGTCAGGGCAGTTTGTCGGCTCTACGTGACTATCTTTGCCCTCGTAAATCATAAAACTACATGTATAGTCTGTGGCCCTGTCACAGAGCTTATACATCTTGACCCCGTATCTGGCACGCTTGCTGGGAAGGTACTGTTTGAATGACAAGCGGCCAGAAAATTTAATCAGGGACTCATCAATGCAGACAACTTGATGGGGAGTAAACAAGTCTGCAAAACGTTGGTTGAAGTGGTTTACGAGGGGCCGAATTTTGTAGAGCCGATCGTGTCCAGGGTCTCCACGAGGACGACAGAGTTCATTGTCACTGAAGTGCATGAACCGCAAAATCTGCTCGTATCGTGCCCTGGCCATGGAAGCAGAGAACACGGGCGCATGGTAAATTGGGTCAGTGGACCAATATGACCACAACTTACTCTTTTTATTCAAGCCCATGTTGAGGGAAAGGCCCAGAAAGATCTTAAATTCGGAGACTGTAATTGGTCTCCAATCTCTGGCAAGGGAGGTCTTGGGATTAGCGGCGATGTGTTGACCAGCATATAAATTGCTTTGGTCCACAATAGATCTATAAAGATCTTTGGTGAAAAACAGCGAATAAAAATCCAGTGGCGTAAAATCAACTGTTTCCACCTGAATTCTGGGTTGGCCGGTGAATGGGGGAAGTTCGGGTGCTGCAGAAGTGGTGGGTTCCCAATTCGGTATTGGCGAATGCAGCAGGAAGGGCACTATGGGCACGACGGGCCTGTGTTCATCTTTTTGGTGGCAGCAGGACACTACTTGTGCTTGCCACCTCGCCAGCTTGAACTGCACTTATGGGACTCGCCACGTCACCACGTGATACTGCAGTGCTGGATGTAAGACCAGGGTGTACTAGGCCGCTGGTGCTTGCCAGTTCACCCTGCGGTTCTTGCACTTCAAGGACAGAAGAAGAAGATTGGGGTCTGGTACGCCTGACCTTGGCAGGGACCACAACTCCGTCGTCAGAGCTATCTGTCATGGAGCCGCTGTCCTCTACAGGATCGTATTCTGAGCCTGAATCTGACAGATAAGTGACTTCCTCTTCACTATCTGTCAAACATGTAGGCCTCTTCACTAGTGTACCTTCGATTTGCCATTTTGGGCTCTAAATTTAGGGGTACACTAGTGAGACTCACAGGCAAAAAAGCTCCCGACTGTCAGCGACTGTATCAAAACGCTACCAAAAAACTGTTAGTGATCGCAGGGATCAGGCCTGACTCTGCGAACGCTGCAGTTATGTGTGCTTAGTGTTTTGTAAGTGACAGTTATCGATAGATACTGCACTTGGGTGGGCTGGGCTGGGCTGAGGGGCAAAACGCAGGTGCTAGCAGTTATCTGGGCTGATCCCGCTAACACTGTGTTTATGGGAACCCTAAACTGCTGGGGATGCTAGTATAGATCTGATCGGATCAGATATTGATCCGTTCAGATACTATAGCACTAAGGGAGGTGTATGCTGCGTGCGTGGGTGTTAGCGGTACTGGCGCTAACCTGATGCTGCCTGGGGCGACGCAGACCTTATCTGACCCTAAAAACGTAACTTATATCACCGCCGGGCAATTAGGGGGTTAAACCTTTATAAGGTAATAAACGGCGGGTGCCCTAAAACTATAAAAAACAAACCAACTAACCAGCGTCACCCGTAACACTTATACGGTGATTGCTGGTGAAAGGGTTAACTAGGGGGCAATCAGGGGGTTAAAACCTTTATTAGGTAGTATATGGGGGTCCCTGTCGCTATAAAACACTGACAGCGAACCTATATACTTACCTCCCTAACTAGCGTCACCTGTGTCACTAATACAGCGATCAGAAAAACAATCGCTTAGCGACACTGGTGACGGGGGGTGATCGAGGGGTTAACCTTTATTAGGGGGGGTTAGGGGGGTACCCTGGACCTAAAGGGGGGTACCCTAGACCTAAAGGGGGCTAACCTAACTGCCCTAACACTTATAACAATATTATATTATGCAAAAAAAAAAACTGCTATTGGTGTCAGTGTGACAGGGAGTACAGGGGGGTGATCGGGGGGTGATGGGGGGTGAAAAGTGTGCCTGGCATGTTCTACTGGAAGTGTAGTGTTTGTGCACTTACTTGGATGTCTTCTCTCCTCGGCGCCGGATCGAAAAGACCGGCTCGAGGAGGGATGACATCACTTCCTCTCCCTCTGTTTACATTACAGAGGGAAAGGAAGCGTTTTCATTCACCAGGAGCGATCGGGAGGGGGTGGCCACGAATGGATGGCCTCCCCCTCACCTCTCATCGCCGGGGAAGAAATGGCGACTGCCTCGGGCACCGGGGGGGTCCAATCGGACCCCCCACCCGTGGAAGGCAGATCATGTATATGTACGTGATTCTGCCTGTCCGTGCCATTCTGCCGACGTACATCGGCGTGAGGCGGTCGTCAAGTGGTTAAAGTGGATGTAAACCCAATTTTTTTTTTTTAAATTAAGACTCATATCTTTTACAGCAGAGGATGTAATTTCATCTGTGTCCAGTCTTGCCACGAAGAGTTAATCCAGCTCTGAGAAATCGTCTATCTTTCTTCAGTAAGATAAAAACAGACACACAGAGAAATTGGAGGTTCTTCCCCCTTTGCTGTGAGTGACAGGTCATTTTCTTATTACATGCACCAGTGTGAGAGAGGCATTCTTTGTACTTCACAATCCCCTCTTTTTTTCCTCTCCAACTTTCCCAGAATTGGCTGCTCCACACCTTAGCATGATTGGGCATGCTGAAGTCATGTGGTGACTTTCCTGGGTTTTGACTGGATGTTAGTGATCATGGGGCATAATCCACAAGACCAGCAAAAGTTCAGTGTAAGAAATATTGATGCCTGGCCAAGGGGAGTGTAGAGGTGGGCGGGGAGTCTACTGACATTATGACTCCACCCACTGAGCCCTGGAAAACAGACCTGCCCACAGAATCCGGAGTTTTGCAGGGCTCCAAACAGCTAAAGGGGAGATCTTTGACAGCTAAGGATACATGCAGGCGGCATGTATATCCTTATAGATCAGTGCTATGGAAGTAATATATAAATGATGAGAGTGGGTTTACATCCACTTTAAGCTTCAGTCTATTTTATTGCTATCTTCAAATTAATTATCCAATTCATTTTGAGATGAACAACTGAGTGATATAGAGATCCATAATTATAAATATGAAAATGCTTGTTTTAATTTGTTTCTCTCTCTGATTATTGACATGATGTATCTGGTAAATATGTCTGAGTTTTAACATTTCAGCACCACATAGGCAGATGGGCCAGTTGGAAACTTGAATATTTAACTTAGTAAACAATATTTTTCTACTGCTGCAGATGTCTGTTTCTTGTCTTAACATGTTTGATATGCTAGGTGAAAAAAATATATTCCCTTTTTGTAACACTGAATCTGGGATGCTTTTCTTCAAGTTTCTCCTTATTTTACAATACCAAACATTGTAATTTCAATGTGAATTATTGTAATAATTTGGAACCTAAAACTTATACCATTGTAGATGTCAAAAAATCAACTACAATGGATTTATGAAACATCAAGCCAAACACAATTTCTACAATAAAACTGTGCTAACTCAAGTCAGATAATTCAGGTCGTTATTTTCTACAGACCTGAAACCTATTGCTTAACATTTGAATCCACTCTCTTTTCTCTAAACACTGTCTTTCCATGGACAGCAAAAACAAACTGAAATATTGACATATCTCACCCCAGTGCCCAGAAAATTCAGGTGTTAGAGCTTAAGATATAATTGTTTCTCCTAAAAGTGTTTAGTGGTGATGGATCCCAAGGCTGGGTCCACTTCAGGCAGTGCAGATGTAAGAATGTAGGTGCTGCCTAAGATAGAATTACCAGGAGAGGTAATACATTTACTTTATTCAATGAGAGAGAGAGAGCAACAGCAACCAGTTGTCATTAGAGGAAGCTGCAGCTTGGAAGCACTCTCCAGTACATGTTTGCAGAGGCTTTACACATAGAATGCTGCACAAAGGGATCACTTTTTATCAGCTGTTTGTTGCGACTGGAGTTCAATTTTAAAGAGAGAAGTGATAGTGTCTGTACAAAGCCCTTCATGATCCACTGATAACAGTGGCGGATGGTGGTAAATGTCTTTGGGGGGCAGGAAACAGTGCACCCACAGCCAACCACCCCCCCTGGTCTGGTCAGTCGGGTCTGGAGCATCTACCCTATCCATGGCTGGCAGTGCTTCACCCGGGTGACAGGCATCACCTGTGGCTTCCCCTGCTCTCTGTGGGCATGGAGGTGGCCTCCCCTTCCCCTGCTGTCCACGGGCATCACGGCTTATGGTGGCTTCCATTTCCTCCCTCCTCCATAGCCACCAATCGGGACGCTTCTCCTTTCAGCCAATCGGGAAACAAGTTTCAGACCCACTTCCTGATTGGCCGGAAGGAGGATCAGTGTTTCAATAGTGAATATTCATTCGCTATTGTAACACATCTGGGTGGGCTTGTAGCACATTGCTTTGCGCCCTGAGCTCAACCTATTTTAAAAGAAAAAGGGGATTGTTATTGGGTCATATTGACCAAAATTGATTATGAGGCAGAAATGCAAAGAATCCTTGGGGCTAGAGATACCTATAAAAAATTAAAAAGTGACCCTACACTGAAATAAAGGAAAAAACTCTATGATTGTATGAATAATGGGAGAGAAATAGGAATATTAAATTAAAAAGAAGCTAAATATTTGTGCCCAAAGGCACCTAGATTACAATTGATTTATCAGTTACCCAAGATGCATAAAAAAAGTGTGAAATCACCTGGGAGGCAAATCCTTAGTGGGATAGATTCTTTGTATTCCTGTCTTGGTGAGTACATAGATACATACCTCCAACCATTAACCACAAGGCGTAAGGCCTTCGTCAAATATAGCCGTGATAATATTTCCTTCTTGAAAGCGCAGAGAGTCAATGACTCCACTCTGTTGGTAACAATAGATGTGGAGTCATTGTACACCAATATTAAACAGACGGAAGCGCTAAATGCAGATGAATGCACCCTACATAAATATACAGGCATTAAACAGAAACATATTCAATTTATTTTAGAAGCATTGGACATGGCTATGTCTAATAACTATTTTTGGCATCAGGGAGAGAATTGTAATTGGATAAAAGGTGTAGCTATGGGGGCAAGATATGCTCCCAGCATAGCAAACATTTTTTTGAACAAATGGGAGGAGGAAGAGATTTTCCCAATTAAGTGGCCATAATTAAAATATTATCAAAGATTTATAGATGATATTTTGGTAATATGAAAAAGGTCTGAGAGCAGATTGCAAGAGTTTTTGGCATCTCTAAATACCAACGTTTATGTTTATTAAATTCACAGCCAATTGGAACAAAGATATGATCCAATTTTTAGAGATTTGAAGTTATATAAAAAGGTGATCAAATTCTTACACGTACTTTCTTTAAAGACGTGGATAGGTCCACTAGGAGCTGCCACCACCATAAGTGGATTGAGGCAATTCCTAGGGGACAGTTATTAGAGTCAAAGGGAACTGCAATGAAATCACTGATTATTACATCGAATCAGATATACTCATTGAGAGATTCTGTGAAAAGGGCTATAAAAAGAAACAAATATTGAAAACAAGAGAAGAAGTTGGTAAGGTGGCTAGAGATGAATTTCTACAACAAAAACCTAAAAAGAATAAATCTATGGAAATGGCTTTTGTCACAGGATTTAACACCCAGTATAGATGTGTAGAGAAAATTATCCATAAATATTGGCCTATTTTGTTAAGACCCCTTTCACACTGAGCCGCCCCAGGCGTCAGCAGTAAAGCGGCGCTATTTTTAGCGCCGCTTTACTGACGTTTTAGCGGCGCTATGTGCCCGCTAGCAGGGTGGTTTAACCCCCCACCAGTGACCGAAAAGGGGTCAAAACTGCCCACAAAATGCCGCTGCAGTGGCGCTTTGCGGCGGTATAGCAGCGCTGCCCCATTTTTTTCAATGGGCAGGGGCAGTTAAGGGCTTTTTTAGATGAGGTAGATGCATCTCTTGCAAAACCACTAATGATAAGACAAGAAAAGTGGAAAACTTTCAGAGTAATAAGGGTAGGACTTATGAGATTGAAAAATGCATTACATGTTATACTAGATTTGTTACTTACCTTTTAACCTGCCCTTGTGGCTTAAAATACGTTGGGTGAACTATCAGGCCCTTGTTTAAAAGAATAAATGTACATGTGAACAACATTAGGAAGGGTTGTCCGAAACAGAATGTGTCCAGTCATTTTAGAAAAATGCATAATAGGGACCCCTCTGGATTAAGATTTATTGGTACAGATAGGATCTATAAACATTGGAGTGGAAGTGATCTTAGTAAACAAATTTCTCAGAATTAAACTCAGTGGATACACGAGATGGGATCTTTGTGGCCATTGGGTTTAAATATAGATAGCGACCTAAACTGTTAAATCTCTAATTATTAATATACACTTGTCCTAATTAAGGTAGTTTTAGATTTTTTATGTTTTTTGAACATATCTCCAGTTTGTCCACTAGATGGCAGTGGAGAGATTTGTTAACTATTAAGAGAGGGCTATTTGCGGTTTCCCCGTTTTTATTTAAAACATCTGTATTCATGAATTTCATATATATATATATATATATATATATATATATATATATATATATATATATAATTTATTTATTATTTATACTCAATTTTTAAATTATCCTTTATTAAATGTTTATGATTGTTTCTGATTTGATGAACTAATATTGTTATTATAATATGTATTGGATTGACAGGCTATGATTTTTATCCTGTTTGTATGTTTCAATGTTTTGAAAGTTTTTTTTACACTTACCCCTGTTTATCTAAATGAAGCATTAATATATATGGCAATATTCATTAATTCCACTAACATGGAATATTGCGAGGTCTGGAAGTGTTCGGATGATGATTTGCCACTGAAATCTCTATAGCCAATGATAGTCAATGGTGGGGTATATAAGGCTTCAAGAAAATGGCGGCGGACAAGCTTCCCGATGATGTGTACAACACAAAATGCATAGAGAATGCGCATGCGCATTTGCTGAGGTCATTTCCAGGCACTTTTTACACATGGTTTGAGGTGAATCATCACTTTTATGAATTTGAGGACTATTTATTTTTATTTTCATTGTTATCACTCTCTTTTTTTTGTTTGTGCATATATTCAATAAGATTGTTTTCACAGTTTGACCATTTGAAATTGATTTTGGCATATATGTAATATATATATATGTAAAAAAAAAAAAAAAAAATATATATATATATATATATATATATATATATATATATATATATATATATATATATGGGTAATATATACCATTTCACATTCCTATAACACCTCTAGTGGTTCTCCAGTCATGTGTGTCTGTCTCCACGCAATTTATTTGGAACCTTTACACTATATGTATATATTTTTATATATTTGTAGCCATACATATAGATTTTTGTACACACTCCTGTAGGAACGCTATTATAATTACATTTATCACCTCCTCCCATGCTCCCCCTTTTTTCTTTAGCTCTAGTTACATATACACATGTTATTACTCTTATATGTATGTTTAATACAGATATATATTTTTTTCTTTACTCCTAGTTTTACCCTTCTGTCCTCTGTGACTGCACCGAAATGGCCTCGTTTGGGGTTTTGTGCTAGTTGCTGGTTATGCAGTGATTATTCTGTATAAAGGTTACTGCGGGGTAAGCGCTTTTTGTGCTGTGTCCAATATACACTGTGCTCTCCTTCTGGTTTTTGTATTTTTGTATTTTGAAAATAACATGAATATGCATAACTTGTCTGTTGCTTACATTATTATTTCTTTATCTCCATATTTGTAGAGTTTATGTTGGTATTAGTTCTCAGTCTGCACATCCCTTGAGCAAGCATTTCAGTGAAACATGTCGGGCTAATGTGCGGCCTTATCATCTGAAATTTACCTGCCTTTTGTGACCACCGTAACTGTAAAACACTGCAATACCTGTGAAATATCTGTTCCTCGTGTGTCTTTCTAACTTTGAATGTATATAAAAACTTATATTTTTTCACTTAATACCATTCTTTTTTGTGGATTCTTCTTTTTTTTTTTTTTTTTTAAATCTTTATTTATTTTTCAAAATACAAAAAACCAAAACGAAGTATCATACATATTCATATTCATAATTACTAAGGGGGGAGGGGACACCCGACCAGCAAAGCGGGGCTTCATACCCCCCCTCAGCGCCTTCCGGGACTGCCTCTCCCCCCTACACCCCCCCCCTCCCCCCCCCCCTTCCCCCCCACCCCCCGCAGACACGTACCCTCTTCCCTCTTCCTTCATATCTCCGCCCCACTCCCCGGCACTATCTTGACACTATCTCCACATATTTCTCTGTTTTTTTAAAAATCTCCCATGGGTACCATTTCCCTTGATCTCTTTCTTGCCTCCCCTCTGGGGCCTCTATTTCCTCTATGTACTCTAATCTGTAGATTTCGTCTACCTTATTAATCCAGTCTTTTATCATTGGGGGTTCTGTTTCTTGCCATTTCTTTGGGATAACGTTTTTGGCTGCATTAAGTAAAATTGGTGTCAGAGAGGAATTATATCTCCTCTTCCCTCCCTCCTGGCCATGAAACAGACAGGTCCAAGGGTCCTTTTTAATATTTTTCGCTATTATTCCTTCTATCAATCCTATCACTTCCTGCCAGTAGGGTTGAATTTTAGGGCAATCCCACCAGATGTGTGCCATTGTGCCCAGGCCTCCGCACCCTCGCCAACAGCCAGGGGATTTATCTAGTGAGAATTTACTCACCCTAGCTGGGGTCATGTACCACCGGGCTAAGCATTTATAGTTACTCTCCCTTGACTTCATATCCACAGCTGTTGTATGTGTGGCTTCCAAGATGTTTTTTTCAGTGTCTTCGTCGCATAGCAATCCCAGATCCTCCTCCCATTTTCTAATGAATGGTGGCGAATCCTGTCCACTCCTACCCATCAATATTTTGTACACCTTTGAAACCGTCCCCTTTAATTCTTCTCTAAGTGCCAGTTTCTCTAATCCCCTATATTTCTCCTCCTCCCTTAAGGGGCCTGGGAGACTAGTAATAAAGTGTTTTAATTGATTATACCTCCACCCATTTACTGTTAACCTCTGCCCTTGTGCCTTTAATTCATCCAGTGATTTTAATTCCCCCCTACTTATTATGTGTCTTATTTGTGTGTCCTTCTCCAAAATCCAATTTCCTCCTATTTTCCCCATTCCTGGAGGGAAGAACGGGTTATTCTTTAAATAAATTAGTGGTGAATTGTAGCCCCACTTATTTAATTGGTGGATCTGGTCCCAAACTTTAAGTGTGTGACGTGTGATATAGTGTGTTTCTATGCCTAACTCCCTATACTGTGGTGGGTTCCAGATTGTCTGGTTCAAAGATACCTTACTTAACCCTATTTCTAGATTCACCCATTTTTTTGTATTGAAACTTCTACCCCACTCCAGTGCCCGTGTTATTACAATCGCTCTATAGTAATTTCTAAAGTCAGGGAGGGCTAACCCCCCGCGTGCTTTCTCTCTACATAACACCCCGTGCGCTATTCTCGGTTTCTTTTGGCCCCAAACATATTTATTTATCATCTCTGATAATACCCTAAAAAATTCTCGGGGAACTGGGATAGGGAGCATTTGCATTTTGTATAATATTTTCGGTGCAAGAATCATTTTTACTATATTTATTCGACCCATCCACGAGGCTGTACCATGGGCTATTCTTTTTATTTCCGTTTTTATTTCGTTTAAGAGGGGTATATAATTTATTTTATACAAGTCCCTTCTGGAGCTCGTTAATCTCACTCCTAAGTACTTTATGTTATCCCTCCATGGAAAGCGGAAGACCTCGGCTAGTCTACTGGCCTCCAGTTTGTTTATGTTGATCTTTAGAGCTTCAGATTTTTCTATGTTGATTTTAAAATTTGATAGTGCGCTATACCGCCCCATAATTGCTAAAAGATTAGGGATTGATATTCTGGGTTTTGATATATAAAATAAAATATCGTCGGCAAATGCCGCTAGTTTGTGCTCTTCTTCCCCTACCACACATCCGCTTATGTCAGGGTGTTTTCTAATTATACTGAGGAGAGGTTCCAGGGCCAGGACAAAGAGGAGCGGGGACAACGGACAGCCCTGTCTAGTACCATTCTGCATAGTAAAACTGGAGGAGGGGATGTTATTCACCCTAACAAAAGCTGCAGGATGGTTGTACAGGATTTTTATTCTTCTTAGCATTGCTGGCCCTACTCCCATTTCCTCCAGTGCACTGAACATAAATCCCCAGTCTACCCTGTCGAACGCTTTTTCGGCGTCAATCGACAGGAGTAGCCCTGGGGATTTGCCGGCTTTAAGTGCCTCCAGTACCAGTAGGGACCGCACCCCATTGTCTCTTCCCTCTCTTCCGGGTACAAATCCCACCTGGTCCGGATTCACCAGGTGGGGCATTTTCCCTCTCAGACGGAGAGCCAGGACTTTTGCGTACAATTTGGTATCTTCATTTAATAACGCA
Source organism: Aquarana catesbeiana (assembly GCF_042186555.1). Taxonomy (NCBI): domain Eukaryota; kingdom Metazoa; phylum Chordata; class Amphibia; order Anura; family Ranidae; genus Aquarana; species Aquarana catesbeiana. The sequence continues at coordinate 635,367,762 of NC_133325.1, forward strand.
ATCGGCCGGTAACTTGAGCATAGGGTGCGGTCCCTCCCTTCCTTGGGGATCAATGTCACTGCCGCCAGCAACGCGTCCCTGCTCATTTCCTGGTCTCCTAGGCCATTCCACATCTGGCAAAGCCTAGGTACCAGGGTTGATTTAAATTTTTTATAGAAATTGGTCGTGAAGCCGTCCAGCCCGGGGCTCTTACCCCCTGGGGATTGCTTCAAAGCTCTAAAGACCTCCTCCTCTGATATTGGCTTTTCTAACTCCAGTGAGTCTATTTGTGACAGAGTGGACAGGGCAGCTTCTTTTAGAAATTCCTTTACCCTTTTTTCTCTTATCCCCTCCTGCTCTACCTTTCGCTCAACCGCGTAAAGGGAGGAAAAATATTTTTGGAATTCTTCTGCTATCTCTTTTGTTGAATGTCTCATCTCCCCTTTTTTGTCTTTCACCTTCTCTATATAGTTTTCCAATCTTTTCTTCTTGGTAGTTGCCGCTAAATGTTTCCCTATTTTATTCCCCTGTATATGGAAGCTCCTGTTGTTTTTATATTTCCTTTTGAGGGCTTCTGTCTCTAATAGGTCGCTTAACTCATCTCTTTTTACTGTTAGTTCCTTTAATACCTCTCTGCTCACCTCCTTGCTTGTTTTATGGGTTTGTTCTAGTTTGGCTATTTGTTCTAACAATTCTTTTTGTTTTTTCGCTCTTTCCCTCTTCTCCCCTGCACCAATTGAGATTAGTATCCCTCTAATGTAGGCCTTGAAGGTCTCCCACACAATAGTTGCCGGGACCTCATTGTTCTCGTTTATGCGGAAGAAGCCCTCAATTTCTTTTTGGACCCTTTTAACAACCTGTTTTTTATTAATAAGGAATTCGTTCAGGCGCCAGGTGTATGGGATCTTGTGAAGGCCTTTAAATAATAATGTCATAACTACTGGGGCATGGTCTGAGAGGGTCATAACCTCAATTTTTGTTGCTCTTACTGAGTCCAACAAACTATGTTCCACCAAGAAATAATCCAGCCTTGCATAGGTCTTATGAACCTGTGAGTAATATGTGTAGTCCCTCTCTTTGGGATGTAACACTCTCCACACATCAATCAGCTGCTGGGCTTGTAGTTTTTTCCCTATTCTGGCGCATGCCCTTTTATCCTCCCAGTAGGATTCTGCTGACCTATCCAAGGCTGGATCTATACAAAAGTTTAGGTCTCCTGCTTTTGTGGATTCTTCTGCACCATTAAAATCCCTTGCTTCTCCCCACTTTTATCCAGATTGATATATCTGATAGTAAATTAGTGATACGTGAGGAGACAGAGGGAGTGAGCTCAGGTGTAGAGAAATAGATTTGGGTTTTGTCAGCACAGAAGTGGTATTAGAAGCCATGGGAGACTATCAGCTGACCCAGGGAGGAGGTGTAGATTGAAAATAGAAGAAGTCCAAGAACAGAACCTTGGGGGACCCCAACAGAGAAAGTAAGAGGAGAGGAGGAAGTAGAGTTGTAAGAAACGCTAAAGGTGCTGTTTGATAAGTAAGAAGAGAACCAGCGAAGAGTACAGTTACGAAGACCAAAGGCGTGGAGTTTTTTTTTGAGGAGGGGGTGGTCAACCGTATCAAAGGCAGCAGAGAGGTCCAGGAGTAGGAGTACAGAATAGTGTCGATTGGTTTTGGCCATTAGTAGATAGTTTGTTAGTTTTAGGATAGCAGTTTCTGTGGAGTGTTGAGGACAAAATCCAGACTGAGGGGGATCAAGAGGGCTATTATCAGCAAGGTGAACACTCAGTCGAATTTTAGACCAGACATTCAAGGAGTTTGGATAAGGGGAGCAAGGAGATGGGGCGTAGATTCTTAAGATTGGATGGGTCCAGTGAGGGCTGGGTCTGACAAGTGCATGTTTTAGAGAGTTGGGGAAGATGCCAGAAGAGAGGGAGAGATTGAAGATGTGGGTTATAGATTGTAGCATAGAGCCAGAGGGTGAATGTAGCATTTGCAAGGTAACAGGATCCAGAGGGCAAGTGGTAAGGTGGATGTTAGCAAGTAGTTTAGCAACCTCATCTATAGTGGTGGGGTTCAAAGAGGGAAGTAATGATTGTACCTATGGGCATGAAGTGTAAAGCGTGGAGGGTATCTGAACAGTAGAGATCTCCTTGCGAATTGTATTAATCTTCTGTTTGAAGTGATTGGCGATCTCCTGGGCAGTGAGTGAGTTGGCGGGTGGAGGCAGTGGAGGATGAAGTAGAGAGTTGGAAGTAGAAAAGAGGGGACGGGATGATAATTTGCTAATGAGAGTGATAAAATAGGTCTGCTTGGCAGTGAGGAGGCTGGAATTGTATTTTTGGAGGGCAGATTTATATTGGTTGAAATCTTTCTGAGACTTAGTCTTATGGCACAGGCGCTCATGAGCACGACTATGTTTTTTCAGACTTCTAGTATCATCTGTTTGCCAAGGTTAAAGAGGTTGGGGCCTGATTCTATGTGTAGTGAGGGGGCCCAGTGAGTCCAGTGAGGCTAGAAGTGAAGCATTGTAGACAGAAGTGGCTAGGTTGGTGCTGGATAGGGGTGAGATTTTGTTATAGAGGTTGTCGGTAGCAGAGAAGAGAAGGGTTCAGATGACGTAGATTTCTGCGGGTAACTTTTAGGCAGTTGGAGGGAGAGGAGGCGGAGGAGAGGGAGAGAGTGAAACTAATAAGGTGTGGATCAGAGAGAGGGAATGGATAGTTAGAGAGGTTGCATGGAGCGCAAAGGTGAGAAAAAACAAGGTCAAGGGTATTGCCTTCAGAGTGAGTAGGAGAGTGTATCCACTGCTTCAGGTCAAAGGAGTGTCATGGTCCCTACCATGCCATGCAAACGGCCAGGCATGGTCACGCCCCCAATGGCTCAAGGAGGTACTGAACCCATGACTTTCTGTTTACTGCTCCTGTTGTATTGCCTCTGAGTCGCACCTCAGTTCATTATTCAGCCTGCTTTCCAGCTATGCCTAGTTTTTGCATGCAGCACTAAGGGCTATACTTTGGATCTTGTTTTGCAATTAGTACCTGTCACTCCTGGTTCAGCTGAGGCAGTTTATCTAATCAGCTGGGTATAAAACACTGCCTCACTCTGAGGGCTTGGTCAGTTAATTGTCTCTTGTATTGCCAAAGGTTCCTTTGTTCCTGTGTTCCTGTGTTCTTATTTTCAAGTTGCAGTGTTCCAAGACTGACCCCAGCTTCTGACCCTGGCTCTGTTCATCGTTAACTCTGATTCTGGAATCCCTGACTACAGCTTCACCTCGACAATCTTTTGGTAAATTCCTGTCCAGCCCCTGTGCACAGATTCACAGCCCAGGTAGCTTTTTACCTTGTTACCGTGGGCTGTGTGTATTTGCAAGGGTGAGCATACATCTCTGCACTATGGACTCCAACCAACGTAAGCCCTTACATAATGAACTGACCGTCATGGAGTCCGCAGAGATGTACAAGATGCTCACCTCCCTTGCTCAGCAAGTCTCCAGCCTGGACCAGACTGTTTCGGAGCTGCAGCAGGAAGCAGCAAGTCCTGAACCATTTCTTGTGATACCTGAGAAGTTTTATGGTAACCGTGCATCCTTCTTGTGTTTTAGGATGGATTGCAAGCTGTTGTTTGCTCTTAAGCCTAGGTCATATGCCACCGATTATATAAAGGTTTGCGCTACTATCAATCTGCTCACTGGGCAAATTAAAACATGGACTCATCAGCTACTACAGGAAAGGAGTCCAATCTTGGACAGCTGGGAAGCATTCGTGTTTGCTCTGGACTCTCACATTACAGTTTCTAAGAAAACCAGGGTTCCCAAGTCTGCTCCTAGTTCACATGACCTGCGGGTACCCAGAGACAGGAATACCCTGTACAGATAGGACTCCAAGCCTTTCCAGTACGTGCCAAGCCATGAAGCTTTAAATCCACAAAGTCTAGGTGCTCCTGAGGATATACACACACCTACCCTGGAAGATGAGGAACCCATGGAGATTGGGGTCCTCCAGTTCAAGCTGTCTAAAGTTGAAAGGGAGTGGAGGAGAGGCTGTGATCTTTGTTTCTATTTCAGAGAAAGAGGGCACTTTATCTCTCTCTGCCCAACTCGCCCACCTCTGCCAAAGGATGTTAAAGTAGGTACTATTAGGATCCATCCTGCTACCCCTGCTTATCAGCCTGTAAACAGCCAAGGTTGCTGTAAGACCTGTCCATGTTCAATGACGCAAGTGGGTACCCAGACTACAGGGGTTAACGATACCGGTGTCCCTCAAGAATCCGTAACCAATATACCTGAGAAGCTCTTACCATCTGGTCTAGAGGCAACTATGCAACCTTCTGACAACAAACCAGTTCCTCAGTCATCCCAAGCTTCATAGTGGTAAGTGCAGAAACATCATCCTGTCCTGCCAAGGAAGTTTTACTACCTGACTGCATGTATGCCTCGAATGGCACCATAGTCCGTAAGTAGGAGCTGGAGATGTTTGAAAAAGCTTTGCAAGCGATGAAAGTCTCTCCTGCAAGAACTTCAAAAGCAACAATGCCCAAAGGGAATGTCTTCTAACACTACTGTTGGTACATATGGCATGGATGCCTATGACGAACTATCTGTTCACACCCAGAGGGCGTTTCTGGGGGGGGGGGACTGTTACAGTCTCTACCATGCCATGCAAACTGCCAGGCATGGTCACGCCCCAAGTGGCTCAAGGAGGTACTGAACCCATAACTTTCTGTTTACTGCTCCTGTTGTATTGCCTCTGAGGAACACCTCAACGCATTACTCAACCTGCTTTCCAGCTATGCCTAGTTCTGCATGCAGCACTAAGGGCTATACTTTGGATCTTGCTTTGCAATTAGTACCTGTCACTCCAACACTGTATCCTGGCCTAGGCCAACAAGGCCCAGGCCTAGGGCAGCACTTTGCAGGGGGGCAGTATAGAAAGAGTCCCTGCCGGCTTGCGCTACACTGTTTAGTGTAGCACCAGTCCTATGGGGTGGACTGGGCTGAGAGGCAAATTATTCTAGTGCCCCCATAAAGCGGCCTCACTGCTTCCGGTATGCAGGCGGTTGGCATTCCGCAACTGTGGGGGGGGGGCACTTCCAATTTTGACGGTCCTCTCATCCTGGACCACAAAACTTCCTCACTGTGCTATATGTTTTCTGCTGCACCATTGACATGGTGTTATCTTCTTAGTCCTCTCCATTAAATTATCAGAAATTTGTGCTTAAAGTAGAACTATAGGCAACACTTTTTTTTTTGTTGGATAGAATAAGGGAGGGTTATAGCCCTGTCAGTTTATTTTTTACCATCCCTGTCCCATTACAGAGATTTCCCTTCACTTCCTGCCCCATAGCCAAACAGGAAATGAGAGGAAATCTATGCAAATTAAGGGAATCCATTGCCCCCCAGGCCCTCAGAACTAGTATCCCCACTCGAAAATTTCAGGGCGGGTCTTAAACAGCAAGGGGTGTGGCCTTGACATGAAGGGGTGGGCCATATTTAAATTAGGGGGTGCACGAGTTTAGTCAGGCCTAGGGCAGCACAAAACCTAAATACACTACTATGTCACTCCTGGTTCAGCTGAGGCAGTTTATCTAATCAGCTGGGTATAAAACACTGCCTCACTCTGAGGGCTTGGTCAGTTCATTGTCTCTTGTATTGCCAAAGGTTCCTCGGTTCCTGTATTCCTGTGTTCTTGTTTTCAGGTTGCAGTGTTCCAAGACTGACCCCGGCTTCTGACCCTGGCTCTCTTCATCGTTAACTCTGACTTCTGGACTACAGCTTCACCTCGACAATCCTTTGGTAAATTCCTGTCCAGCCCCCGTGCACAGATTCACAGCCCAGATAGATTTTTACCTTGTTGCCATGGGCTGTGTGTATTTGCAAGGGTGAGCATACATCTCTGCACTATGGACTCTAACCAAGGTAAGCCCTTACAAGGAGGAGGTTAGGCTGAGAAGTTTGGAAGTGGCAGGAGTTTTAGTATTAATAGGGATGTTGAAGTCACCCAGAATGATTGTGGGGAATTCAGAAGAAAGAAAGTAGGGTAGCCAGGCAGAGAAGTCATCAAAAAAGGTTGATACTGGTCCAGGGTGCCTGTAGATCACAGCTATCCTTAGAGAAACTGAAAAGACGAATGCAGTGTGCTTCAAAAGAGGAGAGTGACAGAGAGGGAGGTGGTTGAAGTACCTGAAAGGTGCTATGTGAGGCAAGAAGGATCCTGACACACCTCCCTAACGTTCACTGGATCTGGGGGAGTGAGTCCAAGGAAGACCACCATGTGATAGGGCGGCGGAAGACGCAGTGTCGGATTCAGGAAGCCAGGTTTTGGTAATGGAGAGTAGATTAAATGATTTGCCGATAAAGAGGTCATGGGGAGAGGTGAGTTTGTTACAGACAGAGCAGAAATTCCAAAGGGCACAAGAGAAAGGGAGTCTGGTCTTGAGAAGAATCGAAATGGGAACTAAATTGTGTTGATTGCGGCTGCTGCCAGAGGCTTCATTGTGATGGGTGCATGGGCTACAGTTAAATGATGGAGGCCCGGGTTTTGGGCATATATCTCCAGAGGTTAGCAGAAGTAGGAGGGTGAGGGAGGTAATATGGGAGTGGGATTTAAATTAAGGGACATTTTTTGTGTGTGTGTGTGTGGATTTTGAATTAGCCCCAGTTGCAAATGTGCCCCTGCAAATTCTTCCCCTAAAAGAAGCTTATATTTATACTGATAGAGATGGGGGTGGGTGCATTTTCAATTAGCAATCAGGAGGTAATAAAGGTTGGCAGGTTAACAGGGCAATATTTGCACTTCAGAAACAGACTAAATAGGCCATAATTTTGGGCAAGACGAGGGAGATAATAAAGCTTTGTAATGTGGACAGGTCTACAGACGGTTAAGCAAAAACAACATACCAGCATTATTAAATAGACATAAGCAAAAGCAGATAGCAGTGTTTCAGTTTTTGGGTGGAGATGTTTCAGCAAGACATACCTATGGAATGATAGAAGAAATTTTCAGATGAGACATTCAGATGAGTGCAGAGTCAGAAGTGCTCCCACTAATAGAAATAGCCCCACTTTGAGAAAGAGCCCCATTTGCAAATGTGCCCCCTGCAAATGCTTCCCTCAAAAGATGCTTATATTTATACTCATAGGGAGGATGGGTGCATTTCAATTATCAATCGGGAGGTAATAATGGTTGGCTGGTTAACAGGGCAAAATTCTTACTTCAGAAACAGACTAGCAAGAGGGCACTAAAGTAAACAGGCCATAATTTTGGGTAAGACAAGGGAGATAATAAAGCATTGTAATGTTGACAGGTCTACAGACGGTTAAGCAAAAATAACATACCAGCATTATTAAATAGACATATGCAATAGCAAATAGAAGGGTTTCAGTTTTTGGGTGGAGATGTTTCAGCAAGACATACCTATGGAATGATAGAAGAAATTTTCAGATGATGAGTGCAGAGTCAGAAGTTCTCCCACTTATAGAAATAGCCCCACTTTGAGAAAGAGCCCCAGTTGCAAATGTGCCCCCTGCAAATGCTTCCGCCAAAAGATGCTTATATTTATACTGATAGGGATGGGGGATGGGTGCATTTCAATTATCAATCAGGAGGTAATAAAGATTGGCTGGTTAACAGGGCAAAATTCTCAATTCAGAAACAGACTAGCAAGAGGGCACTAAAGTAAACAGGCCATAATTTTGGGTAAGACAAGTTAGATAATAAAGCATTGTAATGTGGACAGGTCTACAGATGATTAAGCAAAAATAACATGCCAGCATTATTAAATAGACATAAGCAAAAGCAGATAGCAGTGTTTCAGTTTTTGGGTGGAGATGTTTCAGCAAGACATACCAGCATTATTAAATACACATAAACAAAAGCAGATATCAGGGTTTCAGTTTTTAGGTAGACATGTTTCAGCAAGACATACCAGCATTATTAAATAGACATAAGCAAAAGCAGATAGCAGGGTTTCAGTTTCTGGGTGGAGATGTTTCAGCAAGACATACCAGCATTATTAAATAGACATAAGCAAAAGCAGATAGCAGGGTTTCAGTTCTTGGGTGGATATGTTTCAGCAAGACATACCTATGGAATGATAGAAGAAATTTTCAGATGATGAGTGCAGAGTCAGAAGTGTTCCCACTTATAGAAATAGCCCCACTTTGAGAAAGAGCCCCAGTTGCAAATGTGCCCCCTGCAAATGCTTCTGCCAAAAGATGCTTATATTTATACTGATAGGGATGGGGGATGGGTGCATTTCAATTATCAATCAGGAGGTAATAAAGATTGGCTGGTTAACAGGGCAAAATTCTCACTTCAGAAACAGACTAGCAAGAGGGCACTAAAGTAAAAAGGCCATAATTTTGGGTAAGACAAGTGAGATAATAAAGCATTGTAATGTGGACAGGTCTACAGACGGTTAAGCAAAAATAACATACCAGCATTATTTTTTTTTAATACAAACAGTTTTATTGGAAAATAAAGAGCAGTAACAGTAAGCATTAGTTACAGAAAACATAGAATACTGGATGTAACATACAGTGGGTGTGAAAACATTTATGAAGAATTAAGCGTGAGTTTCTATGAGATGAAGGCCCAAAACTTATGGTTGAACTGACAACTATATTGGTACAACTTGGAAGACCTCCCAGTAATAAGAACCTCATTCTGCGTTAGGGGACTAGTGGACATCTTAACTTCAGCCTGACTCTACTGCCATAAACAAAATCCTAAACATCGTGAAAAACCATAAATCTATCACTAAAATATAAAAGTAACAGTGAAAATTAGGTTACGGGAGACTCATCTGGATGCTAAAACTCATTAAGTTATTTAGTAGGTAGAACAAAAACTGCGCTTTAGGATGCGTGTATAGGGTCAGAAATTAAGGTTGCTGCCTCCCTTACACAAGGTACCTGGTGGGGTACTATGTAGAAGTATGAGAATAAAGGATTGGGTATATTGGCGCTACCTAAAAAGATATCATATATTAATCAATATATTTAAATACTGGGATAGCCTATAATTTGGCACCCCCTACTTATAGTTGTAAATCTAAGAGGTATGCAGTATATACAAGCCCCCCTTATTTACAATATGGGTAGTGCCACAACCGCTAAGTAGGTTAGTTTCCAATGCTCATATGCTCAAAAGATTATGATAGGCAACAAGTGTCGCACAGCTTACTGGATCCTACTGCATCTGGAAAAGGGGCCAGAAACTGGATTCCATATAGTGCATTTACTAAGAACCATATACCAATACGGTGATGTATGTATATATACTACTATCCTAATCTGATACGTTACATATAATCATCATAGATTACAATTGCATGGACCAAAAACTACTCAATAGCCCGGGAAACAACAGCAATTAGATTTTCAACAAATATTGTAACAGTCCCATATATTGATGTTAAATGACTCATGCAGATTCCCACAGGTGACTTGGTGCTGCAATAATTTGTCAGGTGACTCTCGTGCTCCCCCTTTGGTTGCTTACTCACCAGCTCCCAAAACCCCAACAGGGGTATAACGCTTATGGTGTGATACGCTGGGTTACTTCCATCTGATAGATCCTTATGTTGTAATCAGCTCCCCAAGCCCCCCAGCGGGGTAATCCACCTGTGTTGGGAGATGGATCGCCTTGCTGCCAGGTATTATGCTGGATGTCTCCTGTGCTTTTGAATCCTTGAAGATATTGCTTCCACTCATATATTTAGGAAAAAAAGAGAGCTTCCATAGCGTAATAACGTATGGCCACTTTATTTAAAAAACACATCTAAACCAGCAACGCTGATCTTATAAAAGGAAAATTTCCAAAATTAAAAATGACAAAAAATATACTAAATAAAAATAAAAATAAAAATAAATAATAAAAAGTCCCAATCAAACAAAAATTGAAAGAGAAAATAAGTAAATCTACCAAGTCCAGGCACTAATTATGTATTTCTGTCCAGATGGATTAGGACAGCAATGATTGCCAGGCAGAGTACAAATTACAATTGAATGTATAAGAAAGGTCCCTCCAAACAGGCATATGGAGCGCAATGAAGGTGTAAGGCTACCAGCTGCTAAGCAGCGTCCTCCTCTCTCCTATGCCGTGGAGCAGACTGACAGAGCGTGATGCCGTTGTGCGCGCTTCGTCACATGACGTCCTCAGCAACGGTTTACTTATTTTCTCTTTCAATTTTTGTTTGATTGGGACTTTTTATTATTTATTTTTATTTTTATTTTTATTTAGTATATTTTTTGTCAATTTTTAATTTTGGAAATTTTCCTTTTATAAGATCAGCGTTGCTGGTTTAGATGTGTTTTTTAAATAAAGTGGCCATACGTTATTACGCTATGGAAGCTCTCTTTTTTTCCTAAATATATGAGTGGAAGCAATATCTTCAAGGATTCAAAAGCACAGGAGACATCCAGCATAATACCTGGCAGCAAGGCGATCCATCTCCCAACACAGGTGGATTACCCCGCTGGGGGGCTTGGGGAGCTGATTACAACATAAGGATCTATCAGATGGAAGTAACCCAGCGTATCACACCATAAGCGTTATACCCCTGTTGGGGTTTTGGGAGCTGGTGAGTAAGCAACCAAAGGGGGAGCACGAGAGTCACCTGACAAATTATTGCAGCACCAAGTCACCTGTGGGAATCTGCATGAGTCATTTAACATCAATATATGGGACTGTTACAATATTTGTTGAAAATCTAATTGCTGTTGTTTCCCGGGCTATTGAGTAGTTTTTGGTCCATGCAATTGTAATCTATGATGATTATATGTAACGTATCAGATTAGGATAGTAGTATATATACATACATCACCGTATTGGTATATGGTTCTTAGTAAATGCACTATATGGAATCCAGTTTCTGGCCCCTTTTCCAGATGCAGTAGGATCCAGTAAGCTGTGCGACACTTGTTGCCTATCATAATCTTTTGAGCATATGAGCCTTGGAAACTAACCTACTTAGCGGTTGTGGCACTACCCATATTGTAAATAAGGGGGGCTTGTATATACTGCATACCTCTTAGATTTACAACTATAAGTAGGGGGTGCCAAATTATAGGCTATCCCAGTATTTAAATATATTGATTAATATATGATATCTTTTTAGGTAGCGCCAATATACCCAATCCTTTATTCTCATTAAGTTATTTACTTGTGAAGGGATGCCCACTGCCAACCCCCTGGAACAGGGTGAGCTAAGGGGATCACGCCTTCCACTTAGACTCATAAACTGGCATTGTGTCCATAATGGTGTGGAATATTTTCTCCATCAGTTGTATGGCTGCCATACATTTAAGAACCTGTTTCCATGGTACACCAGGGGTTCGCCAAAATAAAGCGATAGTCCAGTGGACTGCTGAACATAGCAAATGTACAAGCTTTTAATCTGGGGTGGGAGGAGCCAGAGATATCTGCAAAGAATAGGCAAATTTGGTGTGTCGAATTCGTTGACACACTTGTGATCTCTGACACTTTGGAGGATACCTTCTGCCAAATATTAGATAGTGCCTTGCAGCTCCAGAATATATGTAAATGAGTCCCCTTGTCAGGGCACCCTCTAAAGCAGTTTTCTGAAACAGTGGGGAATAATCTGTGGAGTTTGGAAGATGTGTAGTACCATCTGGTATGTAGTTTCACCACTGGTTCCTTAACCGCTATCGATCTTGTGCATTTATGCATATTGGTAATCCTGTTGCCCCATTCTTCTGGTGAGGTCTCCTGTCCGGTCTCCATCTCCCAGCCGAGCACGGCTGTGGACTTCTCTGGGAGGCCAAGACTGCCCAGGTAGTTATAAAGTAGTGATATTGTTCCCTTATCCCTAGACAAAGGGCCACAAAGATTTTCAAATATAATGTTATCATCATGGCTCTTTCAGGGGATAATGGGAATCAAAGAAATGTCTAATTTGTAGATATTTGTGGAATTC